>NC_134648.1:44972071-45336645 GCF_030463565.1 Pelecanus crispus | reverse complement strand
GGAGACAAGAGAGGGTGCCAGTTCAGTCACATCACTAGGTGGCCTAAAAAGGTGAAGAACAAATCTCATTCCCTGTTTCACGTAACAGAAGTATTCCCTTTTTTTCAATTAAAATACCACCTAGGAGTCTTAAAACAAACACCAGGAAGTTCTGGTGGAGTTTTCTTCTCAGCGCCTGTATAATTAAATCTTCGTTGTCGCAGTATATTGTGGAGACCAAAGATGTGGAGAAGCCCACCAAAGGATTAGATAAATTCACTGCAGCTAAATCCACAAGTGGTTGCTAACCACAGGTGCACGGGAAGCTCCTAAAGCTCTGAAAGCTGGATGCACAGTCCACGAGCAGGACCATTACATATTTATCTGCTTATATTTTTTCTTCCCTAGATGTTTTCAGTTGGCCAGGGCCAGAGATAGGGTGCTGGACTATGTGGCCTGGTGTGGTGTAGCCAAGTGGGAAAGATGGATTACAGCAAGGCTGTGATTTTCTGAAGTTCACATGAAACTTAGGATGGAGCTGGGAACTGACTTCACACCTACAAAGCATCGTGTCAGGGGTACAGCAATGCGTAACCACAGGAGCAGTTTCCCTGCACAACTGTGTGCCAGAGTTTCACTTGCTGGTCTGGAAATGAACCAGGCAGTAAAAGCGATTAGCAATGGAAAGACACCAGACAGCTGTAATTATCTAAATGCCTTCCTATTAACCATGTGAGAAACTAAATCCTCACAATCACATTCGTTAGTAAATGCTAATGACAAACTAACTACATGAAGTTTCATTCGATTAGGTAGAAGAATTCTACTCCAATATGATTATGTTGCACAGAATGACCTAAAAAAAAAAAAAAATAAAACCAGCCTGCCTCAGCAAGCAAATGAATGTTAACACTAGCAGACGGGCAGAGAAGCCCTGTCCTTGCAGCACCAGGGCTGCCCCCATGTGCTACCAACAGCATGGCCAGGCTTCCTCAGCTGATAGCAAAACATTCCCAGCTCCTTGGGGCAGCTCCTGCCCCTTGCCGGACCTGCTGCGGATGCCGGGTGCAAGCAGGACCAAGCCAGTCCTGCCGCTGCACATCGTGGTGATTCACTGCGTATCAGCATCATTTAGAAAACCCTGCAATGTCATAGCGAGAACAGATAGCAGGCAGTGGGAGAAGTTCGCCTTGTTGATGCCTGCGCTGTTTTTCACCCAAGGGAAACAACGTGGTTCAATGGACGGGGCACCGGCATGAGAGGCATGAGCGCAGCCTGACAGCCGCTGACCTCAGAGGCACTGGGATTTCACCAGCCCTGGCACCCCACATTGCGAAAGTGCGTCACCGGTCCCTACGCCAGATGTGCTCGCTCCTTCCTGCGTTTGCAGAGCACGAGGAGAGCGAATCATAACAATTTGTACAGAGATGTGAAAATACCACGGCAGACATCAGTTTTCAAGGCAGACTGCCTTCTTGGTATCTTTGCTGATTCCTTTCTTGAAATACTGATAAAACCCGAGCTTTCCTGAATTCATCTCTCCAGAGCACCCACAGATACTAGCTAAGAAGAGCAGGTCTGTTGGCAGCGGGGATGGAGGAGCTCACTGCGCCTTTGCAGGAAAAACTGAGGGCAATTCCAGCACCAAGCTGAACCCCACTGGATCTATAACGTCCATCATTTCTAGATATCCAGGTACTGTGGTGGCAAGCATGATGCCAATACCCAGGCACAACAAATTAAGACCCATACATAACAAAATGGACTGTGTCTCACAGTCCATCCATAGCGTGAAGCACGGCATAGAAGACCTGTGTGTATCCAGAGCCTAGGTACCACAAGGACATGAGGAGAGAGTAAAAGCCTGTGCCAGAGGGTCCATTTCCAACATGGGTACAGAGTGTGATTTGCTCTTGGCTGAAACTGTAATTTTTAAGCATGAGTTCCCTCCATAGCCCTCATTCTCAAGCAGATGATATGGATTTCTGGTGTGATTTTGCCCAGTCGCCCCATTTAGAAGATTCAGACCCCCGTGACACCCTTCAGGCAAGGAGGTAGGAAGGAGAACGTAGCCTCTCCTGAGGGGCCACACCACATTTCTGTGCCGGTCCAAGTCCTTCCAAAGCCCATGAAAGCTGCTGCCTGCCCAGTCGAAGGGCCCCTAGACATCATCTCACCACTCTTCCGCTCCCCAGTCTGACCGGTGGACACTGCCTGCGCTGTTGGCAGCCCAGGGACAACAGGTGTGTGGAGGCCACAGGGCAGGCAGGTGCTCCAGCACCCAGCTGCTCCACAGCCCCATCCTGTCACAATGCTGCAGGTGAATTCTTTATACATAATCAAATAAACCAGAAGGTTATTAGATTTGAATTAGCATTCACTAACACAATTGATTGTGTGGATTTAGTCATCTAAATGGTCAATGCTAGGACATTTGGATAATTATTACTGTTTTGTGATATTTCTTCAGCTAATTGTTTTTATTGAATGACTCACTTTGATGATGCAGCTGAAACTAGTGTGCAGCTGAGCTCCTGAGGACAGGCTTTTAGCTGCCCAGTCCACCTCTCAGAGGCTCCATCATTCCTGTAAAACAATGCACTTGGGTCCCTCAGGATGGGCCTTAGGAAAGGAGCTGTGTGGGAACTGTTCCTGCCTCTGCCAATGCATGCTTGATCATATGTGGGATGATTTCTCACAGCAGCTCAACCCATCAGGGTTAAATAAAACTGTGCTAAACTAAGCTGAAGTGGGGTTTTTCCAAACTCCGCTTGAGTGGGTACCACCTGTGAGGGCAGCAGTGCAACAGCCCACGTAAGCTGAGGTATTTCCTCCTCCACCCTCTTAAGCACACCCCACCCTCACCCCCACAAGAAAAGACCCCACTTATGCTGCCCTCCTGCCCCCTCCTCCACAGAGGGGCTCAGCCTGGGTTCGGGGCAGCAGGGCTGAGCCCCAGCCCCACAGCAGGGCCTGCCTACATGGGAGGGCTCATGCGGTGGTTGAGCTCTCAGCATCTCCCTGCAGGCAAGCACAAGGGGAAAGGGGCTGCATACCCCCCACCCCTAACCCCTGCCTGCATTTGGAGGGACACAGGTACGAAGGCTCTGTCTGCACAGCACCATGCCATGTAAAAGCCAGAGCTGAAGTTAAATTCTTCCCACTTGTAGCTGTCTGGAAAAGCCCAAATGAGCAGGCTGGTGCTCCAGCAGGAAGAGCGTACCCACACCTGCTTCTCTGCGATCAACAGCTTCCTCCAGGTACGAGGTCTCCCTGGACCACTGTTGTGCTCACTGGGATTGGTAGCATCAAAGCAATGTTTACCTGAGACTGCTAGATGAGGCGGCTGAGGGAAGGTACTAAGGGACACACAAGTGTGACTAGGTCTCACAGTCATGCTGTGCCTGAAACTGGGTGATCTGGCTTGGTTTTCGTTCTACTATATGTTGTCATTTGAGATCAGCTAGGCCAAACATATGGAAGGAGTCGGAGAGACCTGCAGGTAGTTCCCAACCCAAAGGGCAACAGGGGGGACTGCACCCCCAGTCCAGAGAGCAGGGAGCTGCTTCTCAGCCCCACACAGGATGGCTCAGGCTTGTTCATGATGATGCAGCCTGGGTGACGGCGGTGGTTTGACCCTGGCTGGATGCCAAGTGCCCACCAAAGCTGCTCTATCACTCCCTTTCTCAACTGGACAGGAGAGAGAAAATATAACGAAAAAGCTCGTGGGTCGAGATAAGGACAGGGAGATCACTCAGCAATTACCATCATGGGCAAAACAGACTCGACTTGGGGAAAAATCAGTTTAATTTACTGCCAATCAAAACTGAGCAGGGTAATGAGAAATAAAACCAAATTTTAAAACACCTTCCCCCCACCCCTCCCTTCTTCCCAGGCTCAATTTCACTCCCAATTTTTCTCTACCTCATTCCCCCGAGCAGCATAGGGAGATGGGGAATGGGGGTTGTGGTCAGTTCATCACACATCATCTCTGCTGCTCTTTCCTCCTCAGGGGAGGACTCCTCACACTCTTCCCCTGCTCCAGCGTGGGGTCCCTCCCACAGAAGACAGTCCTCCACAAACTTCTCCAACGTGAGTCCTTCCCATGGGCTACGGTTCTTCACAAACTGCTCCAGCGTGGGTCCCTCCCATGGGCTGCAGTCCTTCAGGAGCAGGCTGCTCCGGCGTGGGTCCCCGACAGGGTCACAACTCCTGCCAGCAAACCTGCTCCAGCCTGGGCTCCTCTCCCCACAGGTCCACAGGTCCTGCCAGGAGCCTGCTCCAGTGCAGGCTTCCCATGGGGTCACAGCCTCCTTTGGGCATCCACCTGCCCAAGTGTGGGGTCCTCCCCGGGCTGCAGGTGGATATCTGCTCCTCATGGACCTCCATGTGCTGCAGGGGCACAGCCTGCCCCACCATGGTCTGCACCACGGGCTGCAGGGGAATCTCTGCTCCAGCACCTGGAGCACCTCCTCCCCCTCCTTCACTGACCTTGGTGTCTGCAGAGTTGTTCCTCTCACATATTCTCACTCCGCACTCCAGCTGCAGTTTGTGTCCTGGTGTTTTTTTTTCTTTTTTACCTCCTTAAATATGCTATCCCAGAGGCGCTACCACTATTGTTGATTGGCTCAGCCTTGGCCAGTGGTGGATCCGTCCTGGAGCCAGCTGGTATTGGTTCTATTGAACATAGGGGAAGCTTCTAGCAGCTCCTCACAGAAGCCACTCCTGTAGTCCCCCTTGCTACCAAACCTTGCCACGCAAACCCAATACAGTGCCCCTGAGGTGACAGTGACTTGACACTGCTTGCTAGGAAGGTGGGGAGAGGGCACCTCATGCACACAATTCACAGATGCCCTTTTGCCATTCATTCATCCCAGATGTCTTAAAGAAGTGTGGTACTACACAGGCCCATGGCTTTGTTGAGCAGCGCCAGGAGGCTGTTTTGGGCAGAGCTGAGAGCGCAGAAGCGTCAGTGGGACAGACAGACGTACCAAGTGACGCCACCACAACAGGAACAGCAGACAGTGTGGGTGAGTGAGGAATCTCCTTAGAAGGGATGATATGAATATAACGTGATGGACAGGGTGCCGCTGTATAAACAGAGGGTGAGACACAAGGTAATGGCACAGCCAGGTGAGTCCTGTGAAGAGTTGGGTTCCCGTAGGCTCCTGGGGGATGAGGATACTTTGACTGTGATGTCTTCTACTACCTCCCAGGTCTGCAGGGGCAAAGAACTGCCAGCTGGTGAGGACACAGGAGGTAGCTGTGACGGCCATAGTGGGATGCTGGGCTTTGGGAGGCAGGGGATGCAGCCAAGAAAAGGGTTCGTGTCTGTGGACACAGGCAAAAGAAGAATTAAATAGTGTGACTGTCAAACATTTGTTTCAAAGAGGGACTGATATGGCTTCTCTGCCATGCTCTGGGGAAAGTCACCCCCTCCCATCTCACTTCCCTCACTGGCTTTCCACAATTGTGTTTCAGAGCCTTCATGAATTTTCCTGTCTCCAGCATAAAACCAAACCCCTGGCCCTAAGTCTGTGTTGCCAGAGGTCAGGGTTTTCCCAAGCATTATTCTCCCAAGTACATTTTTCCCTGCTCAGAAATTTGGTCTGGGAAGAACTCAAGGATTACCTTTTCCCCATTTGTCATGGGTTCCCAGACATCTAGGGAAGGCCGGCACTGTGTGTGGCCAGGGCTGTGCCGAGTGCCGGCTCTCCAGACGTCACCAGCGCTCACCCACAGGACATCAGCACAGAAGAAATGAATTTACTGCCTGTGCGCAAACCGTCTGTCCAAGAAAGACAGGAGCTTATCCCAGAGAGATATTTCTGTCTGGGAAACACCACAGCCATAAGCTAGTAAACAACGCCCACGAAATCTGAAGAAGTCAGAGCCCTAAAAGGCATACGCTTAATGGGAAATCATCTCAGGAACGGATGCAGCCTTGGAGACAGATAAATTTAAACTCCATCCAGGCTGGAAAATCTGTGTGCCGTCTCCATCTGCTCCCTCTTCCTCCCCAACATGGATGGCTCCAGTAATGAATCACCGGCCCCGGCGCCCTCGGAAAGATGCACTGCTGCTTCCAGTTCCCCTTTACTACGTGCAGCTCAGGTACCGCAGGACTGGCAGGAACGGCCGCCCCCGGACCGCCAGCCTGGGCGGCACTGCCCGTCGCCTGGCTCCCACAGGTGGTGGTGGCCCCAAACTCACTGCCAGCCATCACCTGCCCCAGGGAGAGGTCATCCTCAGAGTAAGCAGCTGGCTGCATGAAAATAAACGGGAATACGAGGGAACGAGAGCTGTGCAAGGAAACGAGGATTTTATTATAACCCAGTCTGGAGAGCCTGTGTGCTAGGAGTGCAGGCAATACCTGGAGCATGCAGAGCATGGAATGTTTATAAGAATCTGCATTTAACCTCCCTGAGCCTGCCTTTAGCCTCTCTGTCTGGAAATCAGAGCTCACCTAACACCCCTATAAATGCAGTCTAGCTTTTTGCTGTCCCTTGGAGCTCTGCTCCCAGCTTGCTCTCTTGCAGAGAATAACTGAGCTGCCCCAGGCGCTGCAGCCCTGCTCTCATCAACAGCCATTTGTATAGGTAGTGGAAGGACGGGCTGGACCAGCTCCGAGCACAGCCCACAACCACTCCAGAAAAGAGTGAGGTTAAAACCTTGGGAACTTCCCGAGCAGAGCCCTGGAGCACCCTGATGGGCGTTTTGCACTGAGATACTTAAAGCCGAGCTCCCCTTAGCACTACCTCAGCTGCAGCTGCTGCTGACACCCGTTGCCACCCTCAGGCAACTTGTGGGTGGCGGATGGGGGTTACCCCTCCCAGAGCCATGCAGTCTGCTGGGCTTCAGGGTTCCAAAGGACTTTCACCAGAAGGAGCAGAGAGCCTGCCCTCCTCCAAAGAGGGTGTGCACAGGAGGAACCGACCTTGAGACAGTCCCTCGGCTGGCAGTCCCAGGGCTTCTTCAGGAAGCACCCAGCCCAAAGTTCATCTTCTGTTGTGTGGGTTGTTTTTTTTTTTTTTTTCCTCTCAGGGTTACGCTCTTAGTATTGTCTAGTATTTCCTGCTTCCTCCCCTGGCAGCTCCCCTGCTAGCTCAGACACACAGCTACAGCACTCAGTGCATTAGCCCCTGTACTTGCCACATCCGTCCCCAGGGAAATCCCTGGGCCTACACGTTCAGCTTCTCATTACGGCTTGCCGGGTGCCCGTCTGCTGCGGCGGGCTCCCGCTGCTCGCAGGGGAGCGGCGTGCTGGCTTTTTGTGTTTATCCAGCATGATCTGCCCCCACCAGCTTTAGGCATGAGGCTTGCACAGGAGCATGAGGAGGCTCAGAGCGACTGCGTGCTGAGCCAGACGGTGCTCGTTGCCAGTGCGTGGCCTCCTGCTCGGACGGCCTAGCGTAACTCAGTTGAGGTCTTTAGCGTGCTCAAAATATTATCTAGTACCACAGGGAAACTTGTATCCACATCCAGTTTTGACCTTCTGGATCCGTAATCCGAACAGAAAAGCAAGCAGCTCCCTCCTTGGCACTGGCCCGCTGGCTGCCTGTGCTCACCCTCTGCCAGGCAGAGCTCTCCCTCCCAAATTCTCACCAGGTCAGTTTTCGGCACAGTCCCACTGTGCCGCTCTTTCCACCTTTGCAAGATTCCTACTTGCTGGGAAGAACTAGAGACTGTAACATTACCAAATGTCACAGCTGCCTGCAGGGGGAAAGTCCCTTTTTAATTATTAGCGTGCTCCCAGTTCATATTTTCCCTGTCAGGTGCTTCCACTCTGTCTGCAACCACAGAGGGGGCTGTACTGATGGGGAGCAACGTTACTCATATTGCTGAAGGGAAAGTTGTACAACAAGCTCAAAAGACCTGCTTCTGCTTCTCTTCTCTTCCCCCAGCCCAAGCCTCTCCTACATGAAACACATGTGGCAGCAAGCTTTGCTGCATCAGGCAGCGAGCATCAGCTTAAAAGTTTGCAAGCAACATGCTTTAACACAACTTCCATGTGAGAAATGGGAATGACACCAGAGAAAACTTGTCTTCCAAGTGGTAGCCGATTTCAAATGACTTGACCTATAGTTACCCTTAAGGCATAACAATAAAAGCAGCTTAAGTTGATATAGTACATCTCATCCCTAAGGATCCCCAGAAATGCAACCAATTATATATAAACAGCCCACAGTTCATGCAGAGAAATGCAATCTTCCCGGGGACGCAATACACCAATTTAAGAGATGCCAAAAATAAGCTGCAGTCTAAAAATAAAAACAGAGACTAGTGTAGCCAGCCAGAAATCTAGGTCCGTTAGACTCTGGCTGATACAAAAAATTCGCGGATACTTGGCGAGGACACCCTCGTTCACTCCATTTCTGTATCTGTGGGACATGGGTAGGATTTTAAATGCCCTAATTTGGACCTTGGCTTTATGTGCCAAAAATTACCCCCCGCACTGTTTGCTCGGATATTATATCAGCTCAAATAAGGTGGAGAAATGTTTCCTAGTGCATCCACCACACTGCTTTTTGGGGTATCTGACTGTCCCATAATGGCCTCCAATAAAAAAGTTTGAGGAGGTAGGGATACAGGCCACATGTCCTGGCTGACAAAAATGGACTTTGCTTAGCTTTCCTTCTTCTCATTTGGCCATTTTTTTTAAAGCTTTCAAATTAGTAACAGTCATTATTATTAGAAAGCAGGAGGGAAATACATTTTCCTTGTTTATCACTAGACTAATTGTTTGGAGCTGCCTGGTTCTTATCTCTACAGCAGCTGTAAATGGGAGCCTGAGATATGCAGGTTTGAATTGCAAAATGTTACCAGAATGACATCGAGTGTTACCTGGTTTCCATCGCCCTAACAAAGTCTGTAGACTTTTTGAGCAATAAACCGGAGTCCTGTTCCAAAGGGATATCTGCACGTGTGCGTACACATGCATACAGCAGGTTTACTTCACCGATTTGCTTTGCTTTGGTTTTAACCGCCTGGGCCAAGGTCCTGCTGGATGTTGTGAACTACCTTTCCTGGTATGTTTACTGCGAGCCATGCATAGTCCTCGAGATTAAATAGGAGGAAACAGTTAATAGGTATCTGCAGCAGCAATCACAAAAGGATGAAGTTGAGGGACCAACTCTGGTAAATCAACAGCACCACAGCGACAGCACTAGATGGTTCTCATGATTAGTGTGGCAATCAGGAAATTACAGTTTAATGTGTTTGCTGGAGGAAGCAGCACGAGAATGTTTCATGTACTTTAAAAACTGATTAAAACCCTACTGCCCCTTTTCAGTATTCAGGCACGTAAGGCTGCTTCTTGGAGCCCTGCCAGCTCCTTTCTGCAAGGTAGACTAAAAGCAAACATCTCATCCCCTACAGCCCCACAGCCCTGCCACTTGAGTGCTCAGGGCACCCAGAGTGGAGGAGCCTTTTGCTAGGTATCGGGTGCAAAACCACCCCTTCTGGTTACAGCCTTTTACATTGTTAAAGTGACCTTTAGGTAGAGCCTTAGTCTTGAAGTGCCCACTGGACCAGGCGGCGGAGACTGTTAACATAATCCCAAATAAAAAAATGCAGAGAACGTTAATCTCCACTCAAGCTGATGAGCATAACAAACACTCCTGTGAAATTAATGCAGACATAGCAGAGGTATTAAACCAGAATACACAAGACGATAAAGAGGGTTCAGTTTGGCACAGATGACTGCAGCGTGCATCAAGTTTTGCTCCTGTTTGGGCAGGGCTAAGCCTTGTCCCCAGATAGGGACAGCTGCTCTGTCCCCTAGGGGCATGTCCAAACCTCCTGGAACTGCCCAGGAAGAAAGGCCAGGCAGGAAATCAGTGTTGTGATAGGCTCCACCCTATATCCAAAAACTGTATATCCAAAAGCTGTATATCCAAAAGCTGAGTTTGTTTCTTTCTATTCTTTTTCTCTTGTGGACCATGTAGAAAATTGTATCGAAGAACTACTAGAATGTGTTAATTTTCAAAAAAAAAGGACAGTACCTCAGTAGCACAAAAGCAACAACAATGACCTTCACCACCGCTTCAAAAACTTTGCTTTATCCTATCTTCTATATGCCATCCCTTTAGGCAAATACTGTACAATGACCTTGTTAGCTGTGAGGAGTTACAGAGAAGACAGCAGCTTGATTTGTTTTAATGTCAACAAAGGTTCCGCTTGCCTCTGCATCTGCGGCTGGCTGCTACTTTACATGTGGATCAGGGCTTAGGGCTGAATCCCTTCTCAATCGTGCTTTTGGCTGCCTAATACCCAGGGGTGCTGGCCCATGTCTGGGGCCCCCGTGATGCCCGGGGCCAGGCTGCAGAGCGGCTGTGGGGTGGCAGCATCTCCCTGGGGCAGGAAGTGGGCTGGCCTCTGCACGACTTTCCATCCAGAAAACATTTTCCATCTCCTTTCCGCCACCTACAACTGGCTGCAGTACTGCTGAGTTAAAACGCACACAAAATAAAAGCATCTCGCGTGCCTCTGAGAAGAGGTTTCTGCTGGCAAATGCTTGCTAAAAATAGCCCCGCGTTTGCCTGTGAGAGCAGCTGGAGGTCACTTATAGACGGAGGCAAAGCACTCGCTTTGCTGAACTCAGTTTCCAGCCATTGCAGCGAGGACGGGAAGTTTTAAAGTTTAATTTCTGCGTGGTTCTAACAAATCCCCAACTGGAGGCAGCGTGGTCCTGGCTGGGCTTGATTCCCCTGCTAGTCAGAGCAGGAGCTTGGTTTCCAACTCCCATCCTCCCTTTTTTGCAGGGAAGCAGGTAGGAGGAGATTCATTTGTTAATTAAATTTCCCCTGCCAATTTACATTAAACAGGGGAAACTGTTTCAAGAAGCTCACAAAACTTTCATAACCTTTAACCTGTAGAAGAAAGAGTCGTACGGCTTTTTTCTAAACCTGCCCAAAAGCACCACCGGGTTGTCCCAGGCCAAGTGATGAATAACAAAAAAAAGTCCAGGAATGGTACATCTGGGCTGAAAATTAGGAACATCTGCTCGCAGAAAGTCAGGCATTCGCCCTCTCCTCTGGCTCCCCCTTTCATCTTTGGATTTTCTCATAAGTTCTTGTTCAAAGGGATGCCATCCCATGGGAGAAAGACAAAGGGAGAAAAAGCACAGACACTGTTACTCAGCGAGGCCAGCAATAGTTGCAAGAGAAGAAAAATTCTTCATGGGAATCCCCCACATCTGAGAAGTAGAAGCAAAAATTCACCAGGGAAAAATTCAGTGCTGTCAGCCCCGCAGACAATGCCTTTTATCCATGTGGGAGCCTGCACGATGGCACGACAGCAGGAAAAAGGAGCACAGAAGAATCATTAGGAATAGCCAGAGGAAGTAAGAATAATGGCAGAAGATGTAATGTCTTCTTAAAAAGGTTTGTTCTGTTACGGATATGTACCTTTTGAAAGAAGCCTGTTTAGCCCTGGACCAGAACTGGATGTACAGGAGCGACGCAGAATTCTCCTGTTCGTTCCTGATCCCACTGCACTGAAAGAGAGTGAAAACTTCCACAGCAGAGATGCAAAAATCCTCTAAACGTGAGACAGCACCTGCACGCTTGCAGGTATCGTGACAGTGTCAGAGCAGTCATGTGCGATGCTATCCGAATCTCTCCAAACGGCGATACCCGCCGCAGCCAAGCAGCAGCAGGGCAGACATGCAGCGTGCTGATGGAGTTGCAGCCTCAGCATCGCTCAGGGTGGTGTTCGGTTCCCTAAACTTTTAGCATGACCTCGCTACCCTGGGCTGGCTGGGAAGGCTGCGTCTGCTTGTCAAACGAGCACTGGTTGAGGACTCCTCAGGGAGTCCCTCTCAACAGCCTTCAAAATGGCCCTCGCAGGGTCAGGGATCGGCTGTTGCGGGGATGAGAGCCATGGAGGAGAGGTGCCCCCATGGGGAGCAAACCCCCCCCCCCCCCGGCAGCACGCCATGGGGCCCGGCTAAGGGAGCAGCGGGAGCCCCACGACCGGGCAAGAAGGGCAAAGGCAGGGAAAGCCCCCCGGGAAAGCCGACGAAAGACAGCCGCCCGGGGTGCTGCAGGGAAGTACCGACGGGGACGCCGGGGAGGCGAGTACTTCCCCCCCCCCGACATGGAAAAACGCCAAGTCCCCTCCCGGGCCGACATCTTCCCTCCCCTCCGCCGCCCCTCAGGGGCGGCGGAGGGGAGGGAAGAGGCCGGCCCGAGCCGATCCGCCCTCCCTGCCACCGCCCGCGGCGCCGAGCAGGACCAGACCCGTCGGTCGGGCTTTGACTGGCTGGAAATTCCCGTCCTCGGCGGCTCCTCCCCCGCAGAAATCCCCTCGCCGGGGTGTATATGCCGAGCGCCGCCGCCGCCGCCGCTCACTCGCAGCGAAGCCGCAGCTCTGTCGCCATGATCAGGGCCCGCCGCCCCGTAATGGAGGTTATGGAGGGCTACGAGCAAGGGAAGAAAGAGCGTCAAGGCGGCTTCGCGCTCGACGATCGCCACGACAGCGGCTTGGACTCCATGAAGGAAGAGGAGTACCGGCAGCTGGTGAAGGAGCTGGAGGACATACGCCTGCAGCCCCGCGAACCGCCCGCCTGGGCGCAGCAGCTGACGGAGGACGGGGACTCGTAAGTTGGGGAAGGCGGCGGGGGGCGGGGGGGGTGCTGAGGAGGGGGACGGGGAGGCGGAGAAGGGGGGACATGGCACCGTCAGGACGGGACAGGATGTGCCGCCGGCGGGCAGGCGCCGGGCTGGGCCGCGGCGCGGCGGGGAGGGGAGGGCGGAAAGTCCCTGGAGGGGCGCCAGCGAGAGGCGGCTCCCGCGGCCCGCGGAAAGCCCCGGCCGCCGAAAGCCCCGGCTTGCGACACCCGCGCAGGGCCCTGCCCCGGGCCCGCCTCGCCCCTCCGCCCGCCTCGGGGATTTGGGGTGGTTTTTTTTTTTCACGTCGTATTTTGCGGGGTGTGTTTTAACGTGGGTCGTTTTAATTATTTCCCCCCTCCCCTTCCCTTGCAGTTTTCTCCACTTGGCGATTATTCACGAGGAAAAAGCCCTGAGCCTGGAGGTGATCCGGCAGACGGCCGGGGACCGTGCATTCCTGAACTTCCAGAACAACCTCAGCCAGGTACTTTCACCTCCGCAGCCCCAAATTCAGATCTGAGCCTGCCACCCCCACAAAAGCCCTCTGGGGAATTCCCCCCCCCCCAACGGTCCTTTTTAATTCTTTTTCTAATTGATGGATATTAAACCAAAGCCTACATTCAGGAAAATCCGCAGCTGGCTCCAGCCAGCGTTAGTACAACACTTCCTCTCCCCCGAGAGTGGCATTTAACACCCGCATTTTTCAAATGTGATGCAATGGGTTGCATCCGTCTTTATGGGGATGTTAATGATACCCTCCATTATGAATTGATGAGAGCCCTAAGTTCATCACTTCCAGACTAAAGGGTGACTATATAATATGTCGCGAAGCATAAAGCGCTGAGTTTTTGGCATGTGTTTTTATTTGGGGGCACAAATCGCCAAGGGGTCTGTTTGTCCAGTCGTTGCTGCCAAGTTTGCAGTGTAACTTACAGGTCTGTGTTTTTTTCTTTTGCCTGCAGACTCCTCTTCACCTGGCAGTGATCACTGATCAGCCTGAAATTGCCGAGCATCTTCTGAAGGCCGGATGCGACCTGGAAATCAGGGACTTCCGAGGAAACACCCCCCTGCACATTGCCTGCCAGCAGGGCTCCCTCAGGAGCGTCAGCGTCCTCACGCAGTACTGCCAGCCGCACCACCTCCTCGCTGTCCTGCAGGCGACCAACTACAACGGTACGGGCACGCTGCTGTACATCCATGTTGGTGTGCTGTACCGAGGGTAGAGCTGTTGTCCCGTAGAGCTCAAAGATCTCTAGAGAGGTGGAGAAGGATTGTTATGCCCATTTGAGAGTTGAGGAACCCAGAGCACACAGCAGTGTCTGACTTCTTTAAAATGGCACTGTCTTGTAGGCCTCCTCACTGTTGATTAGTGGCTCTCATGGCTTTGAATTTCGCGTTTTTAGTGAGTACTTTTGCAGTGCTCCTTTTTTTTTTTTCATTAAGTTGCAGTCAAACACTGGAATAAAGCCTCTTGAGAAATCTTTCCAAAATCCAACCCTGTTTTTCATACTTACTGGAAGCTGCAAAGCTCCTCTGGAAAACACCCTTTTGCCATGGATGAATTGCAAGCTTAGATATTGTGCTGTCCTGTCATCTTGACTTTAACTGGGTGATGGGGGATTAGGTTAGACTTACTCAAATTTTACCTTCCTTGTGTTTTGCAGGACATACATGTCTCCATTTGGCATCTATTCAAGGATACCTGGCTATTGTCGAATACTTGCTGTCCTTGGGAGCAGACGTAAATGCTCAGGTATGTAATGTACACCGTGAATTTAACTGAGCAGGGCTGTGTAGTCATAAGAATAAGCAGGTCTGGCACCAGCTCTGGCTCTCCTAACATGCCAAACCTTGTGTTATTTTCACACAGGAGCCATGCAATGGCAGAACAGCACTACATTTGGCTGTCGACTTGCAGAATTCAGACCTGGTGTCACTTCTGGTGAAACACGGGGCAGATGTGAACAAAGTGACCTACCAGGGCTATTCCCCCTATCAGCTCACATGGGGAAGAGACAACTCTAGCATACAGGAACAGCTGAAGCAGCTGACCACAGCTGACCTGCAGATGTTGCCAGAAAGTGAGGACGAGGAGAGCAGTGAATCGGAGCCTGAATTCACAGAGGATGAAGTAAGTAGCTATTTGGACCTTTTCAAGAGAAAGGGAAAATCCTGCCCTTTGTGGTTTTTTTTTGTTGGTGCCGCTCTGATGACGTGCTCCAGGGACCTTTTACCTATATAACTGACAGATATAAATAGCCTATAAAGTGAGGTTACGCTGTCAGCCATCAGCAAGATGGCAGTTGGGGCAAGCATATGAATAGAATAAATTTAAGAATAAAATGTAAAGAATACATGAGGGAACTGAGGTTAACTTCACGCAACATGAGTCGCTGAACGTCATTCTGTTGCTGACACCTACAGAACCTCATGAGAGAAAATTCAAGTTAATGGGTGGTTTTCTCCTCCCCAGCATTTGTTTATCTAACGTTCTCAGTGCTGCTAAATGGCAAACGTAACCATTTCGGTGTAGAAATTTTATACGCCGCCAAAGTCAGGGCATGCAGAATTTGGCAGTTATCCCAGAGTGGATACGATATTCCCAGTAAGGGTTTTGCATTAACAGCCTTTTCTGTTTTCTTCCAGCTTATGTATGATGACTGCCTTATTGGAGGACGACAGCTGGCATTTTAAAGCAGAGCCTTCTGTGAAAAGAAGTGACTGTGTACATATGTATAGAAAAAGGACTGACTTTCTTCATTTGAAAAGAAAGTCATAACGCGGAGGGAAGAACCAGAAGGGAGATACTACACTGCCCAGCAAGGAGCACGTAATTGTAACAGGATGGTTCCAGGTTCTGGCCTGTGTTTAAATACAGGAATGGGATGTGTAACATCGGTAGAGATCTGTGATTATTCACACCACCTGATAAAGAGCCACATAGCCAATCTTCTCAACCCTACGAAGGTAACAGACTACACATCCAACCTGCTAGTTACAGAGAGCTATCTTGCGGTGTTCGGTACCATGAGAAACGCGTGTCCTCTCATGGCAAGGCAGGCTCATACCGACAGCCCCTCTTCTCGGAGACTCTGTGTTAATTTGTGTCGGGTTGGTGGTGCTCCCTGGCCTTACTGATCGACTTCAGCTGCTCGCGGTGGGGTGTCCCAGGCGGAGTCGTCAAACTAAGGGACTGGTGACCTCCTGGCTGTTAGAAGAAAGGTAGCAATAATGTTAACTGTGGGCATTGGAAACTGTGTTTCACACCATGTGTGTCATAATTGCTACACTTTTTAGCAATTGTATATTGTGTAAATACTGTACATTTTTGTCTACAATTATTTTGGTACCTGTGAGATATGTATTTATTAAAGTCAGATTACAGTACCTGGTCTGTGAAATGGTTCATTGCCTACTTCATTGTCCTGAGATACACGGGAATCCACCTGGTTCGCTTTTTAAGAAACATTTAACACCTAGTAGACTGATGGGGTCACAGGCTCAGGGGTTTTAGGTGGTTCACCTCAGCAGTGGTAAGACATCTAAGCAGCTTGCAGCTTTCAGCCCTTCTGCAGCTAATTTTGGAAGCAGACGTAGGTGTCGTTTCCTGCACCCATTGCAGTAGGCGGTTCGGGGGGCTGGGATTCCCCCTCTGTCACCCAAGCACCGGGCCGCCTGGCTGCTAGAGAGGGGTTTTGAGGCCGTCTGTGGCAGCACCCACCCACCTGCCCTCGTGGCACCTTTTGTTCCAGCTCCAATTTGCGGCAGCTCTTGCCGGGACTTGCCAGGGGAGGCTGGAGGTTTACAGCACAGCCCCGCACCCGCCCGCCCTCTCGTTTATCACCCGGCCCGACTCCAGTTTGAACTCGGACACCTTCGGATTTTCCAAAGGGGATTTCCGCGGGAAGAGGGAGCACATGCCTGGGAACACGTGCTGCTGCCTTCCACCCCTGATGTTCAGGCGTGGGCCCTCTCCCCGCTGCGGCTGCTACAGCTCTCCTTGTTCAATTCACAGTGGCAGAGGACGTGGCTTTAACCTGCTTCAGTTATTCCTGCGTGTTTCTCTCCAGCATTCGGGCAGACAGAATCACTTTGCTCAAATCCTCACCTGCACCTGATGATCTGGTGGTAGCGTGTCGCAGCGCAGGACTAATTTTAGCCACAGATTTTAGCCTGTTGTGTGACCACATAGAATCATAGAATGCTTTGGGTTGGAAGGGACCTTTAGAGGCCATCTAGCCCAACCCCCCTGCAGTGAGCAGGGACAGCTTTAACCAGATCAGGTTGCTCACAGCCCCATCCAACCTGACCTTGAATGTTGCCAGGGATGGGGCCTCTACCACCTCTCTGGGCAACCTGTGCCAGTGCTTCACCACCCTCATTGTCAAAAACTTCTTTCTAATGTCTAGTCTAAATCTATTGTTCTTTAGTTTAAATCCGTTATTCCTTGTCCTGTCACAACAGGCCTTGTTAAAAAGATTCTCCCCATCTTTCCTGTAGGCCCCCTTTAAGTATTGGAAGGTCGCAATAAGGTCTCCTCACAGCATTCTCTTCTCTAGGCTGAATAAAGGATGGGTTGCGTGAAGGGTGACCGTGCCTCATTCCTCCTGTGCTGTAACCCCCTGGACGGGGTGCGGCAGAGCTGCTGACGCAGGACCGAGCTACACCAAGAGTGTTGGCCAAGGGGACTTCTGTGCTGCTGGCACCCGGCCCAGCTCAGGCTGCTGGAGAAGGCCAGGGCTGCAGGTTGCACAGGGACACCCGTTCCCTTTTCTGCCCTGCTCTTCCCAAGGGGTTCCTGACGCACCACCTGCTCTACGGAGGGCTCTCTGGTATGAGGAAGAGCACCACAACTGGCTGGGTGCTTCCTCATTTGCATGGGAGCCAAAGGCAGTTGTGGAAAGGATTATATAAAATTGTCATCCTGAGTCACTTTTATTTCCCTTCCACTCTCATTGCATGAGCATAGCCCAGGTGTATGCGCTGAAACTTCCTTCTAGCAGACAGGGCCATACCTGCATTGCAAACCTGCAAAGTTTTCCAGGTGTGGGGCTGGGTGAGAATCTGCCAAACCCTTCTTCTTCTTGGGGCCCCACCCTGCACTCCGAACGACGGCTAAATCTGAGCTGGGGATGGGGACTGGGGGGTTTATCCACCTGCTGCTACAAGTTTTTCACCAGCAAAGAATCCCAACTGACTTTCAGCCCAGCTTGACTAAACACGACATTGCCATGGCTGGAAATAGAAAAGGCAATGTCCCTCTCACTACCTATGCTTCAGTTTCCCCCTTGCAAAACAAGAGCTGGAAAAGCTGTCAAGGCCCTGCGGAGGCATTCACCAGCTATAGCTACGAGTGTTCTGGAAGTCCTCGGGTACGTCTGGACCCGGTATGCAAATATTTAAATAGATACCATCTGAATGCAAATACTTTTTATTCAAAGGCCAGAGGGAGGGAGGAAAGTGTAGTTATCAGTAGTACCAGGCTGGCCAAGTAGTTTTGGAGGCAGTGGCATGTTCTCTGCTGTCCATTGCAACATTTAGACAAACAATATTTTAGGAAGGTGCTGCTATAATCTTGCAAGAATTATATAATGACTTAATAAATTAAGCTAATGCTTTACTGTATAAGGAAGTTTTACAGCTAAACAAATCATTGTCCAGGTACCGCACACTGGTTTTGCTACTGTTTGCCTCCACCACTCATGCAAAAGTAACCACATAGCATATGTGGAGGAACCGCAGGTAAAGCAAGTAGGATGGAGATTAACGTGAGAAGATGTGTACGTTAGCAAAATAGGTTGGGACATGTTGCGTATATGCGCAGTGCTAACGTGGGGCTATTCAGTGCAGAGCTTTGCCTGTTCACTTGATGATATAAGGAGATTGTCCACTGCAGGTCACCCCCCGCACCCCAGTTTCAAACATGTGCCCTTAACTGCTGCATGTCCACCCTGTCTCTAGCTTTTCCACCCCTATGCCTTTAGAAAGATCTTCTGAAAGTGGTTTTGGTGATAACCTGCCTTCATGCTACCTTCTTGGCACTCTGGCAGATAACGTTGCACAGTCCCATTTGTAGGACTCGGAGCAAGAACTCCTTACGCATTTATTCTGCCAGTATCACTTTTTCCTTACTCAGCCACCATGGCTGCTATTAGCAGAGCATGCCAGCTTGCTCTTGCTCTTCCACCTCCTCACCTTAGCTCCTGCCAGTGCTTCCCTGTGCTGGCCCAGGGTTAAAATTCTCTCCCAGCACCTTTGCCACATGCCCTGGGTGACTCAGCAAGCTTCAAGGGCAGCCATGCTGCTGCAGATCAAGGTCCTGTGAAGTTCAGTTTTCATTTCCTGACTCTGACCCTCTCTCCGTTAGCTTTCTTCCTTTCCTCCGCTCCTGCCGTGCCTGTGTCCTCTGCTCTTACTGCCCTCAGCACCCACATCCACCTCTGCCTGCTCTTTTCTCCCTTCCAGGGTGAGGGCCTTTCCACAGGTCCCCCCTCCCTCGTCTCCTGCAACACCAGCTCACCATGAGCTCATCCATCCATCATGACTTTGCACAGCATGAGGCAGCATTTTTGTTTCCAGCCTTTCCCCGCTGCCCGTTCTTGTAAATCTCTTTGATAATCCCGCAGGGATATTCCCATACTTCCTTATATTGTGCACAAAGCACTGAACTCCACATTTCCTCCCACACCCTCCTCTTTCCCCTCGCACTTCGCTCCCTGCAGGCCTCCATCACCCCAGCCACAACCCAGGGGCCACCTTCAGTCCCTACTCTCCTGCCTTTCAGCTTGCTCAGCATCAGCCCTGGACTTCTCAAGAACCTTCCGGGAGTGACAGACAAAATGCAATGGGATGGCAATGGTGGAGAGCAGAGCCCAGGTCCCACTTGTCCCACAGTAAAGTGGGAATCCTTCTTGTGCATCCACTGCAGCTTTGGAAAGTGTAAAAGCAAAGGCAACCTTGCACCTAGGTATGTGTGTAGGTAGGCTGCATCCTCCCACTGGCTCCAGCGCCAGCCTGACCTTTGCAGTTGAGAGCAAAAACCTTTCACCGCCCTCCCTGCTCGCTTTGCTGCTCTCCGGTTATGGTGCAGCGCGCTCCTCTTGCACAGCTTGGGCTGTGCGGGCTGTTTGACGCATAGGTGTGGGTGTCTCAGCTCCCTCAGCAGAGAGAGGTGGGACAGGCAGCCCCAGGAGCTGCCTGCCACCTGCCTGCTGACGGGCTTGGACCTCATGAGGGGCCACAGTCCTAACCTGGGGGCCTTAACCCTTGCTCATCATCCTTCAGCCCCCTGACATTAGGAAGGGGCTCCCTATTGACTAGTTGGCATTTTACGCACCATGACCACAGGGCCAGACCAGGGCCAACGGACAGTGTTCACCAACCATGCGCCCCACATCCAGCTGATGGACACATCTACCTGCTTGCCCCAGCAGGACTCAAGGCACCAGAAGGCAGCAAGGCCACCAGGACCCTTAATCTGTCCCCAGAAGTGGCAGCCCCACTGCTGCTGGCTTTGCCCCACAGCTTCGGTTCAGATGTGGATGAGCAAGATGGTTGGGTGAAGAAGGGAAAAGGTGGAGCCAGCAACAAATCCTCAGGAAAGACACCGTGCTCTCCGAGGTGGAGGACAAGTATCATCTGCGATTTGTTTTGGTGGAAAATCTTCAATGGTGATGGACTCTGGGCCAGGCAGGGGCCCAGCACGTATCATTTTTCTGCAGAAGCTGAGCTGTGGAAATAATTAAGCATCTGGTTGTTCCCAGAAGAAAAAACAGCAGAACAGAGTGCAGGGATGACAGGGAGGACCCTCTCCCTGGAGAAAAGCCCACTCTCACTTCAAGGGGGTAGAGGAAGGGCTTTTCCAGCATTGCTGTGCTCCCAGCGCCGGCACTTTGCTGGAGAGTGAGAGCTGCGCAGGATCTCGTGGGGCAAGGGAGCGGGAAAGTCCCGTCCCCTCCTGCCAGCTGGGATGGCCCGTGCTGCCAGGACCGCCGCTGCGCAGCCTGACCCTGTCTCCAGCAAGCACCTCTCATAGGTCTGGCACCGCTCGCCTCCCTGTCCCTCCCGACAGCTCTCTGAAGCACTAACATCAGGGCCAAAAGGCTCGCTTTAAAAGCCAACACATTTATCAGGCCATAATGTAAGAAACCAAAGTCCAGAGGGGTTGAAACAGAAACTCCCCCCACCAAGCTGGAGGTCTGACTGCCCTCCCTCCCTCTCTCCCCTTGTCCCAGCGCTCAGATTTTCCCAGGACTGTCTCCTTGTCCAATTTTCCAAACAGGACTTTCCAGTCCCTGTCGGAAGAGAGCTGGGGTTTTCCCTGATCACTCCCTTCTGCAGTTTTACCCCTTTACAGCAGCCACAAGCCATGGCACCAGGCTCCACTGCCTCTCCAGCAGCAGGAGTGCAGCCTCCTGCCCACCCACCGCCAGCCCCAGGGGCCTTCCCACTCTGAAGGAACAGGCCTGCACCGATTTAATTTAAATCCTTTTCCCATTCCCCGTTTTAGCTAATTCAGTTTCATTTTCCTGCACACCTTTCAGCATCCCTCCAGCTGAAAGCAAAATAGGAGCAAATGTGTGCAAAGTGCTGCAAGAGCGAGCTTTAAAACGCAAATATTTTTAACATGCACGCACCCCGTGAAGAGCACACAGCTGCAATTACAGTTCAATACTTAACTCGGTTAATTATTACCCCTGGATTTCAGTAGCTTGGAGGAGGGAGTTTCCCAAGGCCGTACAGAAGATCTCTGTGAGCACTGCTGCTCCGCTTCAGCAGCGCTCCTTGTTTGCAGTGGGGAGTGCCCAGGGGACCAGCGAGATGCACCCCCCCACCATCCTGAGGAGCACTGGCCAGTGTTAAAGGAGAGCCCGTGCTGTTCGCTCGCACAGCGTGGGAGGACCCGTGCGGTGTTCTTCCTCTCTGCGTGGGAAAAGGACACGCCGTGTCTCAGTCAAAGCCCTGCATGCTTGCTGAGCTCAGGACTGAGAGTCCGTAAGGATGGCTGCCTGGCCTGTGCAGCACGCAGAATGAAACCACCCTCTTCTTTCTAAGTGGGTGGGTTTCCATTCCAGCGTGCATCAAGGCTGATGTTTCTGGATTTCATCTAAAAACTTAATCCGGCTCCTAGCAGCAGCTTCTCTGAGATGTTTTGCCCCAACAAACAATCAAACAAGCCCTCCCCCAAACTGCATGCAGCCTCCTTATCCCAGGCTGTGCCGAGCATGGTTTGGGGAAAACCCTCCTGAGGAGGGGGATTCACACCACCCACTCACCCCCGAGCACACTTGACCTCCACCTCCTCTCAAACAGCCTATGAAATTTCCTGAGCTGTAGTAAAACATCCCACATCGTCTGTCTGTCCACCTGCCCCAGACCTCTCCCTGCTCCCGTCCTGGCAGCCCTGAGCCCCCGCAGCAGCAGCCTGAAACGCGTGGTGCTGAGCTGCTGGACTACCCCACTGTGGCGAGGGAAAGCTCGCAAAATGCCATGTCTCCTGCCTTGGTCAATCACCCTCACAGGACAGAGCTCAAACCCGTGGAAAATGAAATAATTAGGTGGAAACTGGGTTAGCTGGCAGTGGTGTGGGAGGCTGGCAGGCTTTGCCTGCAGTCGGCCGGGTTTAAACAGGCGATCAAACAGCACGAGGGCACGTTCAACAACTGTGAAATGGCAAGAAGGCAGAGGGGAAAATGACAGCAGTGCCACCGGGGTGCAAAAGCTAGGTGAGACACCATCGGCAGTGGACATGGGTCCAGCAGGTCCCCCAGGTCTACTGCTGAGGTGGTCTCGTCCCCTTCACAGCCCAGCGGTAGCACTTTTCACACAGAAATGCTGAAGCATTCCCCATGGTATCCTCCCCTTTGGCTCTGTCCCAGGGGAAGGGAGGTGAGCAGGTCCAGGAAAGGCCAGGACTTCTGGCCAGGATTGCCCTCTGCCCCTGGGTGAGGGCATGCAAAGTCAGCTTCCCTTCTCCACGCAGCTGACTCCAAAGGTGATCTGATCACCCACTTCCCTCTGCGAGCCGCTCCTGTATCTAAGGCACATGCGGAGTAAGGAACTGATAACTCTTCATTTCCTTTTTCAGAGAAGTCCAGGCAAAGCAGGACAGGGAAATCACGCAGGTTATTTGGCAGTCAGCTTCCTTCCATGAGCAGTTCCAGGCACGCAGCAGCAAGACCAAGCCTCCCTAGGCATGGTGCTCTGGGAAGCCTCTTCCTAAAACAGCTGTGCTGAGGGGCAGAAGACAAGAGGACCAAATTGCATCCATGCACCGCACAAAATTAGAGAAGAGCATCTCAGCAGCGCATACAGCAGCTTCGTGCCACAAGCAGGACCACAGACATTTCTCACAAAGGCTTGT
Organism: Pelecanus crispus; assembly: GCF_030463565.1. Classification (NCBI taxonomy): domain Eukaryota; kingdom Metazoa; phylum Chordata; class Aves; order Pelecaniformes; family Pelecanidae; genus Pelecanus; species Pelecanus crispus. The sequence goes on along the minus strand of NC_134648.1, from coordinate 45,313,692 downwards.
GTGTACAGAAGGTGTGAGCCCAGCTGCACAGCAGCATCCTGGGAATGACTGCCAATATCTCCAAATGTTCTGCTTTGAATTTAAGAACAAATGGAATAATTCCAAAATAGCCAATTTTTTCCATTTTGCAAAGGAAATGTTTTACTCTGCTTTGTTTCAGTTAGAAACAATGTATTGTTTAAAAAAATTGTATGATTAAAATCATATTGAGAACTTCCCAACCGAAACAGATTATTTCTGTAGACTCAGAAAACAAGAGTTTATTTCATTTTTTTTCTTACTCACTGGAAACTTCAGATGTTTGTTTTCTCACTCACCTGAAAAATTTTTTCTCCTAAGCTTTTGTGGTTGCGACATAGCAGAATTTCCTCTCCCACTCTTCTCCTGAGTCATGTGAACTGGGCATACCTCCGACCTGGGGCTTACCATGTCATCTCTGAAAAGCCAGCCCCCAAATTTGCATCCAATTGCCATCTGTATCGTAGATATTAAACTCCTCATGCTTGTGTAGGAGCAAGTCTTCAGCTAGCCTTACAGCTAGCAGCCTTCCATCAGGTCTGCTTGGCTGGCTCTCACCGTCACAGCATCCAACCCTCTCACACACGTACATCCTATTCCCTCTACCCATTGACTCCATCTTTTGGCTGCTCTGAATATACCAAGAAGAAAACCCAGCTCATGGGAGGTGATATTTTCAAAATTGATCCTGAGGACACTCTTGTGCTGCAAGTTTTGCGGCTGCAAATCAATCTGTGGCAAGTGTACGGCTTCTGGCAGGTAAACTGGCGCTGATTCTGACACCAACCAGTGTCCTGCTGCCGGACATTTTGCCCATGACTTAGACCATATCTCAGGACTGATTCAACCCAAGGCATGAAGCCAACGCACATGACCCAGGGAGTGTTAGGTATTTCCCATGCTGACGCTTTCATTCGGCAATAAAGCAAATGCAACCTGGTGTGTCCTCTTCCTGGAGGCAAGTCCCTTGCATTGTAAGCACGTTCGTCATGGAACACCACTGCACATGGCTTCTCAACACCACCATAAGAAAAATGTTATCTCTGCAGCCGTTCTGCTTCACTGAGTTTACAGCTGGGCCCTTGAATGCCGTCAAGAGAAATTGCGTATTCCTTGTAAGCACAGGATAAAGACAGCTCCGTGTAGCCTTATTAATCACTTTGCTTAGTGGCACATGAAATATCTTCATCTCCAATCCCCAGAGCATCTGAGTGCTGTCTCTGAGGGTAGCAAAGAAATCGTTTGGGAGCAGCCTCCCTTTATGCAGTGGCAAGCTTCCCGTCCAAGCTGGAGCACGCACACAAATGCTGCGTCGGTGAAGATGCTGCTGTGGCGCAGGGTGCTGGCACGGCACAAGTGATCCTGTCCCTCGATGTCCCTTCCCCCATGTCTGCCTGCTGGCACTGCAGGGAGACCGAGAGCTTTTGCCCCAGGCTGGACATGACCCTGGCCCAGCGCAGAGGTGAAGGATGCAGTGCTGCTGGGCCCCACCACAAAGGGGGCTTTTAAGGATGAACTAAAAGGCATGTGTGCCCTAATGACAGGGCAGACTTTTTTATGACATTTCATCATCACTTAGCTCAAAGAGCAGTGCTGTGGCATGTGCAAAGCGGTTGCTGTTTGCTCCTGGTGGCAGCTCAGTCCCTGTCCAGGGCGGCCATCGGGCACAAGTGCTCCTGACATCAGAGCCCACGGTGGGAGCAGGAGGTGTCACCGTCCCTGCAGCACTCCAGCGCCTGGCCCCCAAGCCCTATCCCATTAGCTGTCAGGGACCTGGTTCAGCAAACCACAGGAGGAAGTCAAAGATGAGATGTGTGAGATCAGTGAAGCGTGCAGAGCACGGTCCTGCTTAACCTCATCGGTCTGCCACTGGCGTGTGGAAATCCAGAGTTCAGGGCATAACCCCCCAACAGTAGATGTAAACAGTCATGACAATCAGAAGACAGCAAGCTTCAAAACGAGAGCAAGCACTGCAAATGTCACCCTTTAAAGGGTTAAAGCAGAGAGGCACCATGTGCTTTCAACCTCTGCTGAAGCGAGCAGGAGCTCACCACCTCTGAACTGAGCCTCCAGGAGCTCTTCAGAAAGGAAAGTGCAAGCTGGCTCTGAGTGACTGAGCTGCTTTGCATGGGATTTCATTTTACCTTTTTTTTATGAAGCAGTGGTGAGAAAAAGAGGCAGTGATGGTAAATGCAAATATCTGCGAGACATCAAGGCCTCAGCAGGGAACCTGCTCAGCTCCAAGGTCCCTGAGCACAGGGATAAGGGAGCTGTGTGGTTGTGATTTGTGATTGACATGGATCTTGCTGCAATGACTGACGGCTCTCCTGGCTGGGAATTAAGTCCCTTTTTCCCATCAACATCAATTGGGGTTTTTTTTGCTCCTACTCATACGTGATTGAAATGTGTACTGAAGATCTGCTCTTAAAAGTGAGAGCTCGACACGCACGGCTGCCTTTGGCATTACAAGAAATGGAGAAGAAAGAGGAAATTATTTGAACTGCATGCATGCGGCATGAGCTGCATCAAGCTGCAGATAGGATGATTCTTCTCAGATGTAGTGTGGCAGCTACATCGATGTCTTTCTCCCTCTTACTGCTGACAGCTAAATTATTACTTGCACAGCTGTGATCATACACCTAATGAACTTAACTCCTGCATAAAGCCAGACCATCCCTCTTTTGCTAACTGGCAACCTGTTGGGCCCTCTGTCCCTGCACAGCACCTCACAGACTTCATGTGCAATGTCAGACACGCTGCTGGCTGGTTTTGAGAGTCCCCAGGAGGGGCCTCCGTGAGAGCTGTGTGCTTCCAGCATTTGCCAACTGGGGCTGCAGATGTCCCAGGAGAAAACCTCTCTGCGAGAAGCCAGGACAGAACAGGCTGATCAATACCAAAGGAATGAGGGAGAGGGAAGGAAATGTTTTTGCTAGCAAACAGCCAGCAATTTAAATTAGGAATTGCAATAACACCCGTGAGCCTGACTGAATGTGGTATTAGCCTCTTGAAATACTTGTAGTACGAATGCTGTAAGTGCCCAGTGGGGAAAACTGAGGTACAGATAGTCGGTGGTTTATGCTGCAGCATAGGAGGACTCAGCCTGCTCCTTAAGAACACCTAGGACAACGAGAAAGTAAAACATCACCTTCTGGTAACAACGGGTGGCATGGGCTGGCAAGGGCCAGGGCTGGCTCCGTCTCTGCTGCTCCCCATGTGTGACTGGGGCAAAGCCACCGCCACCCCGTGCTGCTCTGCTGCTCCTCGCCCGGGAAGGCTGCACATGCACCTTAGGGCACTGCAAACCAGCAGACGCAAAGTGCTGCCGCAGGACGTGGAGTCACAGCTCGCACCGGGCTTGTGGCCCGCAGCATCGCTGCCCTGGCTTTGGGCTCTGAGCTCCCCGGGGCAGGGACTGCTTTCAAATAGGTGTTTGCAGAGCTGCTGGGAGAGTATGTGCTACCAGTCCCCTCCCCTGCAGAGCCACAAGGAATATGAACTGGTAAAACCAGCACCTACAGTGTTAACGGAGCTGATGCTTCCAGCTGGGAACGTACTCACTGTGATGTCTGCTGGGACAGCCAAGATTTGGGCTGTTGACTGTGCACCGAGAGCTCTACTAAATTAGTAGACTTCGTCAGTGACGTGCAATAAGGTAAGGTAAAAGACTGTGGACTTCAGTAACCAGAGGTACATGGAAATTCAGGAGGATTTCTTGCTGGGCGGGTGGGCCTGCCTGTGCTGGCGGGTTTCACCTCTGTTCAGCCCTGCTGGCAGAGGCACCTATGCAAATGCTGCTCTCTAAGCTTTCACACATGGGACTTTCAAAAGGTTCACGCTCTTCGAAAAAAATTTATAGGATCAGATTTTCCTATGGCCCCTCAAGTCATTTTATTAATCACTGGGACCATTCTCAAACGTCTTTCAACATTGAGAAATTCCACTTAATCACAGCCTGCCCTGCTACCATGTTCTCAGCATCAAATGGAGAAAGAAACGATGCAGTGAGGACCTTAGTCACACTAACGCTGCTTGAAGGCTGAGCCAGGGAATGGGACATGAATCATCTTTGCCTTTTCTTTCTTTTAAGGGAAATAGAGAAGACGACTGCTGCTCTGAGAGTAAATGCATAAAGCATTGATGGGTCTTCCTGTTTCCTTCCCATCTCAGGCCCCTGCTGTGTGCTCCTTCCCTGCACTGAGCTGTACCTACCAAAAAAGCCCGTCTCTCTCTCAAGCTACAACTTGAAGATTTGCTTGCCACATCTCAGCAAGTGCAGAGCCACGTGAAGCTGTTTTCTAGGACCAGCTGGCAGAGTGAATTGCAGGATATTTGCCAAACAAGCCAGTTCCTCTTAGTTGCTGGAGTCTCTCTCAGTCCAGAGGACTTTTCTGTGTGTACAGATGCATAAGGGCAGCGGGATGTGGTGCTGGGAGATAAAAGACCAGCTCCTTGGAAAGGCATAAGTGTGGCAATGATAGGCATTGTATCGCCTCACTTTTACAAACCTGCCTGCTTGCTGGAGTCCACTGCACACGTCCGGTGCCCAGGACATGCCGCAGGGAGTCGGCTACGCAAGCAAAGGGGAATGCCAAGGCCAGAGGTGCACCTCCGGCCTCAGGCTGGCCAGCACGGCAGGAAGAAGGATGTGAATCAGGATCAGAGGTCATGGCAGAGCTGTGCCATGAAAAGTGCTCTCCATGGCCTCTGTGTCCTCTCCTTTCGTCCCCCTGATTGGAGGCACGCAGAAAGGAGCACTCCCTGGGATAGTATGGGACTCTGCAGACTGTCCCTTTCCCGCAGTGGGATAACCGAGCGAGGCTTGCTCCGAGGCACTGTAATACTGGGTAGCAGAAACCCTCCCTGCGCAGAAGGAGAGAGGATGGGGGGAAACAGCTGGAATATCTTGCCCCCTCTCTCTTCTACTGGAAAATGCATAACCATAACTCCACATGGGTGCAGCCCCTCAGGAGAGGAATAGCTACCTTGCTAGAAGAATCCAGCGTTTTTTATCTAGACATGCTTTTAGCAAGGCTTAGGTAACACTTAGCTAAAGAGCCAGGAGCTGAACTCCACACTAGCGCTCCCTCCACTGCTTCAGCCTGCTCCTGCCCAACTAAACGCAAAGATCTTCTGGGGCAGGCAGCCCAGCATGTCAGCCACGGCTCCCTGCCAAAGCAACCAGGAGCTGCAGCCCTTGCGTCTGTAGCCGGCAGCTGGGCACACTGCGGCGCCTGCCTCTGCAAGCTGCCCAAAAGGGCTGGGTCCGAGCAGCAGGCTTGGGCTCTGTGGCGAGGAGAAGCATGCAACTCGTTGCAAGCTGCCTGGGTAATGGTTTGCTGCAAAAGCACCCCGGTTCATTGCTAGGGAGAAATCCCAAAAAGCTGCTTGGGTAGGCAGATGTTGCCCTATTTCTGTTTGGGGTTTCCTGGCCTGAAAAAAAGGCACTTGTGCTACGAGAAGCTGCGTGCATGCGGTGAGCTCAGCAGGTTGCACGCATGGGATCTCCGGCACACGAGGGGACGATCTGCGCAGTACAGCCAAGGCACTTCAGCTGCACTTGTGCAATCGAGAGTCCAGGATTTCCAAACACTCGGGTGGCCGGTCACAGCTGCTCTTCTGCTGGGGTTGCTGGATGTCAGCCAGGCAACGTCCTCAGACAAAATTTCAGCCAGCATTCAGCACAGACAAAATTTCCAAGGCTGAATAGCGAGCGTGTCCAGGGAGGCTGCAGATAAAGGGTGAACGGTCTGTGCTTGGCAGATCTCCTCCAGGGAAAAGGTCAGAGGAATCCTCCCCTGCAGATCGCTCGCCAAGGATGGAGCTGTGCACTGCCCCGTTGGCCCTTTCCACGTGCCTACACACATGCCGGCAGGCTGTTAGCATTCCTGGCTGGTCTGAGCCCTGGTTTGGACAGAAATTTGCCATTAATTCAGCAGCCAGGGCTGCACATTCAGTAGCTTGTTATTAATGTTGGTACAGCTTGCTTTTTTTTGTTGCCACAAGTTTGCAGCCATCCAAACTCAAATGACATGTAAAGCTGGGAATCCCCCTGCTCCCAAACCTTTCTATCACCTGCATAAAGGCACCTCCCTAAACCATGGGCCATCAACCTAGTTCCAGCTCTTGGCAGGACACCTGCAGTGACAGTGACACGCTCCAGCCACACAGTAATGCCACTGCTCAGAGACAGGCACCCACCTAGGCTGCAGAGCTACCTACAAGGAAACACAGCTTCCAGGGTTTGCTTTTGCTGTTTTGATCCCAATGCTCTTCCTCTTTCTCCCAGCCCATTACCACCCTGGAGCTGCCAGCCGTGGCCAGTCCTGGCTTCTGACAGCCAGCACCCTGGTCTCACAAGCTCCTGTGCAGAGTAGGTTTATCAGCTCACTGAGCTCTTGTGTTTTGTTTGATCAGATTTAGCAGCTTGAAGGGGATAAACAAGCCCGTTCCTAGAAGCTTTGCCGCAGGAAAAGCTTTTTGGCAACCTCTATTGGACACCAGGGACAACTCTGCAGGAAAGTGGTGCCAGAAGTTACATGAGCAGGGAAGCCCCCGGCAGGCGATTTTGCAACAATATCCCGAGCATCCAGAACATTGTGACAGCTTCCAAGGTCGTTCTTCTCCATTGGCCCCGGCACGTATCCCTGGCAGGCACCGCGGTAGCTGCACTTGCTTGCTGAGCACTTGCGCAACCTGAGAATCAAAGCTGCGCTTGGGGCAATCTGAGCTCATGTTTTCTTACACTTCTACTGCAAAACAGAGGCCTTGTCCTCAGAGCTGAGCAAACCCATAATTTATGCTGGGGATGATCAGCCTTGTGCGCATGCGGAGCCGCTGAAGGAGCTGCTCACGTTGCTCGCCGTGCTGCAACTTATTTGCTAGCCAGGCTATTTCAAGCTGTGTCAGGGACACTGGGCTACATGAAGAAAACAGCTCATTGAGCAACAGGCTGAGTTTGACACTTAATAAGGCCACCGCAATCCCTGACCCAGAGGTCTTTCCAGTCCAGTGTGTTGTCCTCAGCCGTGACCAATGCTGGAAACACTAGGGTATAACCTCACCATCCTTGGCCTCTTAGGCAACTAGTAGTGCAGACTGATGCAGCGGGATGCTTCTGCCCATGTCAGTGACTATCTTAACTACCCAGCAGCAGAAGAATTAAGAGCAGTATAAGCCAATCCCAGCTGGAGCTGATGCTGCAGCGCCTACAGAAGTGTCATTCTGAAGTGCCAAAGAAATAGAGCAGCTATGAACGTCCCAGCTTCAGGAAAAACTACTTGTTCTCCAGTAGCATAGCGGAAGTCAGCACTTGGGCATGGATCCCAGAAGAGATTTAAGACCCTAAATCAGGATGCTGGTAGGCTGTGAAAGCCTGTATCCAAACCCTCCATCTGGAAAGCCTGTGCTCAGCAGCTCCCTACCTCCTGCAGTGTGTAGAACTCACTAGTGACTTCTCTCTGCTTGCCTTGGAAGTCCCCGAGCAGCTGGGGGTCTGCGTGGGTGCGTGCCTTACCTGAGGACCCTTCGATGGACATCGCATGCACCCTCCTGGGAGGAAGGACTGCTAGATCTTCCCTCCCTCCCGGCCAAGCAACCTAATCCCACAGCCAGCCCCATCTTGCACACTCTGCTCCTGATCCTGCACCACCACCCTGAATCCCTGGCATTAGGGAAGGAGAGGAGACAGCGTGTCCCCTCTTCTCGCTCTCTCTCCTGCCCTAGGACCGGGACTCATCTTCCATAGACATGTGCCTGGCTGTTCTCAGACAGAGGGGCAAGAAACCCATTTCCTGGGTGGGTGCCCTAGCTGGAAGTTTATTCTGTTCACCCAGGAGACTGTTACCTTTGGCATATTTCAGGAGGAAAAGAGAAAAGCTGTAAAAGAGCAGCCATGTTCACACCAGACCCTAGGAAACAGCCAGCCCCAAATGGGTCGAGAGTCCGGGTGTTGAGAGGCAGATCTTCAGGCAGACCCTGTGCTCAGCGTTTCCAGCTGACTCGTGGCTCCGTTTAGCACAGGGCTGGTTTGCTGTTTTCAGTCCATCGTGGAGAAGCACAACACCAGGACAGGGCTTGCTTCAGCCCCACATGTGCTGGTGGAAAAGCTGAGGACCCTGCTCTGCCCAGCTACCGCAGTACCCGCATCGCAGCTGGCAGAGAGGATTGCATGAGCTTTCCCCTAGTCCAGTTCAGACAGAACCAGCCAGGGTGGCTTAGACAAGTTTAAATTAACCTATAGAATTTTGCCCAAAGCAAACACAGGGAACTGCACTGTGATTACCCCACCAGCCATCTGAGGGGGAGCAACCTCCAGTAGGAGGGGTAGGTGAAAGCTGGGAGACTGAAAACCTTTTCCAGAGCTGGGTCCAGAGGAAGAAAAGTCCTTGTGGCCCAGTGCATGCAGGAAACCCCTCCTAGAAATCCACTGAATTACCAGGGTGGGCAGCAGCAGATTTCCTTCCTAGGAGCAGGCAAAGAGGCTTTCACTGAGCCCAGGGGAATGGAGAGGTGAAGTGTGTGCATTTTCTGCATAAAAAGAGAGAGGGCCCTGAAGGCTTATCATGGGAATGAGCAGGAGAAGCCAGTAGGGCTGCCTGCAAACACCTGGCAGCACAGAGCGGGTCGGAAGTAGGAGAGGGACCCCTCAAGGGAACAGCCACAGCCAAGAGGACATGAGGGAAATGGATGTCAGACACGCTGGGAGATGGGGCTGCCATGAGAAACCACCAGGCAGAATAGTGACTTGCACGATCAAATGCCTGCTGTATTGAAACTGAGAACGTAGAGAAAACTGGGAGACGAGTCCGCTAGCTCTCAGTGCTTCATCATAGCGACTGGCAGCGTCAGTCTCCAGCCCCTGCAGCCCCCTGGGCCACCGTGCGTCAGGGAGGAGGGGAGGTGAGCGGCACGGCTGTCCCGGTGCGCGGGTGTTGCCTCTGCTCACGTGCGAGGGCTCGCCTTGAAAACAGGCCTGGCACCAGGTAGACAGGCCCTGAGCTCCAGGGCTGGCCATCAGCCAGAGGAGCCGGAGCCCTTCTCAGCCTGCAAGGAGGCTGGGGAGGCTGAGGTGCGGTGCTGGGACGGACGCCAGCTGCTCGATGGAAATGCAATCAGTTAAACCTGCTGCTTTCACCTTGGGAAATTCCAGGTTCCTTCCACAAATGAGATGTTCCTTTTGCAGACTTGTTTTGGTGGGGTTCCTGCCTATCCCCAGGCTCAGGCTGTATAAACAAAACCAGTGCTGAAAGTAAAAGTATCCTTACTGCGCTATATGCAGGACTCCCTTTACTTCTTGTGTTAATCATGGTGTGACGGCCACCCTCCGTTGCCTCACTAACATGCTCAGTTAAATCTGATGTCTTTGAACACCTGTGATGTGAGCGGCACGTGCCATCACATGTGTGGGTCCTCTGAGAGATAGCTGACATTTCCCAAATCACCTGCTGACGGATAGGTGTCTTGGTGACTCAGCTCTCATGACCTGCTGCCGCTCATCAAGGAGGGTTTTGCCACTTCCACCCTAATTAGCTAAGGCAGCAAGGCACATGCTTGAGCTGATCTATCTCCTCTGCTTTGTGGATGCTTTATGTTGTAGCTGAGCTGTCAGTGCCCTTCTTTTTTCCATTTCCTTAGAAGGCAGAGAGCTACAGGGTGGATTTGCCTTGAAGCCACCGGAACCGATGACGTGCTGCACTGAGCATGGGCACTGCAGAAGAGAACTGCAAAAGGAAAGATCCAAACCCTGAAGTGGGAGAGGATGTGCCTTTGGAGGAGCAAAGAGCAGATGCCAATGTGGAATTGCCTTCGGGCAGCCAGACAAACCCTGGTTGGGATGGTAACTATACCACGTTATCTACATCATCTGTGAGAGCCCAGGAAAAACTTCTCAGCAAGGCCCAGGGTTGGGGGCAGAAACACAGAAACTCACAGAAACTCTGAGCGATGGGGGAAGGCAGTTGTCAGGCAGATGGAGCAGATCAGGGCAGAGAGATACAGATTAAGACATTGCCTGAAATCACTATCCTCAAAGCAAAATTACCCCTGGATCAAGCCAATGCAATTTCTAGCTGGATGTACTGGATTTCAGTGCAAATGGGTGTGCCACGCAGATGCTTTTTTTTTTTTTTTTTTAGTGTTTTTGCTCAGAAAGCAGAGTGTTTCCTGTGGTAACTTGCAAAGACAAACTCTTGTTCTCATGTTTGGAAGGAAGATGCTTTTCCATGCCCCCCAGGAAGAGTCCCTGACGGGACACGCTGGGAAGACGGCAGGGCTTTCTGGTGGGCTCGGGAGCAGCCAGCAGGATCATCTTTCTGCCCTCACACTCTTTTCTTCCTTTAGGTGTGCCTGGCTGTGGCGGCTCCCATGGAAGGCTGCAGCGGTGGAGCCGTGCCAGCGCCGAGCCACCCATTTGGCCTGGACTGTGGTTTTCTGGGGAATCGCCCAGACCAAAGCAAACACGGCGCACACCTGACAGGTCTTATTAAAGCATTTCTCACTTCCCTAACGCAGGCAGGCAGTGTCCTCCACCGCTCTCAGGTCCGAGATGGGACCAAGCCACCCAGCCGTGGCGGGGATACTCCCGTGGGTCACCGCACCGAGGTATCCCCAGGCAGGTGGGGGGAAAATCCAGCACAGCGCAATAGGGTACCTTATGCCATTTTCTGTTAATACCCATTTCCCTAGGATTCTTCTCACCCACTTTCATAGTGATTCAAGTGGAAAACACTGTCAGGGCCTGATTTCCACCGAGTGTACATACTCAGAGGGCCACGCTGATCGGAAGGTCAGTGCCAGTTGCTTGCATTCCCCAATGTATACCCCATCCCAGTTGCATTTACACACCACCATTTAAACCCCCTGTAGCATGCTGCTGCTCCAAAACACTGCAGAAGCATAAGTTTTGGTCCACAAGTTGAGATGCCTTCCCCTAATCCAAGTGTCACTTGGGGTCTCCCCCACTCCTGCTGATCATTTGCCCAGGCGAGGAAACACTCAAGGATGTTTCCAGCAAGCCTGCAGGACTGGGGCAGAAAACACACACATCTAAAAGTCAGATTGGTTAGTTAGGAGAACAGGGTGAAAAACAAGCCCACAGGAACTGCAGGGTGATTGGGCTGCTGCCCTTATGTGAAAAAAAGGCACATTCCTCCCATTTTTTCATCCAGCTTTGCCTTGCAGCTGAACACAGCAGGAGACCTACGTGGTGACCGAATATCTCCCTGGGCACATTTTCCATCCCTTCCTTTTTTCCATGTTTTTTTGTTTGGTTGTTTGTCTTTTTTTCTTTTTTCTTTTTTTTTTTTCTTCTGCTTGGTCTTATGTGGCTACAAGCTGCTTTAGGAGGAAAGCATTGCTGTGGCCTCAGCATCCACTGGTTCAGCTTACTCAGCTTCTCCTCAGGGGGATTTCTAGAGGAAGGTAATCGGCACTGTAGCTAAACCAGCTTCCCTTCAGCAGCCAGTAAATGATCCCTGACCTCCAGAAGAAGAGCAAATGTGCTTCACTGGGATGAACTGTTTCACACAGTCCATGGCAATGGCTGGTCCCTGTCCTGCTGATAGCAGGGGGAGGAGGATCAAGGTTTGTGGTCCAATGTGTTCATAGCCCCCAACTCTCCAGACCCTGTTGCTGACTAAGCAGGCTTGAGGCATTTGAAGGGATTTTCCACTTTGTGAAAAATAGATTTCTACTAAAGTTAAAAACTCTGTTAGTGCTGATTGTACAGCAGCTTTTCTCCTCCGACTGCACGCCGAGTCTCTTTTCCCTTGCTCCTTATCTGCTTAAAATCAGGACCATTTTGGCCCAAAAAAAGGTAGAAAGTTTGTGGGTTTTAAGAGCTGCCTGTGCCTGGACGCACTGTCTATTCTCCTGACAAAATGGTTGAGGCTAAAAGGAGGATCCCTCCCTCCTCCTCCTCCTCCCTGAAGGGTCTCCGGGGGAGGTGAGCCTGCAGAGACTGTCATGAATGGAGCAGCGCCCGGCGCTGGCTCTGGCTGGGATGCTGGCGTGCTCTCTCCGCTCCTTGCTCGGAGGACACTGTGTGGTTGTGTAATGACAAAGCCACTGCGTTTTAGGAAGAAGAAAAGAGGAAGGAAACTGTGCAAGACAGGGCTTTCCCGGACTGTGACACTGTCTTTATACATGGTACTTTTGAATGGAGGAGACGTCTGGGAACAGGGAAACTAGGAGGGGGTTTTGGGACCTTTACTTCTCCTTGCTGAGCCAGTAACTTGGATCCCAGTTGAAGCTGTGGCAGTTTCCCCACCCCAGACAGCCCACGGCAGTCACCTGGCAGGCCCACGCAAAGCAGGCGGGACACCGCAAGCAGCGAGACGCTCCCAAAGCGCGCCAGCGACCTCCTGCCTCGCTTGCTCATGGGCCTGCTGACACTACGAAACGCTGCTGGCAGGAGTAGGACTGACACAGGATCCCGGGGAAGGTGGGACTGACCCAGGAGCTCCATCCACACCCGCACCCTGCAGCGGCGAGCATCGCACCCACCAGTCCTTCCCAGCATCTCCCGGCCGCAGGGCGGCTGGGATCTCGAGTGCCCTCCTGTCCCACATCCCTGCAGGGCGGTGGGAGGGTGTCACGCTCCATGGTGGGGAGGGGAGTGCAGGGTGGGGTGCGTACGTGCCTGAGCGCAGATAAGCTGCACCATCCCCACACAGCCTGCAACACCGTGCCACTCACACCCTCTGACTCTAATTTGTCTTTTAATTGAGTCCCAGCAGGCCTTTTTACAAAGCTTGTCGAAGAGGCCAGCCCCCAGATTTAAGCACTCACCTTAGATGCAGGAGCTAACTCAGCAGGGAATTTTGCTGTGAAGCCATTATCTGCATTGTAGTATTTCAAACACAGTTAGGTTTGACCTACAAACCCTAGGTGGAAGGATCTCACTGCCCATCTGACCACAAGAGATAAAAGCATAGCCCAGACCTCTCCAGTCCTAGCAGAAAAAAACCCATTATTCAGTGTTTGTCAAAGGAAAAAAAAAAAAAAAAGAAGTAAAAACAGAAAAACCACACTGCCCCAGCTGCAAAGGCCATGATACCTCTCTGCACTGAGCAGATACCGTTTGGCTTAGCTGCAGGAGATTCAAAGGCACAAGCAGAGAAAAACTTCAAAGGGGGGAAGGACTCTGAAGAGGCCATGCACATTCATGAAGATTTCCAGTTTATTTACAGGATCTGCAATCAAGTTCGGTCCTGGGATTGTTGAATGTTTGGCCGTGCTGCTGCGGTGCAATTACCAAGCGTGGGAATTCCCTCCAGGGTGGAGCCCTGTGCTGTAGGTGTGGTACCAACAAAAACAAGCACAGGTTTTTGCTGCTTCTTTCAGGGTGGGCCTCACAGCAGCTGGGGGTGGGGAAAATTGCCTTGAAATTTTTCTGCTGTTTACAGTTTAGTAGAGGAGTAATTAACTGCTAAGTGTGTGGAAGTTGGAGGGGACAGGAGTAGGACAAGCACTGATTTGACAAATTTCAAACTATCCTTATCCTGGTATTTTACAACTTATGCCCTGCAGAACTTCTTGTCATTTTTGTCTCCAAAAAAAGAGCACCGATCCCTTCTCTCAAATCAAAAAGTATGCCTGTGATCTGGGCATAAGAGGTTTTAAAGACACCTGGAAACGAGAGCAGTTTATAGAAGTTGGTCAGTTTGCATGAAACCGCTCTCTAATCATGTTAAAAATGGCTGGAATGATCATAACTCACGATTAAGAGGAAGGAAAGGCGAAGGGTGGCAATATTGCTCACTGTTAGCAGTGGCAGAGGGCTCCTCCGAAGCCACCCGTGGTGTAACGCTGTAGCTGTGCCGGAGGTAAGCGCCGCGCTCGGCAGAACCACCTGCAGCCGGGGGAGCGGGCAGCACTCAAAGCCTGGTGGAGATGTGGCCGCCCTGCTGCTATCGTTGGCGAGGCTGCATCACACCGGCATCTTTTTAATCAAAATTTTAAAGCACAGATTCAGCAGAAACAAGCCAAGCAGGTTCTGTTGTAACTATATTTAATCGCTGCTCTGAATCCTCTCCCACAGTCCGTGGCACGGGGCTCGTGAGAGCACAGTGCTGCTTGGGCTGGCTTTCTTTCTAGCTCAGCTATCCTCACCTGACCCCGCTTATTCAGGACAACGCCGTTTTTCTTTCCCAGCTCTAAAAATCAACGGATGTGCAAAACCAAGTGCCCAGGTTTTGCTCACAGTTATTGCAAATACTCAGGTTGTGTGAAATGCGTATCTTTCAGCATGGGTGTACTTTAAGATTTTTGCTTTATTTTATTTATTTATTTTCAACAGACCTTCTGAAGGCAAATCAGAGGCGGAACATTATGGGAGAGCAGGCAACAACATACTAGCCGGCACAGCTAACCTGTCTCAGCAGCTCCATGGTATTTGTCAAGAGCAGAGGGAAGGAGCTTGCGCCTTTCACCAGCAGGAACGATTCCAGGCAGTAACCGCAGCTCTTAAATCCAGCCCTTTCAACAACCCGTTTTACGCAAAACTGAAAGAAGCACATGCATAAAGAGTTTCACACGCTTTGTGTGGCTGTGAATGAGTGGGTACCTGCAGAGCGGGCTGAAGTACCATCGGGAGGATTGTACTTTTACTGCCGGAGAGTGCCATGAGCTAGCGATGTGCGTGAAGTAGGCAAAGAGCAATTGTTTATTCTCCTAGGAAACGATCCATCTCAAAATGGTTTAAAATACCAACACAATATAACTGTGGCAACCCGCACTATGTGGCACAACCAAACCAAGGGCTGTGCTTGTTGCACTCTGAGAAGATGATAAAACATCAGCCTGTGCTAAACTGGGTCCTACCCACCCTGTTTCCACAAGATCTTATCCTCTCCCTTTTACAAACACTGGAGCTCATGCAACTGGGTCGTGAGCTGGTGAGCTAAGCCAGACAAAAGTTAATCCTGCAGTGAAGAAGGGACAAGTACTGGCCCAGACGGACTCCCTGAACTGGGTCAGCTTGCAGCACACGGATGCCATTGCTGGCACAAGGGATGGCATGGGACCACACAGAGACTGAAGGCAGCCATTTCCAACTTAGATCTGGTAAAGATGCTGTGGACCTGTGCCCTTGCTTGTTCATGCCAAGAGCCGAACATCATGAACCTGAGCCTAGAAGCTGAAACAAGCCCCTTTGCCCGCTCTGCTCTTACAGCACACCTTGGCCTTGCCAGCCCTTTTGAAAGCTCCACACTCCTGGCAGAGCTGGATTGCAGCACGTATCCATCCACACACGTTGATTCTTGTTACAAAGCACAAGTGTTCGTGTATTGTGATGGTATGCGTTTCAATTTGCTACAGAAGTGGGAAAGCATCACAGACTCATTATTATTTGCACCTGAAATAAAGGCTGTAACCTCATTTTGCAAATATGCTCTTCAGCAGCAGAAGCAGTTTCTCAGTCATCCTGCTGCTGAATGCATTGCACGTGCTTTCATTTGTCGATTGGTCTAGCTTCAGAGAGCAGAAAAATCCATTTTATCCTCTTTTTCTCTATTAATAACTAAATCCCCCTCTTAAAATCAAAGGGGAAGGACCTTTGCTACTTCATTCTTGTAATACAGACCACTTGTAATGCTACTTATCACTAATTCTTTTTGTTATCTTCCTTTTCTCTACAACCTTGTGCCCTTTTTCAGACCATCAAAACCCTCACCTGGACGCCAGAACATTCACAACCTCTGGGTTTCCCCCCCTCCAGACTTATTTTGCAGTCCATCTCTGTAAATCTTGCCTTTGAATTTATGGACCATTACTGCACTTGATGCAGATGCCCCCCACTGAACTACCCACACAAGAGCTCAGGTCTGTTTCCTGCGTCGGAGTGAGAAAGATGTAGGTGTCAGTGCAAAGTACTCAAAGTAGGAAAAAAAAGTTAAAAAAAAATTACTTCCTGGTGAGTACTGTTGTCACCCAAGGGATATAACTATTTTTGCACTTACAAAGCTAATTTTACACTATTCTATACTGTATTTGTTTGATTTGTTACTAGGTAAGAGAGGTTGGTAATGGAAACTTCTCCTGGAGATAACAGGGAATATCATCACCTAATCTTCTAACAACTACTCAATAAACATCTCATGCGCGCAGACACCCACGAGGCAGAGCAACCGGGAGCTACAGGCTGAGAAATCCACTGGAGGCTGAGGGTTCAGGCAACTCACCACTACCTCGTGGCAAGTCAGGGAGCCTCCCTGGTCATCACTGAAAATCCTCCTTTCTCCCCCATCCCTTCTGCTAACAGCCTCAAAAGCAACCCTCCAGCCTTCTTACAGGCACATCCTGTCACCTTCGGAGGTAGTGAGTAACTAAGCTAACCTGGCAGCCTATTTTCAAGGTTCACCACATCCTTAGGTGAGAAATGTTTTTTTTTCTGTCAGCCAGGCATTTCCAAATACTGTTAACTGAAACTAGGCTAACATTCAGTGCAAATAAATTTCTTCACAACACCCTGAAGGTATGCACAGCTAGAAGTGGTTTAAGGGTTGCAGATGGAAAAGGGAATGAAAGAAACGCTGCCCATCCCACTTGTGCTAAAACCCAGTCCAAGGTGGCTGTCCCCTTCGGCCGCCAACTTGCTGTAGGTTTTCTTGACACTTTGTTGGAAGTTCTACCTTCCTAAATGCCCAGACAGACCCCCTGCCTGGCTGGCCATGCCAGCCTCCAGTTAGATTCCAGAAAGGAGGCTTCGACAGATTCAGAGAACAGATATCCTCCCCTCTCCCTGAGGAAAAATATTTGGTTACAAGGGAGGATTTTGACTGCCACTCCTACCAGATGTGCCACTTGTTTAACCGGACCCTGCTTATGGATCCTGTCCTGCACTGCCCCCTGTGCTGG
Source organism: Pelecanus crispus (assembly GCF_030463565.1). NCBI lineage: Eukaryota > Metazoa > Chordata > Aves > Pelecaniformes > Pelecanidae > Pelecanus > Pelecanus crispus. The sequence goes on along the minus strand of NC_134648.1, from coordinate 45,296,817 downwards.
TACTGCTATTGCAGGACCAGGATCAAGGTTAAACCAGTGTCCAAACTGAGTTCAGGATACTTCTCTGGAGGGATTTTCTAATTGAATTTTTTTTTTTTTTCAAACGTAGCCTCATTTCCAAATCAGGTTCCCCGAGTAGCCCTGGAAATGGCTGGGCTACACAACGGGTGTAGGAGCAGAGGAACTGGGGAGGAGCTGCTGTAACAGCACCATCCCCAAAGTAACCTTCTTCAGACTAGACCCTGCCTAGTCAAGGGGTAGTCTCAGTGCTGCTCGGATGAAGGCTTGTATCACCTGCTGACAGAGGCAGGTCCTTTGGTGGACCAGGCATCACCGTATAGGCTTACGTCAAAGAGCGGTCAAGGGGATAAGGAGCTGTGGCTACTCCTGTTCCTTTGGTGATGCAGGCTGTGGTTTCCGCAGCAGCTCAAATCAGAGGCAGTGCAATCCCATTTCCCTCTTCCCTCCCTTCTGCCAGCACTATGGCTCATTTGATCCTACAGTGAGCCAGTTCAGGTCACTAATCCAACAGAGAACTGAACCAAACAAAACAATGTTTGCCATCAGTTTAGTAAACAGAACGGCTCATTACAAATGTAAAATGAGCACCGGTGCTGGCTGAAGGGAGAGGGCGGACATAGTTGGGATCAAAACAGGGAGGAGGACGAGCGGACCTGCAAACATCACAGCAACATCAGATGTCACCCAAAGGGATTCCCATTCCTGCCCATGCAATCTCAGTCCATGCACATTCATGCCATGTTTCTCCATCCACAACTACCAAGTTTGACTCTCTAACTTGAGAGAGGGTGGCTTTCTAGTCTAAGGAGTCCCATAAAGGATTAAATACCTTATGTTCACAACCCTATATGCCGGCGGGTGTCACAAGAGGCAGTTTTCTGGGAGAGAAAACAATTTGCTGGGGGGGGGGGGGCAGGGGAAGGAATCACAGCTTGGCTTGTATGTCCTAATCTGCACTGCATACTATGCTGCTAAACCCTTAGCTAGGAAACTTGACTCCAGAGGCTTGTGGTTCAACGTATATTATATCAGCTAAGCCACAATGAGTTGCACAGCAAGGCTGTGTAGTGCATCTGCAGCGCCGGGAACTCAGCTACGGCTGACAGGTTCTAGAAAGGACCAGGAGAAAAATACTAACCCAAAAAAATGGAAGCACACACTTCTTCATAAGTGACTCAATTCTGCCAAACACACTTAGCTGGATTTTAACTTGGTGATATAGTGGGTCCATTTATTCATCAGGTTTACAGTCAAGTACATTACAGTTCCCATATTTAACATTGTAGCACAGAATTTTCATAGATGATGGTGACACAGGTAAGACTAGTACTAGAGAAAAGATTGCTATGCTAAGAAAAGCTTGGGGAACAGCAGCAAATACTGCTATTAACTGAGGTTTTTGTTGGTCATTTCTTAAATGCAAGTTTATCTGTACAGACATAGTACAAAGGACAGGAGAAAAGTATTTTGTTTGGTTTTTTTTTTTTTTTTTAAATGTGAGAATGATGATAAACAAAATCCAGATGCTATTTTAAGCAGCTTTGCATAAGCATGTGATGATCCTTGTTTTAGTTTGGGCATGAGAGGTTTAAGTTCACTGTTCCAACGGATCCTGAACTACAGGATGTCTCGCATGGTTTCCAAATAGTTTAGGTTACAGCAAAACAAAAGGGCAGAACAAATTGTTACTAGCAAGAACTGGCTGGAACAAGCTATGATAATTTACGAACTTCCCATCTGAAAAAAAAAAAAGTATCACTGATTACAAAATGAAAGCAATGCCCCTACTGTTATTACCCTGGTAGTGTAGGGTTTTTTTCTAGAAGAAAACATAAATACTGTCATGGATACACTTCACAAAACGATCTCATGAGCCAACAAGGCTGCTGTTTCACAGAACTCAAAATAGCAGGCTTTGCTTGTGTGTCAGGGGAAAAAAAATATAATGGGGAAGTTAATTTTTTTTTTTCTTCAGATGCCAGCAAGCTGCAGATCTAGTTCTTTCATCTTACTTCCAAGAATGTACACTGAACCAAAATATTTCTCATTTGGTACACCTGGACATTGGCTTAATGAGAAACAGGACATAGAAGGTAGAGAAGAATGCAGCATACTATTGCATGTCATTAAAATTGCTGTAATATATCTACATGTACTTGCTCCACCTAAACTCCCCCTCTACCTCTCTGTGCTTAGACTATCATCACTGGAGGCTTTACAGTGAAAAGGTACGGTCTAACATTGTGCATTACAAGTTGATTCAGTACCACATGCTGCACTTCAGAAGTATCTGAAATCCTAGAGAGGTTCATTACTGCCTGCCTTAACATCTCTTGTTTCCAGGATGAATGCACACACAGGTCCTGATGACCCACAGACTATTTATGTTAAGATTCCCTACTAAGCTATTTCTGTCTTTAAGACATGCCGTTACTGCTTCTGGGGCCCCCCTGGGAGCAGGGGGGGTGGGGTGTATGCTCATAGGAAATCCAGATGCTTTTCACAGAGTCCAGTAAATACTGATTTACCTAAGCTGACTGCATGTACTTGGCATTTGCATCCTTACACTCTACACCACAAATAAAGAGCACTGGGAATGTAACACATTGACGCAGTTACAAGGCTGCGTAGAGCCAGTCCGAGTTTAGTACAGCTAACGCTGATCTGTGTCTAGTATGCGAATAAGACCTGATCCTATTCCTGCTTAACTACTTGTGCAGTCTCACTGTACCTGCATCTACCAGTTTTCAGGACTGGCACAACAAACCACAAATAGATGGAGCAAGCCCAAGTCAGGTATCCCTCTTGATAAGCTGTACCCGAAGCAGAAGTGTTAGGATCATATCATGCATACTCCAGTTTCTCTGCAAGTGCCAGGTTTGGAACAGCAGGTGATACCAGGTACGGTTCAACACCAGCCATGGCTGATAGTACCTGCAACCAAACTCTGTCTGCTCCCCGGTGTGAGGAACGTGGTCATGTGTATGTGTAATACATGGGGGTTTCCCATTAGGTAGGGTATCCCCATCTGCGTAGCTGCCTTATCTTAAAGAACAAAAAGCTTTGACTGAAGAAGAAAAATCCCCATCACTAGTGTGAAAAGAGAACCATGGATTTTCACTAGAGGACAAAATACTAGCAAAAATGGCATTTCAGTTGCTGCAACTTTAACTTTCCTTATTAAAAAAAAAGATGCAACGTTCACAGCTGATATATTGTAGATAGCTTATTTCATCATCTCTGAACACAAGATGGGATGTTCTGCACTGCAAAAGCGTAAGGTATGAACAAACACCCATTGCTCTCAGAACCACCACCTAGGTTATACAATCACATACAAGCTCCAAAATTTACAATTAAACGTGTTGCAGGGAGTTTTAAGACTAAATACTATGCAAATGTGCTCTAGTAATACGGCTCCCCGACTGTCATCTTCCTTTTAATTTGTTTTGTTCAAGAAGTCATTAGTGAAGTTTTATATACATAATTAAAACTGATCAAAAACAAAGTATCAGTGGATTATATTTTATGGCAGAGTAGATGATGACTTAGGTCTACTCAAATTCCAGGTTGTTATACAACTAGAGTATTAGGAAGAAAGGTCCTAGGAAGTTTCAGAAACTCAGCTGTCACTTGGAATGACACAGACCATTCCAAATATGCCATTAGTATTTGTTCTGCCAATCGTTGCACAAAACCACACGGAATTCTCAGATAACCAACCCAAAACCAGAAGGAAGGGTGGCTTCATCTTATCATCTATACTACACTATCTGACATGAGGGAAACTGAAATTTGGAGGCATTAATGGAAATTCAGGAAGCTTTGTAAAGTCAACAATTCACAGTACATTTGAATCTCCTCAACTCAGTTACCATAAGGTTATAACCATAACTCATAAGGTTAGCGTTATCTTTTATTAAAACCACCAAACACAGAATTGCATCTCCTTTACTACAGTGAACTTGAAAAATACACATTCAAGGGGCTTTAAAGCAAAAGAAAAAAATTAAGCAATCCCAGTTTCTGATGACTTAGGAGGCCTTCCCCAAAGGTCTCAAAAAAAAAAACCCCAAAAAAACCCCAACCCAAAAAAACAAAGAAAATTTTGGAGTAATTAAAGCCAATATAGGAATAGCACAGCAGAGGAATGGAGTTAAGTCATATTAGCTTGGCATTCTTCCAAGAAGACTCTCACGTCTACCCAACAGCTAAAAATGCCTGGCAACCTTCCCTTTCTTCTCAGTGTCTCCTCCCTCACAACTTCGTCGTCTCCCTTTTTGCTGCTAAGGCTGAAACCTCTTCAATCGCAGCAAAACAAAAATGCATTTTTCTTCACCTTGACTCAAGTTTTTGCAGTCTTCTCTTTTCCCCTAACCCAGAACCTTTGGAGGAGCAAGGGGAATGGCTTCCCAGAGACATTCTTATTGATGGACTTTGTCTGTTGGCCCCATCCAGCCCCAACATTGTTTCTGGCACTGCCCAAAGCCTGAAAAACCAGGTAGGAGACAAACAGCCAAAATCCCAAAGTGCACTGCATACAGAATCTGTTCCCCTAAAGAAATATTAGCTTCAGAGCTGTTTAATTATAGCAGATGTCAGTTAAATTCACTACCTGCACCCCAACTAAATCAGTCTAAAGGAATGCACTGGGAATCACAGCCAAAGTTTTTTCCTTCAACTTTTGTCCTATATCCTCATACAAACCTGAGCAAATATTAAGATCTTCTCAATCTCCCCACAGTTAAACAAGCAATGTTACAAGCCTTTCAACATCAGGACAAGAAGAGAACGCATGTAAATGTAAGAATTATCTCAAGACACACACCACATGATCTGATAGAAAACTTTACAGTAGGAGCCAAATAGCTCAGATGAAAAATACAGCGCAGAGTACAAAATTTCTCTTAAAATACAACTAAAAGGCAAGCAATCATCACAGAAACATTCAAAGTCATCAAGGATTTTGATGAGAATTTCATAGAACTGAAAGTTAAAAAAAATTACATTAAAAGGAGACACCAAGTATTTCAAAAACCTCTGTTTTATTTGTACAGAGTAAAATACATCATATAGTGAACACTGTTTTCCACCCATAATCTAAAGCCATTAATAAGTGTTTTCTTTTCACCAAATATCCTGGCCAGAAGCACAGACAATGGAAATGGGAATGCTAATTAGTCTCTCTCTGCCAGAGCTACAAGGTGCACATCAATCTCTGCTTCTGTAAGGATCCTGAAAGAACAAAAAGAAATCTTAAATAGCTTACATGATTCTTCCCCTTAAGCTCCAATATTACAACCTAATATCTACACAAATAAGTTTTATACAATACATCTTTCAGCCCTTTAGAGCCCCGCTGCCAGGGCCACAGGCCGACATTCCAATTCTTTTTGAAAAATAAAGGAAGAATCAAAGGCACTGGAGAGCAAAGAGGTAACAAATGGTAGAAAAAGAACAGGTAATTCCTCATGAGTAATATATTTGCAAGCTGGGACCTGGTGAGAAGAATGGTTATGGTGATTAGTATGGTAACTCCAAGGGGGACACAGGTTTTCATAGCCTTCTCCCTCTGCTTGTTATCCATCCTTTCTGAAAAGAACGCAAGACCAGTAAATGAAGTTTGGCAGAAAGCTAGCACTTGACCCTTGAGCAGCAGCAGCAAAGGGGTAATGCAGCTCCTGCATGCTTTCTCAAAAATGCCATGCTATTCTGTTGTCCTAAACACACACCACCAAATGCAAAACCATCCCTCATCACCACATCAACTTTAAACACATTAGGAAGCACTCAAAAGACTGCACCTGTAGGACCCAAAGGTTTGAATCCTCTCTCCAATCCCCACCTACCAAGTAGCTAGACTAAAGCAGCAGAGGACTTTTCTTTCCCACGTAGCTGTTCCTTTCTTTTCTTTCTTTTTTTTTTTTTTTAAAAATAAAAACTTTTATTAAAAGACAACACTTTCCTCTACTGGATCCCTTAACCATGTCAAACATTTTAAAACTGTGTTAAGATATTATTTTTTTTAAAAACAGTGTCTTTTACCGGTACACATTTTGAAGAGTTACAAGTAAAAAAAAATAAACCTCCAAAACTTCAGCTTCTGACATATCTCCCTTTTTCTCAATTTACCATTACACAAGAAGTTAAAACTAATTGCACATAACCAATGAAACACACCAAGTTTTATCAACACTGATCACTTACCTGAATTTAGGATTTTCCACTGTAACTACACCAACTTCTATTTCTGAAGGTTTGAAATCAATGGATAGTACAGTAGACAGGCATGTTATTGCTGTCTGAAAGACAACAAAAACCCCTATCATTAAACAGAAAGCACTAAGGCTTTTTTTTTTTTTTAAAAATAGACATAGCATTAACAACTACCCTTCCTTCTAGTTTTATTTCCTTCTACCTCAAAACCTCAGCTGAAAAATTTAAAATAAGTTTCCCCTTGTTACAGAACACAGTCCCTCTCTGGTCCTCTCCCTAAAAAGCCCAATCTACAAAAAACAAAGGGACACGTTATTTTTGTAGCAGAAAAAACCCACAACAAAACCAAAACCTTTCCTCATGCAAAGATTAACACCCCAGGTCCCAAGGACAGAACATATTTCATTAGTGGTAAAGACAACAGACATCATCATTACAGTCCAAGATTACTCAAAGCACATGTCACTTGCATAGCTTCCATTTTGGCTTTTCTTCTGGTAATTAAAATTACACTGGCTGTTTTTAAAAGCTGCATTTCATCATGGCTTAACTTATTTTATTTCCACCCTAATCATCACCTGTTTTAAAAGGTGTTCTTTGCAACCTCACTCATACTTAACCCTGCAGTAGGGTCATAATATGCTAAAGACGTATTCCTAAAGTGACGATCGAGCACAAAAGGAAGTTCCATAAAACAGCTATGTAGCCAGATGCTCATCAAAGCAGTTATTCTGACATGCTGGCATTTAATTCTGATCAGTAATGTGTTAGGAAGCATAGAACACCAGACAAAACTTTTTGAAGGTTTATTTTCAATATGTTGATAATACACCGATTCTGCAATAATTCTCTAAGACTATATAGACGTCTTATCGGAAGACTGCCAAGTTATTAAAAAAAACCCCAAACAACAAAAAAAAAACCCAAACCTCTAACACCCCTCTAACCTCTAACCCCATTACCTCTAATGCACCACAAGCTTTTACAAAAAGTGTCTCCGTGTGTGTGTGTGAAGAACATTACAAAAACACGATTCTTGCTTTTGCTTGACAGACCAGCTTCTCCCTGTCACTGCCAACTTTCAGAGTAACAGTGTCTGATCTACATTCACAAACTCATCGTTTTAACGAAGACAACAAAAAGGTATAGGAGTGCACCCAGGATTTGACTGGCAGATTAATTACCAATTAAGTATTTGCACCATACCATGCAAATTTTATGAATTAAAAACAGGAATATGAAGAGACTGTTTCATCTACCTCCAACTGCTCAACTAAGAGACACGCACAGTATAATCAAGCAGTGACAGAAAAATACTTATAATGTGAAAATTATTTAGCCAGGATAAAAAAGGGTCTCTGAGGGAATTTCAAGTACATTCAATTTCAGTATGCTATGATTATTCAACCCTCTCCGGATGTTATCTTTTAAGGAATCACATATTAAGAACATCAGTACTTAAGATACACAAATAAAACTTAGGAATATATGCTGAAGAACTTTCTGTTTAAATGGTACTTTCACAGTAATGCAGACTTCAGAAGTAATTTAGCTGAAGGTCTGAATCTGCATAGCATTCACATGTATCTTAATACAATACTCTGTTTAATCTTATGGGGGGGTCAATTGCTCAGGTTATTATTCCTCATTTCAACTGCTGATCTTGTGATGCAGAAAACACAACATTATGAGAGAAGAACAAGGCCTGGTAGGAGGAACAGGTGGGCCACGGAAGAGGACTGTTTAGACAGATTTCTACAGTTAAGTGAAAAAGTGAGGATGATTACAAAATAAGTTCACTGACCTACTTTATAAATAGGATACATTTTTATAATGGGCCTTGAACAACAGTTTTCACAGCAGGCATAACAGCTGGTGTTATATTTACTAAACTGACAGACAAGCACTACCCCATCCTCTTAGAAATGCTTTCTAACATGAAGATTGTTTTAAGTGCCACTAAAAGAAAATTGTACTGGTATCCCCAGAATCAAGCACTGTAGTAACCCACCACCAGCTACAGCGAGAGTACTACAATTACAGCTTCTGCTTCAGCTAATGTAAAGCAGAAAAAGCGGATTAGATAACTATTTAAACACTTGCAAAATAGAACCATTTTCTGGTTGGAATTGCTATACTTGCTCTGGCAGTAATAAAGAACTGTAAGAAACAGGACATGCCAAACTGCATTCCTCTATATCACAAGCCTACATACACCATATTCACTAAAAATACTTTAGCAAATCTTTATTTCCCTCTGCTGGCCTACCTCTACTGTTTGTTCGTATGTCCAATCAAATTTCTTCTTTACTTTCTTTTCAAGAAAACTGGTTGACTCTGTCTGTTTAACTCCTGCAGCTGTGGCCTTGAATCCACAATAGTAACCTGCCGGATCACACTTGTACACCTGAGGGCCGTGTTCTTCATCAATACCAATCAAAATCATACCTTGAAGAGAAAAATTTGTTAATTTATTTCCCCAATTTTAGCAATTTCATTCAGCTGAAGAATAGAATAGATACTCTCCTCCCGTGAAACACGTGCATGCACAGCAGTACATTTTTGGGAACCACTCCAATACTTAGAGCTGTGATTTCCTCTTCGTCTCTAATTTGCCATTTCTTACCAGCATCTCATTACCAGGTGTGTGACTCAGTTTAGTGCAAATGATAGACTTCTATCATTCCCAAAGAAGGCTATTCATTAAACATAGAAACATTTTTGCCAAGCTCAGTGTGTAGAGAATCACGAAGTCAGGAAGTACAGAAGTTTAATGCCGATACAAAGTTAACCCAGCCACAGTTCACTTCCTGTGTATTGTACCACACTTTTAAATTGTAAACAATAGTTCTATTAACATGTGCCTTTTACCAGAAAGCAACTCAACAAATATGTTGAAATTAATGGACATATCAAAAGATCAACTTTAGATTTCTTTAATCCTGAAAAGCACTGCATTACATCTGTTTTCCTCTTTTCTTTAAAGAAAAAAAAATCTGAAACAAAATGTGGAAATATCAGAACATAAAAAAGAGTCTTTGAAGATCATTTGACTAAATGCTTTCAAGTTGGACAGACTTCAAATAACATAAACTGGTCACATCACTGAAATGCATCTGTGTTCACCCACACTTCTAGATTTACAGTTGTATAGTCTCAATATGCATATGAAAAATAACTCGAAAGCAATACTTGCAAAAAAAAAAAAACAAAAACAAAAACCCAAACCCCAAACCAAAACAGAACAAGGTCAAGATTTTAAATGATTTTCTCTTTACACTTGCATAACTTTTAACTAGTAGTTATAGCTGGCAAGCTTCTGAGCAGCTATTACTACAACAGAAAAAAAAATTTCCATAGTCATTTCAAAAAAGAGGTTAAGGGAAAGTTAAGAAAAATACATTTTCATTCATGTATTAAAGGGGGGAAAAAAAAAAAGAAATCACTTTCCAGTAGTATCAAGGCATGGGAAATGCCAAGGGAACAAAGAAACAATCATTCCTGAACATTACAAGCATACGAAAATTGCCCCATCATGGAAACTGTGGTGCAATCCTGAATGTTACTTCTTTAGTGAGAAGTGTTAGTGCCTACTATGATTACGAGAAGTGATTCATCAATTCTGAAACTATTCTCCTTAAAAGAAAAAAACAAAACACAACAAAAAACCCCCAAGCAAACAAAAAGAAACCCAGACAGGACGTTTAATGAAAAAGTAATTGAGGAAACATTAAGTCTTTTATCTCAGTTCCCGGACAGCCTAACAGTACGGTTATAACTTGCTCACAGCCAAACGTAAGAGAAAAAATAAGTCAGAACCAACTTCAGAACACACAGATGACCAGGAATATCTACAAAAAACAACTTTTACACACATCTTTTTTTTCACTTAAGCTGCATTTGCTGTTATAAAACAAGACTGATGTAGAAATGTTTGCAAGTGAAGTATTTTTAAGCACTTCTCTATGTTATATATATCATGGTTAAGAGCAAAAATTATGCAGATTTTTGTCCTATACATACTACTTAGATAAAAAAGCCACAAAATCTGCACAAACATAATTGCACTCTCCATATGTCTGTTTTAACAGTGATATTTACCCAGACACAAGCACCACTAAAAAGAACATCTCCCATTCACAGACATCGCTGTGCAGTGCAAACAGACTAGGCCCCCAAAACTAAGGTGAAATAGTATCACAAATTTTAAAGAGGCTAAATAATTTAGTCCAATGAGGCAATGGTAAAATCATGGCTCCAATTCAAGACTTCCAAAACTGCTCTCTCATTTGACTGTTCATCCCTCTTACTCCTTCAGTTATATCCATATCTCGCACAATTTGAAAATGGGTGAGAATTTCTTATACTTGAAGTTGCAAGCTTAGACAAGAAACAGAAAAGATCAATGTCATACACTATACTTACAGCAACCAAGAGGCCTCATTTCAGCATTTTGCGTATAGACCTGAGAAATATCTGCAATCCTTTTACACAGCATATCCACAGGGATGTCATAGCCATACTTGTACTTCCAGTTAGCAGCCTCATACCTTGCTCTCTGCACCTGGGATCTGCTGTCAGCTAGACAGAAAGAACCAATATTAATTTCACTGAACATGTACCATGTTTATTCCTAGCATTGCTTGAGAATGCCCAACTTTACGTTGTCTTTAAAAATACACATCAGAACTAGACAAGTTCTCCAAAACCAGACTGAGTGGAACAAATCTCCTAAAGCACGCACTTAAGTGATGCAAAGCTGGTGAACTACATAAAAAAATCTGACATACTTCAGATACTTAGAAAAGATGGTGAATTAAATACCTGTCATTCCTGTCATCACACAGCCAATATTTTCAGTAATTCTGAATAAATGAGTCACTGTGTTGGAATCCAGTAACTTGTCCTAAAGAGGAAACAGAAATAATCTAGTAGAAAACACATCCTTCAAGTACAAAAAAAGATAGACTCTGGATGCTCTGGTATCTACAGAAGAGCCCAAAAGAATCAACTAATAGCTAAAAATTGTCTTTCAGGCTCTCCACTATTTACTGCTACATAGGCATGTGAAGGAAGAAATAGGAGAACAGGAAAGATAAAAACCTGCAATATCTGGAAAAGGATGACAGCTAGAGCATGACCAACATCAAAGTCCTCTCTGCCCTCTGATGAAACTTTGAGAACAGACATACAAAAACTTGTGCTCTTACTCCATGCCGCCCTTCAAACACAAGGGTTTTCCCCCTTTGTCAACAATACATCACCACTGTGCTGAAACACTCATGAGTATCTGTTCTGCATGCTATTGGTGTAACACTTTCTGAGCAGGAATTAAAGAAATCACAAAACTGATTATGGACGGCTTGGCCATTACAAGCCAGAGCAATGTACGCATGCTAAAGTACAGCAGGACCAACTTCATATTTTAGCTTTATGCCTTCAACAACTACAGAGAAAACCAGTATTACAGTACTTGTTGAGGAAATGTACAGTTGAGCACTAAACAGAGCTAGAACTTGTAATAAGCAGAATGATAATAAGATATTAAACTAAAACAGCAGTATGTAAATGCTAATAAATATAATATCAACGTTGCAGAGTCTCACCCCCACCTTTTTCCTCATCTCCTTCCAGCCTCCCCCTCAAAACCAGACTACTTACAGGTACTTTCTTCTGTGTTACAATTACTGCAGAATCTTTCCCACGAACAGCTACAGACGTAAGTCCGCCTTGGTTTATGGCCTTAAAAGCATATTCTAGAAAAATATGTAAAAGTTAATAAAAAATGTTAGAGATATTAGTACCAGTAACTCTGACACAGCTCCCCCCAACAGAGAAATCTCACCAAGTTCTGGCCTTTTTAATACTTTAATATTTGTGCAATACTTTGTGTCTTCAAGGTCTTTAGTACAATGCACACAAGACTTTCTGATGGGAATTAAGTCATTGACTCTCCTCACAAAACCACTATCATTGCTTCCTTCAAATATTTCTAATAATTTGCCTTTTTGTTCAGTTAGAACGCTTAACAGCAACATAATTTGTTTTAAAACAAGAAGGCTGTTCTGCACTTGTCCAAAACAGTCCAACCTTAACCTACGGTAACTGTAAATCCTTAAATAAGATTTTTTTAACATGCAGAAGTTTAGTATTTCAAGCATTATCATCACTGCAAGGATGTAATTTTCTCTTGTAGATTTTAACTGATACAGATGAAAACCGAATGACAGACCAGGCATCGAAGATGGGGTTTAACTTTACTGTCACATTTTCTGACTTGACGTTCAAACACTGCAATGCTTTTATTAACTTTTAAAAATGAAACCTATGCACATGCCAACTAAACAGCATTTTTAGATAAATGTAACAGATTAAGATTTACTTGATATAATCCATGAAATAAATTTCCCTTGATTAATAGTTTCAAAAGCCTCAAGAACAACAACTTTAGAAATTGTTTATCTGCAACGTTTGATAAACATTCATAACTTCCTAATATCTGGTTGGGAGAGGGAAGTTTCAGACACTAGCTAAATGTAGATTAATTTTTTGTTAGCTATGTGATTAAGACTGGAAGTTAGAACATGTCAAACCAACAGCACAGCAAATTGCTAAAACTATCTTCTAAAATAACGGGAGCAAGAAACTCAGCTGTTTTAAAAGCTGCATTCAAACCTATGGAAGAGACTGTGCAACAGGAGAGGAATAATCTGAAAATGAAAACACACATCTTGCAATACCAGGATCTTGATGTTCAATCTGCTGAGTCAGTGTTGTGGAAGGACTGATTGCCATGTATTTATGGCACTGTATTTATTACTCTCAGGCATCACAGCATTTACTGGTTACCCAGACATGCCATAAAGAATGCTCCCTCTTTCTCTCCGCTAGACGCACAACCTCACTCAACTCTTCATTTACGTTCCCTGGGATGATCAGTGGTAGCCTGCAGCGAAGCACAGAACCCAGTGAGACATGAGCTAACACTGTCCACAAACTGGTCATGTTTGAAGCCCCAGGCCAGGGCTCTACAACACTTCTTTATTTATGTGTACAAATATCTGGAGGGAGAGTGTAAAGAAAATGGACAGAGCCAGGCTCTTTTCGGTGGTGCCCAGTGACACGACCAGAGGCAATAAGCACAAACTGAAACACAACGGGCTCCGTTTGAACATCAGGAAACACTTTTACTGTGAGGGTGACCGAGCACTGGCACAGGTTGCCCAGAGAGGCTGTGGCGTCTCCTTCCTTGGGGATATTCAAAAGCTGTCTGGATGTGGTCCTGGGCAACCTGCCCTAGGTGGCCCTGCTTGAGCAGGGGGTTGGACCAGATGACCTCCAGAGGTCCCTTCCAACCTCAACCACTCTGTGACATTTAGGGGGGAAGAGGAACAGGTGCCTTTGCAAACTGTTTTTGCTCACAAGTACTGACAACTAGGCTTGCTGAACTGCAGGCTCTCCTTGCCCTGTTCCTACTACCATCTGCAATACTCAGTTTTCAAAGAGTCAAGCGAAAAAGTATAGGGGCTCTTATAGCAAAACAAATCCAAATAAATATATTGCTAGTGGTATTTAAGTCTGCTTTCTGCTATGCAGGTATTTCAGTAGTACTGTGCACCCATTCTTTCAAAAAAGAGTAGTTCCTTGCTGTTCCCCAAATATGTCAGAACAATCAGAAATTTGAACTTCATAATTTTCTTCACCTCCCAAAATTCCACTTAGATGAAATGTCACTTTTGAAGACTGGAACTAATAGGTGGCAAGGCAACACTGAGGGATTTTAACCATAGCAACAAGAAACACATAGGAAATAACTGTTACTTTTCTAATATGAGATTACTTCAAAGGCACAAGAGCTTTCTGATGTTTGGAGGCAGAGGACAGAACTAAAGCAATGCAGCACAGGCATTTCAGTCCAGTATCACTACGCTGGAAACCTCTGTTCAGTGTTTCCAGAAAATCTTCCAGAAACACCTCAAGTCTTAAGGCAGCCTTAAAGCAACACGTGTCATGCCCATCCTTGACAGCACCTAGTTAATCTGCATCCAGCACACTGACAAGAATGTACAGGATGCAAAAAGAATGAAAGAAAGAAAGAAAAACATACAGAAAGAAGGAAAAAAAGAAAGAAAAAAGCTAGATTTGGCTATTTGACCACAAGCAAACATGAGCTTTCTGCCCATGCTGTGCCTAGATGCTGGCCAAGAGACACTAGTGTGGCACTATGCCTGAGTTATCAGCCTGGCTGCGGGTAGAGTGAGCTCACACTTGCTTGAAGTTAACTATGCACACCTATGTATTTTTCTTCCCCTATCATATAGCTACTCAAAATATCTTTATGACAGCTGCAGGCTGTGTGCAGAGGCTTCCAAATACACATGCAGATACTTGCTTCTAAGACATGGGCAAAAGATATGGAAGTACTGCACATTTCTCACATATTAACCTAATGGTGGAATATACCCAGGAGGTAGAAAACCAAGGCTCAAGTTTCCTCTTTGCTAAAGGATGCAGAAACCATTCCCAACAAGTAGTACTGCAATAGAGAAACAGCCAGAAAGGTGATGCAGACCAACCAGCCTGTTTTAATGGCAATGGAAGGTCAGAACCCATGACTCTTCCACCACAGAGCCACTGACACCACATGTGAGGAAGTGCTGTCCCTACCATCTGTATGCATAAGGCTTACTACACGAGTTGCATACAAGCCTTATACACACTCCAGGTATAAGACAGCACCTGTATGTAGGTATCTAGTACAGGTGACTTTCTACCTGTGTATAGACACCTACACACAGGCACTCTCCTTGTAAAAAGGACTGCTCGAGGCTAGGCCACTTGCCCATAAAGCCTATTCCACATAGCCTTCTTCCTGAGAAAAACTCAAGGGCAGACACAAAAGAAACTACTGGCTACCGTGTACAATTCATGCAGCCTGGTCCCAGCAACCTCCTTTCCTGGAGGACAGGTAGATGTATGGACATGCTGTGCAATGCATGGGCAGTGAGGCCCCTGCAGCTGGGGAAGAGCCACTAAGCTCAGTGGAAGATGGCACCAGGATGATGCTGCCAAAACAATTCATCTGGCCCTGTTGTGAGGATCCCTCAGGAGCACTCTCAATGAACTGTCCTGCCAGATTGTGAGCTGACTATGTTGTTACAGAGTATTCTGCAGAAGGAGCACCATGAGGCTCTTCTGCAGAATCTGGTGCACTGTAAAAGTAAGAACAGAAGATTCAGTGGCCTACAGAAGAAGATGACGTTAGGCTGCAGCTTAATTGCAGAATGTTTTAGTAGGGCCTGTTGCGATAGGACAAGGGGTAATGGTTTTAAACTAAAAGAAGAACAGATTTAGACTGGCTATAGGGAACAAATTTTTTACAATGAGGGTGGTGAAACACTGGCACAGGCTGCCCACAGAAGTGGTAGATGCCCCATCCCTGGAAACATTCAAGATCAGGTTGGACAGGACTCCGAGCAACCTGATCTACTTGAAGATGTCTCTGCTCATTGCAGGAGGGGGTGGACTAGATGGCCTTTAAAGGTCCCTTCCAACCCAAACCATTCTATGACTCTAAGCCTGGAAATAAAGGATGGTTGCTGCTATCTCACAGGCCTCGACGTACAGAGCACATGGCATTCAGGCGTAACAAGACAGAGCACAGGTTCCCTCCAAAAACTGACTCGGTTACTCTGGCAGGCAGTGTTCAAGGCGGTGCAAGTCCCATTTCAAACAGCTATCGTAGTTCTCAGATTCCAAAGCACAACGCTTCTAAGTCTGGCACGATGAACCGAAAGAAACACTTAGAGAGAATAAACAGCTTCTGGGTAACTGTTAGTCTGGTCTTCCAGTATCTGAAATCAAACACTGTGAAATCACAGGAGGCCTCTCCCCATGGCAGGGGACACTCGAGAGGGCCTACCCTGGCTCTAAGCATTCCTTGTCATGCGAGGATCCCTTTTGCAGGCCCCCAGGCCGGCAGGGCCGGGACCGCAGCTGCTCCAGGCTTCTCCCTGCACACCGCGGGACCAGGCAGGGCGGGAACCGAGACTCCCCGGCCACGGGAGGCGCCGCGTTTCCCTCCCTCCCCAAAGGCAGTCAGGCTCGGCGGCGGTTTTCCGAGCCGACTGCAGCCCCGCTCGGCAGGAAGCGGCGGCGGCGCGGGCAGGCCGGGCCCGTGACAGGGCAATTCAGCGGCAGCATCCCCGGGGCCGGACACCCACCGACTTGGTAGAGGCGGCCCTCGGGCGAGAAGATGGTGATGTGGCGGTCGAAGCCGGCGCTGGAGCCTCGGGACATGGCGGGCGCAGGCTGGGGCGGCGCGGCCGAGGGGCTCACAGCGTGCAGGGCCCCACCGCGACCACACACAGGGCACCCGCCGGAGTACTTCCGGGTTACGTGCCCCGCGCAGGCGCCGAAACACGCCCAGCTCGCGCACCGTCACGCTCCACCTCCGCCACCGCGCATGCCCGAGCCTCGCGACATTTCCGCCCGCCTCCGCCGCTCCCCTGCCGAGCATGCGCAAAGGGCGGGCGGGCGCGGCGCGCGCTCCCTGACTGCGCAGGCACCGCCCCCCGCCCGGCGGCTGAGGGGCGGGGCCGGCGGAGGGGGCCGCCGGTTCGCGGCAGCCAGCCGTCATGTCGCGACACCTCACCTGCGTCGTGAGCAAAATGCAGTCCTTTTGCAGCGCGGCAGCTATCACGCGTCTCACTGGTGGGGCTGACAGCCCCCTTCGGCTGGCGTGGCAAAAGGGCGGGCGGAGCCGAGGGCCAGGCAGTCGGAGCCGGGGCGGGGGGACGGGCGGGGGGGAGCTGGGAGCTGTCGGGCTGATCAAATGATTTCTGATTGATGGAAAACCTCAAACGTGTTCGACGTGCATTGGAGAATACGCACGGAAATAATCAGAAAACTGGAGGAAAGTAGTATCATGAGCTGTACAGCCAGCCAGGAAAACAAAACCCCTCTTAATTTTCTAAACAAAGTATTTCCACGTGTTCTCTTCAATGAGCATAATTTTAAAGCAAAGAAATACACTAACCTCAAAAAAGAGGTTTAAGATACTCATAATGAGTAATTGTTGCCGCAGCTGCATTATAATGTGATGTTTGAAAGACTGACTTTTCATCAGTGTCCAGTACAAAGGGAAATTCCCCAAATTTAAACTCATGAGTATATACTCTTTTTGCCTTTCAGCGTCTTGGATTTCCCCTACTCTTTGTGGGAAGGCTTTTTTTTAAAGTTGGTCATTAAAAGGGTTGAAAAACTGTGTTTTGGTATCCACGCCTCCATTTTAGAAGATTATTACTAGATGAGCTTAGTCTTTGTTGAAATAGCAGTTTACAGGTGCATTTTGTGTGTGCCATACATTAGAAGTCTGCTTTCTTGAATTTTTCAATATAGTCTTCCTTGCTTATTAATGCTATGGGAGAATAATATATATATAATAATACTAATAAAATGTCTGGCTATGTATTACAGGACACAGAGTTTGTCCCCTTCGTTAGGGGAGCACTTTGTGGGCAGACATGAAATGTTCAAAGCTGTGATGCAAGTACTGGAACACAGAGAACATGCAAATGTAAGAACGTCTCTGCTGGGTCAGATGCAGAGTCTGTCTAGCCCCATGCCCCGTCTCCAACTGTGGCCAAAGGTGGGTGCCCAAGGAAAAGTATTAAGACTACAGAGAGCCTTTAATGATAGCCTCCCTGAATCCTCTCCCAGTCTCCAGCCATTTGGAGGGACTTCCCAAGGCAGAGACAGTGTCTGGTTATTTAATAACCCTTGCTGGTCTCCCCTTGAACTCACATGAACTTCTCGCATCCACGACATGCCGTGGCAAAGAGTTGCTCAGCATAACAACGCGTTGTGTGGTTTCATCGGAAACCTCACCTTTTATCTGAACCTTCTATCTGCCAGCACCATTTGATGCTGCTTTTGTGCTGGAAGATACAGCGAGCAATCGATCTCTAATGCATGCCCTCCACAACACTCACGATTCTTAACGACCTCTGTGTCTCTTAAGACCTCTGTTTCTCCAGGCTGAGGATTCCTGCCCTCACAGTCCTTCCACGTACAGAGCTCTTCCATTCTGTAACACGAGTTTAATGTCAGATTTTTCTTCCCTTGAGAAAAAGGGGATGGGAAAATGGAAGTAATTATTAAGCATTCAGCCAGATTGCCAAAAAGTAACTGAGAAAACACTTAAGTGTTTGGAGTCAAAGATTCAATATTTGACTTAGACCAAGGAAAGAGTAATAGTTGCTCAATACCATGCAATACCATGCTACTTTCAGGATGTAGTTTCCAGAAGTTTTCTCCATCTATGTAGCAATTTTGTCAGTTTCCAAAACACGGTTTTGTTTCAGAAGAGCAATCACCTATTTTTGATTTAGTGTTCATCACATCTGAGCAACCATATGAGAGTCGAAGTCTGTGTTGCAGGATCCTGGGGAAGACTGTTCTCACTGACATGTTTTAACATAGTAAACAGTAAGTGGGTGAGCTTGGAGATGAAGCTGTTCACAAAATAGCTATAGCGTAGGCCGAATCAGTTCCGTCTTCCGCAAGTGTATCTTGCCAATGTGTCTCCATCTCCACGGCACGTGGCAGGCTAAGCTAAGCGTTAGTTCCTTCCGATTCCTGTTCTCCTCACTCAGTGTGCTAGCAAAGGGCAGTCAGTGTCATTTGCCATGGTTTCAGGGATACCAGTTGCTGCAACGTTTGGCTCTCGGGTTTATTGCCAGTGAAACCCCCCAGAATTCTTTTTACATACTCAGAAGCAAATCCTCATATTCATTGTTATCTCTAACTTCCCTGTTTCAGTAATCTGAAATTTGAAGACTTAAAACAAGTAAGTAACTATTCCACAAAAGGAATGTTATTTCACAAATATCTTCAATAAAATGCAAATAATTAACCTCGGACAGAACCGAGCCTCTGGAGACTGTACATCTATATGAACAGGTGGTATGCAATTGAAAAAGTCCGTAGGTTGATCACTAACGTTTCCTCTTTGGTTCCAGAGAGAGGAGGCCATTAATTCCCTGTAAGGATCTACAGGAAAGTGTATTAGCAGCAAACAAGGAAAAATAGTCACAACAATTCTCACAGTAATGTTGGGACATCCTCCTGTTGTAAATTCCAGATTCTGTTCCATCTTCCCCTAAATACGCTAAGAATGTATATTTAGGAAGTGTCACTATTTAGAAGGTATTATGGTATCTCCGTAAGAACAATTTTTGAGATGAAACCCAAGTGATTGATTTGGGACACGTCTGTTCTCAGTCAGAAGGAAGTACTGGATGCATTTATTCCAGTTAGATGTTGATATTATGCATATCTCTTAATGACCAGGGTGAGGTAAAATACAAAATTCAATGGGTGAACATGTCTCGCAATGAAATAGATAACCTGAAGGTGCAGTTTCTGGTCAGCTAAAGCTGACCTAAGGCAGAGCTGCAGGGGCCCACCTTCTGCAGCCTGACATTTCAGCCCCGCTCCCGCACAGCTACCAGTACTTGTGCAGCAGTGCTAGTTCCATATGACGACGCCAGTTTTGGCCTAGCCAAAACAAATTTTTTAAAGGGTTTTTTAAAGCATTCAGCTGACTCAGCTCGGAATTGCTTAGGACTGCATGGCCACCAGAGCTAGTAGCAAACTGAGACCGCAACAGCACTGATTCACATCAGCTTAGACTGTTGTGGAACTTTGTACAGAGGGTAACCCCCGTACAGAGCAACGGTTGCTTACCAAGCAGTCCTGTACAGGAGAAGACAATTACTTTAACAAAGCAGTATTTGCATTTTCAAGGAGATATTGCGGTTCTCTGACTTACAGGATTGTGAAAACAATCTTCTGACAAATTAGAAGTAAATCGGTTTGAGGAGCAAGAGAAGTTCCAATCTCTCTGCTTTCCCTGGCAGACTCCAGAAAGCAGGTGATGTATAGGAGCTGGCATGTTCTGTCAGAAAATGGGTCTGTAATGAATGCTACCAGTAACATGATGAATTTAAAACCAAGGTTCTAGGTTACCGTAAGAGATATCCAGCTCCTCTACACTTTCTGCACAGTACCTGAAAGACATGACTGCATGCAAATCACACCTGCTGGTTTACAAACCTGGAGCAGAAAAAGTGTCAGGATAGCTCTCTGATGTGAGAAAGAATAGCAGGGAACATGCTTGAATGCTAAGAGTCCTGAGGGAGTGTCACGGGATACTACAAAAGCTCAGAACTGCAAATACTGTACAAAAAGATCTGTATGATTCAACTCAGGGTTTTTCAGCGTGCAAGACAAATGTAACAAAACCATGATCTTTCATCTGAGATTAATGTGGCATTTCCATGGGTTTTGGGGCAGAAAAGTTTGCATTAAAGTGGTAAGTGCAATAAATGAACATTTACCATACAAACAGTCATGAATAATAACTTGGAGCACTTTTCCTGTAATATACACTATTTTTCTTACTTTATTTATAACGTGGGATAGATTTTATAAAAAGATCTGTACAAAATTCAGTTTTGTCCTATTACTGCCTGTAAGAATTTCTAGTTATGATCAATTTTTATTTAGAAAATTAATGCATTTCCAAGAGCAAACTATTCTGGCGACATGAAATCCTGTCAGAAGCAGCAAATTTAAGAGTGTGAAAGAGCCACACAAGATCCCATCGGTTGTTTCCTAATTCTTCCATTCAATCCAATCTTCATATATGTTGCTACAACAAATCTTTTGCATTCTATGTGACCAAATGAATTCTAGTTAGTGTGAGAAAGTATCAGGGCTACATGTGTCTGGCAAACGGCAAACATACCATTTGGCCCTGTTAGCTCCATTTATTGGCTACAGACATTGTGTGACACTGTTGCAAGGTCACCTGTACCCATTTTGAAGGTACTTTGGAAGTTCTGCTTAATTTCTTTGAAGTAGAGTTTATGAATTTCAGTGTAGATGAAAAGCTTGAGAAAAAAAACCACAAAAAACCACAACCTGAAATTCCAAGAGCAAAAAACAAGTTTTAATTCAAATCACATTGAGATGCTACAGAAATCACCTGTAAAGATGGAAATAATGGACCTAATTCATCCCTGCTGGACCACCATTGATATTAACAGATTTACTGCAGGAATGATTTTGGCAAAATGCAGTTACTGAATTCTTTTTACTTATAAGCCTCACACATTAATCCCATAATTGTACTGCTGAGTCCTCCTAGTCAGCAACAGTGATTAAAAAAGCAGCTTCAGCTTGTGCAATTACATTCTTCATCATTTCTGTTGAATGCAGAGCCATTTTCTTGGTACTCGATATGAATACTTTTCCTCAAAAGCGTCTTTATAGGGGATATGCCATGTATCACCTGTAGTCTGTACCACACAGTCATAACAGAGAGCAGGCTGTTGGATAAAGACAGATAAAAACATTTTTTTTAGACTTTACACAATATATTACTAAAATACCAGTTATAGGGAGTTATAACTTCCAACAGTTACCTTAGAAATCTCCATAGATTTATCCCTGTAACAACTCTTATTTACTTCCTTACGCCAAACAAATTCTAAATTTTAGTACTGGAGGAAAAATTAAAACATCTTTTAGTATTCTGTGGTCTAGGAGTCATTATAAATGGTTAAAATTCTGTCTTCAATCTCCACCAGATAATAATGATTTGAACATAATGCATTCAATTTCTAGAAACAGCGAAATGATTGTTTTTCTGTTCAGTTAAATGAAATCATATGGGAATTAACTCAGGATGTGGAGTTTATAGCCTTGAACTGTTAGGATTTAATGACATTAATGACATCTTGTGTTTATTTTTCCAGTGTATCTCTTTACAGAACTGACTTGCTCAGTGCTGAGGAGGACGTAAGAAAAGGGTTTATCGCTAACACTTTCAAGAACGTCTAGTCAAACAAATATAAGAAACTATTTTTCTGGTCTATTATGTTACAGGTATACTAACTCAACATATATAGCACAAATACAGAAGAAACATTACTGGTTGGCAATTATGGTTCTCAGAACATACTATCACTCTGTATGTATAGTCTTGGAAGTCTACTTTCCTGTGACAGCTTTCAGAATACCCTAGAAGACAGCTATGACTGGGAATATCAATCATCCAAATTACTTGTATGGGAATTAAGATGTGAAAATTACTAGCCCTTTTGTACAAAAGAAAGAAACAAGGTGTAGCTAAAGCTGTGTTACTCAGGTAACCCTACATTCAGTATTTGGTTCTATAAAAAGAAATGTATATATGGCAACACTGAATGAAAGGCTGTCGTTCTTATAAGCCTGCATCTCTATTGTCTGTTTGTAATGATGAATATTATTTTACAATTTTAACCAGAGCGGCAAGAAAATTAATCTGCATAGGTGCAGTATTCCTTGAAGTAGCAATAACAATGCAGACAGACCAGATAACAAAAACCTGCATGATATGGTATGTCACACGGTGAATTTTTCTCTAGAAGAATCTTAGAACAGCTGCACTCCTGTTCATGTACTCTTCATGGCTCACAAGGATACATGTCTCCTAGACAATAACAGTAGTATTCTGCTATAAGATGATACCATGCTTGGAAGACTGTAATTTCTGCAGCTGAATACTGACTCTAAACGTGACTGTCCTGTGCTTTCCTTCATGAAACTTTGTACATATGTTAGGCTGATATTACAGTGAATATTGAAATGCCTGTATTTTCCTGCTTCTTTAAAATGAAGATGAAATAAATTCTATTGTACAATTAGAGGCATGATATTTTATAAGAGTGCTACAGAGGAGGATAAGGTATTTCAAAGTTTAAAATAAATGAAAAAATATTGGCACTTATGTTTTTACAGCAATGGAAAGATTTGTATACACAAACATGCATTTGCATTTTAAACATTTCAGCAGCATTTCTTGTCTTTTTGATAGTTTTCATGTTTGTGGCATGCTTTGTGAATACAGTGAATTTTCAGTAAGCATGGGAGTTTTGAGCCCATTGGTACAAATCAATTTCTTAGACTCCAACAAGAATTTTTTTT
This sequence comes from Pelecanus crispus, assembly GCF_030463565.1. Taxonomy (NCBI): domain Eukaryota; kingdom Metazoa; phylum Chordata; class Aves; order Pelecaniformes; family Pelecanidae; genus Pelecanus; species Pelecanus crispus. The sequence continues at coordinate 45,273,546 of NC_134648.1, read as the reverse complement.
CTCCCAGAGTTTGAAATTGTGTATCTTTAATGAATGTGTGCTGTGTGCTTTCTGACTGCAGCAGAAAACTTACCAAAAAATTTATATGCTTTCCTTCTGCAGAAGGGGAAAACACTATTTGGTGTCCACGCTGCCACTTACGGAACAGATGACGCGTCAGACTGTCAGAAAGACAAGCCTTGTGATCCCGGAGGAAGTCTCTAGTAACAAACTTGCAATGCTTGCCTGATCGAAGAGTGGCATATAACAAGAAGGCATCATCTTCAGAGCTTGACAAAACAAATGGAAAAGACAGACATCATTCACAAGGCAGTAAGTGGTTGCAGGAAATAAATCAAATGCTGATCTCAGATTTATTCATCAGCAACACTGAAAATTCCCATCACTACTCAGTTTCCTAGTAAAAGAAAGAACTTCTGCTTGCCACAGGGCACCAAAAGTTAGAGTGCAATAAAAATTAATTGCACAGAGCATTCTTCCCTCCTATCACAATCTGATAGCACAACAATATAATCTTTTGCCACATAACTTAACAGTGCTATGTGGAACTGAACTGCTAAAACTCCTAAGGGTACCCCCAAAACTTTGTTGGAATACAATCATCACAACTGATAATAAAGTGTAATGTAGGCCATAGCACAGATCTGTAAATCTTTGTCTTTACACGGGTAAATATACTTCCAAAAGGTACTATAATTATTTGGAAAATATAGTCAACATTAGCTGCTATTAAACTGAAACAATTTTAGGGAAAAATATCTAAAAATACATTTATAGTGGGCATGGGATACCCTATACCTGGAGAAGCTGAGCAGAACTTTGCTTGAAACCACTTTTTGATTGCTGTGGATTACGGTAATAGTAAGTGACAAGACACGAGATTAGCGAGGATTTCCAACCTGGGCTAAGAGTCCCCTTTGCTGGTGCTCAGATAGCAGGAAAGAAAGCAATGTGATTCAACAACAAAGAGAACAAGAGCCAGAACTGGAGAGGGGATGAAGGAGAACAGGAATCAAGGAGGCAAGCAGAGGAGACTTGGACTGGCTGTTGGGACAAGGAACTTGATCAGAAGTTCTGGGAATTGGGATCACAGAAGAAACGGCAGAGACAGGTGAAGGATCAAGAGTGGCCAACTCAGAGGGAAGACTAGGTGGAGCTGGAACTAAAGGAAAACTGAGACTTATTGTATGAGGAAAGCAAGGCAAGGAGAGGGGACACTGAGGCGGAGACAAGTACCTAGTTTAGAGACAAGGACAGGCTTGACTGGGCAAGAATAAGGGGGGTCACACTTCTTAAATCAGAGAGGCAGAGGGTCTATTTCCACGCACAGAAATACTCTCCTCTGGGAGCAGCAAGGAAGTCAGCGCTCCAGACTCTCCACGCTCCCGGGCTACCAAGGAACACTGGCCAGGCACGAACTTCATCTCCTGCCATGCAGTGCTAACACAGCAGACCACAACTGTATGCTGATGCTATCAGGTATTCTGTAAGTTCAGGCTACTGTGGTCTTGGCAGTGGTTTTAACAGTTATAAATCCTAATAAACCATACAGAAGTCAACATGATCCTAAGTGATGAAATTCTTCATAATGCAACTTTTAATATGTATTGTTTTTTGAAGCAAGTCTAGCAAGTTCCTCTTTCACACACACAGAGTTAGAGATACTAGTAATGGTACTTAAAACTACAGCTGTTTATACTGATTTAAAGTGCACATAAATCAGGTGCTGATCTCCATTACATTTAGCCATTTTCTTAAACTTACATATTTTCAGCAAAGAAGAAGTCTGCCTTATTCTGCATCTCCTTCATAATCTCTCTTTTCCAATTTGAAGAGTTAATCAGCATGTGTTTGCGGCCCAGAACAAGCAACCGGGCATTCTCTTTTGCCAGGCAGTTGACAGCATCAAATAGCTGCAGAAAACAAAGCAAACCCAAAGATTTTCTTAGCTGTAAAAACAGACTGACAGGGAACACTTTCATATCTGTGTTTCGACTAGTGGGACTTCTAGCATACCCTCATTTTCTGCAGTTCTTAACTGTAATACGAATTAAGTAGATAACTAATTTAGCTCCTTAATGATGAAGGAAAAAAAAACCAAACACCAAATCCAATTCATTGTAGGAAGCTGCTCTCAAACACACAGACAACACATCACCATTATACACCTTTCCCAGCTCTTGCAGCTTGAATTGACATGAATGAACTCAGGAAGAGTTGTAGGGAGATTTCAGAAATTCAGAGTCAGCTGAGGGAACTGAATCACATTGGGATTTAAGTAATACGTACTTTTGGAAATGATTCAGCACTGAAGCCTTTGCTGTTATTGGAGGAGGACCGAGCCCTAAACCATACTGCTTTTTCAGCCCCACCTGTTGTCGAAATTAGAGAACTACATGTGATCTGGGCTGCCCTGTGGGGTAAGCAGCAGTAAAAGGAAATCTGTGACCTCAGGATTAAGGGTTTATGAAAGCCACATCCAGACTAGCCTCCCACTTATAAACCAACATCCTGAGGTGGCAAATTCACTGATACGCCAACTTCTCTTCAGAGGGACTTTTCACCAGCCTCTTAGGGCTGTGCCTGTTCAGCAATAAATGCTTCTCAGGACAGGCATTTGTGCCTGTGACTTTCCCTTCCCACTTCACTCAGACAGAGCTCATGGAAGGCAACGGTTCTGGCTTTCAGCATCCAGTTTATTACTGTGGACTGCTTACAAAGCAATGGCATTTCAATTCTGCCCAGAAAGAGAGAAGAACTGTTTCTTGAGACTGAAGCATCACGTTTGAAGGCTGAGGACAGTATGCTCAACCTCCAGGGAAAAGTGTTTCCCAATTTTTACCTGCATTTTCTGCCACTATTTGTCAATATACAATCTCCTGATTTTTCCTCTAATCCCTCTTCCTTCTTTTCTATCTATTTCCTTTTCCCTATTATCTGTTCTCCCTGCAATACCTCTGATTGCCTTTCTCTTGCTCTTTCCCCTCCTTTCCCTCCTGTTTGTGATTCTTTATCATTATTTGGTGTCATTATCTTTTGTTTCAGGTGCTAGAAAGAATTGTTCTTCCAACTCCTGGGTACAATTTTACAATGCATTTAGTTTGATCTACCAAACAGCAGTGCAAAGGAGTGGTCCCACTTAATCCTCTCTTGAGCTGCACATTCCCTGCACTTGAGCTGCACTTCTGTTGCATCAGATCTAACCATGTCACAACTACGCATGAGCTCACTGATCCAACAAAAGAAATTTTTTTTTGCAGGGTTGGGCTTGCAGCCACACAACTGATAGACCTGAGTCAAAGGCCGTGACTGATGGGAACACATCACTGGAGGTGGTGAGGACAGGAAGCATGGGACTGCCTCTCTCAGCAAAGGACCTGCAGGTGGATCAAATTAAGTATGCCATGAATCTGGATCTGAGGATCTGAGAGAGGACACCAGAAGATTTTCTACATTAATTTTAACTGTTGACCTATAAGCTGCTGTTACCAACATTGACTCTGAGGGACTGAAGGCTCTGTTTTCATGGAGACATAGGGTCTCGGTGCTAATGCAAAGCACAAGAGCCTAACCAGTACCTATCAGAACTGGCTTCCTGCTTCCAGGAGATCATGCTGGACACCAGCTATTTCTCTGGATGCACACCATCTACCTTTCCCTAGTTAAAACAAACAGGACATAACGTGAGCAGGAAAAGGCCAAATGCAGTAATTTCTGCCTATAAAACAGCGGTAAAATAAAAATGGCATTTTCTCTCCATTGTATGCCCTGAATCTTTGGGGATACATTTCAGAATTCTTATTGGAACACAGAATTGAAAGATACAAACAAAAGCCACCATTTTTATGTTACTTTCAAAGTAACTATATTAAGTAATAACATATCTTCTCATCTATGTCACATAATTTATTTGATTATTAAATTATGAGGTTATTAAAAATTGAAAAACTCAAGTTCAGTTTTTCAATATTTACATTTCTTTTTGGAATGTCTCATCTGGGCAGTAAAAACTGGCTCATCAATTTTACTTGTTTACAGTCACTTTTATTTTCCCGGTTCTCATGCATTGGCCCGGTCCTGCAAATCATTGGATACAAATACCAAAAGGAAAATTGTTTGTTAAGCTGAGTTCATTAAATTTAGTAAAAGTTAGGAATGTACCTACTATGTTCATACAGATTTTCATGTAGAGAAGTCAACAGTGAAGAAATATCAACCACGAGTAACTTAAACAACCCCTTACAAACTCCAAATGAAAACACTTTCTCTTCTTGCCTAATGTTTTGCGATGTTAAGGGAAGGTTAGCAGAAAGTCATATGGAAAAAAAAGAGTTCAAAAATTTTTCCAAGAACACTGTAGAAACCGATTCTGCAAAGCCTAAAATAAAAAACTGGACAGCAAGAGCATCCTGATGGGGCAAGAGAAGAAACAATTCCTAAAAGTAGACTATGAGTCAAAAAGAGTCTCAGGAACATAGCTGCACTAGTGGTACTGCAAAGAATTGCCAGTATTTGAACTGCTGGAGTTTACCCAATAAAAAAAAGGAAACACCCTTTAATTACACTTATGGTTCAACACAAAGGCAGCTGGATTTCCAGATACAGACTGGTCAATTGGGGCTATTCCCAAGTTTATAAAAAACTTAACTGGCTTGGATCCAGCTCCGTTAAGTCTTTCTTTCTGAAGGTTGTAACTTGTGTCACTCTTTACCTGTTAGTCATATGGACTTTCTTCTCCTACGTATTATTAGCATAGGAGGTTCTCCAGTATGAAGTGCTTCTGGGAAAAAATTGAGGGGCTGGTATAAATTTGCTACAGTTTTGCAATGGAAAAACTCAAACCAGGCTTAAATTGTAATAAAATTAACAGGAATCACCATTAAAAGATTTAGAAACTCCTGCCTGCATAACAGCACGCTGTCTCTCCTCTACTTACCACATAATTACACAACTAAAACACAGAAGATAGAACTTATTTTTGTTTTCACAAGATAAAAATAATTTTGTTCTGCACACTCCCTTGCCTGATGCAACTTTATTAAAGAGTGTTCTATCTCATTTTAGGCTTGAGTGCTTAACAGGGGTGGTCTACAGGGAGCCACAGAACTCACATGGGGGGTTTCCTAAGTGTGTCTACTCCCACGCGTGGCTGCTTCTCAAGAAAGGAAGACGTGAGACACACAGTAACACTTGTTTTAGTCATAGAGGAAACTGAACATAATACTGTTAACAAAAAAACAGCAGTAGTGATCTCTCACTTAAAAAGACACAAGGATTTTATTAATCTAGTATTTCCAAAAGTTATCTAAAAATTATTGTCATCTGCCACTACACAATGCAAATATGCTATATGCAGTAAGCTCTATGTAGATGCACCCTTTGAATGTTCCTACATTATGTAGGTAGCAAACATCAGATGCTCAGTTGGACAATCTGTTCAAAAGGCAATCTGTACAAAACACTACAAAATATACAACACACACATTCCCTATACTATTAATTTTCTTGAGAATGAGGCTTACAAAATTAGTGAAAGAATGACCTTTTATGAGTATTAGTATCTTTCAAATTTGGACAGCAGAACATATAAAACCACATTTTCTCTGAAAACAGGAATCATAAGATGCCATTTTGTACAGAAGGGTAAATAAGCATGGTTAGCACCTGCTGAATATGTTCTGCTTGCAATCCATTTCATCATTTATCAGTCACATTTAAATTATTCCCGTGCTGTCCCAGTCTTTAATTAGATCTTCCTCAAGCTTCTCCTAAGCCTTCACATTTTACTTACAATGCAAACAATTTTGTGTTCACAGCACTCTAGCAAACGACCCTGATGGAGCCAGGGTGCAGCCACAAAGAAGTATGAAACTACACACAGATCAATGGAAGAGTCAAGACCAGCTGTTCATAAATGTATCATGTATCTCCCAATGTGGTTCTTCTAAGCACACTGCTATTAATTTTTCTATGATTTTTTAATCATTAAAAATAGTCCATAATTAAATGGATGTATGTACCCAGCATGCATGTTCTAACTCTGATTTCTGCACCCTAATCTGTGAATCAGTGAAAAACTATCACACTTGTATAATACTTTGGCTGAGTGTATATAATTATCTTTTCTTGGGACAGTCCCAGAGATATGAGCTATTTCCCCACACGTAAATGAGGTTTTTTTGTTTCTGCAGCAATGCCTTTTTATGGAATTTCCCCATCACGACCAAGCTCCTGCTCTCCTATCACAATGCACCTTTTGTTTTTTCTCTGTTGTGCTGATATAATCTATTTGTTGGGCCATGTTGTCAACCAGATCACAGCACAATCACAACTGCGCTAACACACCAGGGCAGGAACTTCTGGATCAGAGAGGAGCTGGAGTGAAAAGAGGTGGGGAGGCAGAGCAGTAGGACAGAGAACGCATACTCCACGGGATCATGCTGATGTTGAACTCCTCGTAATATGTAAAAAGCCTGAGCTTTGCAAATATGAAATAAAGCAGACGAAAACCCTGCAACTGGTAGTTTTACATTTTAAAAATCAGCAAGTTATACCTTAAAAGAACCACTTTTCAGGTAAGAATAAAAAGTTTCCTGTCAGAAGGGAACTTTTCTATACAAATTCCTGGAAATAGTTTTGCAGTAACCCACATTCACAATTCTGCACAATTTAACGTGGATCAAACACAGGAGTTAAGCTGGGAGAGCAGGGAATCCTTGTCACACTGCAAGACTAATCCCCATTCTTTAAATTTCACAACAGCCTTATGAAGTAAATTCATAATTACATCTCCACTTTACACAAGTGCATAATGAAGCACAAGGAAGACAGGATAATTACTCTACCTCATATGAGGAACTATGAGCAGAGCAGGATACAGATTTCCTAAGGTTTCACTGCCCGTCACCCGTTCCGATGACTAGATCAGGCTGTGCCACATGTCCCAGTTTCAAAGGTCAGCTCGCTGCAGGACAACCTTTCTCCTTGGATACTACCGGTGGTTTCCCACCTGTCGGATGGGAAACGCTTGAACACTGCTGCTGGGAGGCACACCATTCAGTGACTCAGCAAAATGTGGCTCACCTGTATACAGGTCTAGCATGAAGAAGTAATCACCCCCAAAAAGTTCGAACTGTTGTTAATAAATCATGTTTGCCATTTTCTAGACATTTGGTTTCACTAACCGCCATTTAGAAGCAAAACACGCTTACAATCAGGTATCTGCTAATAACAGCAACAAACTGCTCTATTATTGTTATTTTCACCTGTTGTTAGTGTGGCCTCCTACCCAACACTGTGGCTGTGAAACTGCAGAGGAAACAGGCACAGAGCTGCCTGAAGTCAGGTGGGGCTGAGCATGAGCATTCTCTCCAAAGGTTAGCAAGGAATCAATTCCCACATCACCACATTTATTTGACTTACAGTTTCATCATTTTTAGTTCCCTTTTTACATATTGTAGACAAAGAAGTTCAAAGAAAGGTGTGTACTTCAGTACCACACGCAGGAGAGACACAATGGGAAGCAGGAGTTTTTTCCTGCAGCAGGGCCAGCCACCCAGGGAGGGCAGGGGTGCTGTTTGCAGGAGAGGCTGGACTTTCTCACTGAGCCTGGTAATTTCGCCAAAGCGGGTTCAATACCAAACACAACGGAAGCTGCTGCTTATATTCTCTACATTATTACTGATGACACAGTGTAAATTAGTTGCAAAGTCCTCCTTATTCAAATGCAGGGCAGCATACGCATTTCTTGATCCCCTGCAGATTATCTGCCCCTCACTAGCAAGGGGATAGCTACTTAGAAGGGAAAGAGCAGTAATGGAGGAGTAACAGTTGCTAAGCTCAATCAGCCTGGTTTACTTTATGCCCTTGAGACAGCCAACAGCTAACTCTTGGCAACCATCCCTTAAGATACTGGGGATCGCTGCAATACTGCAGAAACAGTATTGTTGGGAATATTTGTATCCTGTGTTACAGTAGGACTATTTAGATTGATGCAACACACACGCCATCACGCAAAACTCTACCAGTGGCAGCACTTCACACATCAATGACAGCAATCACACAATGTTTAACATGTTTTATCCTATCTACATTGACTCCACACCTAGAATTGACTTCTCCTCTCTTGACACATTCACTAGAGATATGTCTTAAATCCCTATCACAATTCATTAAAATTTGCAGTTCATTTTTAGATGCCAGCTATTGCTCTTGACTTTGCAGTCAACTCTATTAATCAAAGGCAGATTATTGATTGAGCAGGAAAACGAAACCACAGAAGCAAAGATACCCAAATTCATTTAATATAGACTGAGGATGTACGGTAGCCTCAGTTTGCTCAGATGAGGTGATGCCTAAATACAGCTCTGCTGTTTGCAGAGTAAGTTTGTATTCAGAGGCATCCTAAGGATGCTTTTGCAGCCAGGTCCAAACTGACTGTGTACTAAGACACCCGGTGCCCCTGCACAGTCCAGTGTTCCCACTGACTGGAGGATTTGGCTCAAATGCAGCACTGGATGAATGCAGACATATTACTTCCAGGTCAAAATTGACTACAAGGATAAGTACCATGGACTGCGCCCAAGCCCTCCTGAATCCTGGGTAGTGGGGAGAGTAAAGCAGAGTAAACGTAAACAGAATCAGCTCAGGTACCAAAGCAATAGCGTAGTTTATATTTTCCTGTATTTGTGGTACCCTGGCTATTATGCCAGTAACAGAGATATCTTTAATTACAACTCTACTTGATTTCAACTGAAGGTGGAACCTGCTCAAAATAATCTCTGAAACAGTTCTGAATGTAGAAGTAGTATGTGTGTAATTAGGCTCTGACATTGTATTCTGCTATATTGTAAACTACAGGTAAAATTTCCAATTTCAAACAAGCTTGAAGAGCCACCCCGGTTTTTTATTCTACTGACCAGCTCAGAGAACAGCATAATACCAACCAAACCTGTGTAAGTTAACTTTAGGTTTGGAAAGACTGTTACAAATTTCTCCTATGCAACATAAAGACAGGGATAGGTCCCTATCCTTCCCAGCATAGAGGCATGTAAGAAAAAAAAAAAAAAAAGGTGTTGACATAGGTATTTTCTAATATATAACCTAATTACAGCCATATCCTGCTCTGTCTTATTCTCAAAAAGCATGACAAGTAGAGATTTGATGGACAGTGAAGCAGTGTTTCTTAGGAGAATTAACAGAATCAAGGAGGGATGCATGCAGGGACCAAAGAAATATATACACAACTTACTACACGGAATTTAAATTGTATGTATGACATGAAGGATGGGGAGGCAGGAGCGGGATCAGTAGGAGACACTAGCTTTTAGGAGTCTGGCTTTTGAGAAAGGAATGTCACTGTTAAAAGATCTCAGCCACTTTGTCAGACCTTACACCTGACAAACTTTTTAGTGTGACCATTCTTGCTCACACTTTTTGAATGTCACTCCTTTCAAATGGTAGTATTTTCATCATCACGATCTTTAGATAAATAAAGGTCAACCGTGAATAAAAGAAAGAAAAATGGGTAGTGACTATAGTTAGCATAGCATATTATGAAATGAACAATGCCAAGAACTCCGGAAATTGCTAAAGAAGAGATGGACAGTTGGGGAATTGCTGAATTTTAGAGTATAAATTGCAAAAAAGAAAAACAAGCTTTTTTTCCTGACTCTTACAACACTTCAAGACATGTGTGGACAAACAAACATTCTTCAGCTGCATAACGGCATTTTCAGAAGTTGAATTTTCTAAGTCACTGCAGTGCCAGTCAAGTTTCTCAATCCAAAAGTTTTGTTAGTCAGCTACAATACCATTTTCTTTCCCAATCACTTAAAAAAATGTAATGTTGGTTTCAACATGCAAGCAGACCCTCTGATGTTGGCTCAGCAATTATGCAGTAGGCATAAAGATGTAAGAGAAAGGGTGAATCTGAAATCCAAAGTAGCATTTTGATACGGCAGCAACTGGGAAATGTTCAATTCACAATTAACTACACCCCAGTCCTAGCAGCTAAGTTTTGTATTTTAATTATGGACTGGCAGTAAAATGTTTCCTTTCATGTATTTGAATTTTCTGAATGTCCTCCTTTCTTGAGTCATGTAAAAGGGCAAAGATATTTCTTTTTTTCTGATCTTCTCTATTTTTTCTACATAGCTAATACCATTGTATACTTTTATCTCTCCTCTTACTCATATTCTTTCTTGCAACAAAGAATAAATACCAAGATCTTGACAATACCTATGGGGCATCTTACATGGATTTTTTTTTTTTCATCCAGACCTCTCCTGAGCACTTACTGTTTTATACCAAAACCTGGAGATTTGCAAAGTATTAAAAAGAGTTTTCAGTATCAACCCTCCACACCAAGGAGATGAGCTAGGTGATTCTGTCTACCCATGATTATACAAGACTAGGAAAATAAATATATAAAAGCTGAAAGGACATGAAGTGTTACCTGTGAATTTCCACATAACAATTCTACCCTTTGTTCTCATCCTTGAATTCTTTCTGCCTGCACTGCTGTTTCTTCAACAGTACTTTCTTACTGATCACTACATATCACACTTCATTGCACCAAGTAGTATGTATATAATCTTTATTTTTGTGAGGAAGCAAGTCACATAAAAATGAAAAGGTATGAGGTTTTACTTATTTTTGTAGAGGCTTCAGAAGTGAAACTACCTATCAGAGCCACTGACTGTAAATGGAATAATTGTCCCAGCTGAAGTTACAGCTTCAGGAGTCTGCCATCTTCCACTGTAAACGCAGTCTTTGCCATTACATTGGTACTCTCGCATTTCTACTATTATTGTAGCAGCTGTATACAACAACTTAAGGCCATAAGAGAGTTTCTCTTACCATTTCTCATTTCAGAAAGGATGTAAAAAGCTAGCTATTACAAAGGAACACTTGTGAACTAAATGCAGCTGTGTGGGGGTCAGAAGTTATATTTAAGTACTGAAAATCCACAATGTGAGCAGGATCTCTGGGTGGTGGTGGCAGTGGTGGTGATGGGGTATTATGAAAATGAAAGCACAAGCTTGACTGATCCTTTCCATAGATAGAAAATAACTTGGTGCAGGACTGAAATTGGCTTTGTAAGAGTGAAACTGACAGTTTAAAAGATACCAATATTTTAGCTCTCACCACTGTCCTATGCAGATGTCTGCACAGCGTCACTGACCTAGTCTGATGTTAAGTGTTTTCCCCCCTCTCCAATCTGTGGTTCAGAAAGTCCCGGACGGTACTTTTATTATTTGAGGAAAGGTGCCGCAGCAGCTGGGGAGATCACTGTTACAGAAGGCACAGGCATGATGCTGTTCAAGGCACATTAAACCTATGCTTCTGCAGCGACATCCTATGTTTTAATAAACTTGATAGTTCCACAGAAACTTTAAAATAAAGACTATTTCTGTGCTCACAGATCAACAGGCTTATCATCCATGTAGAATGATACGATAACCAAGAAATCCATCAGTAAATTGATTGCTTGCAGTCAAAAAAATAGAATTGGACTACAGCATGCAGCAAACATTTTTAACCCAATTTTCACACTGCTTTTGTTTCTTATTAGTACTATTTTCCAGTTGCCTGCTACAGATTACTACTCAGAGATAAAGAGGTCACCTTCAAAAACAATTGTTCCTCTAAGAACAATTCTGCAGTTTCTTAACAAATAAATACGTTAACAAACACTACTCGAGTGGTGATTTCTCTTTGAAGGTCAGAAAGATGAAAAATTTGTTTAATATGAAAGAGAACATATAAAATGTTCTTCAACAGGACAAAAATCAGCAGAAGCAAACTAAAGCACAAAGGTCTGAGGTGGAGGCGTAGCTGTGTGGTCAGTCAGGCCCACCTACCCCAGGGAGACCATGCACCAAGGCTTTTAGCAAGGAGGGACCAAGGAAGGAATCTGTTTAATACTGGTAAGAGCATAACTGGTATTTACCAGGCTGGAGAAAACTTAGGGGACTTTCATGTACACCTTGCACTGCCAGTCCCATTAGGCAGAGCTTCAACTGTCTCATTTGGATCAAGGCTGCACACCCTGGTAAGTAACATACTGTTCCTGCAAGAACAGCAAAAATCTGATGCAGAGTGTATCACAAGTGAACGTAAACTACACAGTCTTAACACAGTCATTAACTTTGATTGTATATCACTGCAGACCCCTGCCATTTTACTACTAGTAACACTGCAGGCAATACCTATGCTTGGAGATCCTAGGCAGTGAAGGTCTGAAAGCCCCCCACAATAGCTACAATCCACAAGATCTAATTTACTTTAATGCTTTTAATAGAAGTTTATTGATAACAGTCTGCAGTACTCAATAGCTGGACACTGGGCAGACCACTATCAAAAGTATTTTTCTTTAACTCAGGCGGTAAGATACAGCGATTTGACAAACAGATAATATTGTCAACTCCTACAAAGTAATTATGGATGATATTTGATATTTGTCTAAAAGCTCCACCTCCTGGGAACAACTGGTTACATGAAAATCTTTGTCTACTTAGTCATTTTTTGCCCCTGTAGTCAAGAGAAAAACGCTTGAGAACATGAAAATATGACCAGAACGGCTTGGTCAGCAGAAGCAAAATAAGAACCACCCACCCCCTATTTTGTAAAAGGATCTATCTTTTTTAAGCTAATTTTGGTTTGTGGACTCAGGATTATGGTTTCCAGGTATCTGTATATGACGATACCAGCCAGCACATTTGAGGAATTCTGTTACATCTTTCTCTCCTTTGTCCACTTCCATGGAAAGAATGCAGATACTCACCTAACAACTCCTGGAGCACCCAGGACCGAACAGCAGTGCTTAAGTGGGAGAGCACGCTATAATTTCAGAAGTATTTTGTTTACCAAATTGATCAGATAGCTAAGGGTTAAAACTCTGTGTCATATTACTTGTTATGTTAGCTAGGCTGGCAGGGTGAATGGGCTTGTGGAAATGAGAGTGAGTGGGATGAGAAAAAAGAAATCCCTAACCTATAGCATTCGTATTTCTGAAAGCCCATTTGGGGATGCCCATTCAATGGAAAGTTAGAGCTTTTCACTCCACAAGGTATGAAAGTCTGAAGATACATACGTATCAATGGGAAGTGAAAATGTCAAAAGCCTCCAATTCTTTTATTTCAGCCACTTCCTTTAACTCTTGAGACTTAGGGCCATCATACATAAATGGATTTAAACAGTACAGTGCAATGTTTTACACGGATATCATGTAAATTACTTCAGATGCTGAAAGCAGTATAGTGACATTAACATTAGACAAGCCCAGGATAACTACTCCTAATAAGGAGCAGGGTAAATCAACATCATTAAGACTGACTGGTTCTGCTCTATGACTACCTGCTTGCAACCCTTTTACTACTACTTAATTTTATGTACTCAAATGTGTGGCAATTTAGGGCTGTGGTGGAAGAAAATTCCTATCAATCTATCAATCAATCTGGTAGTAGTATAGGTAGTGTTCAAGAAATACCTGTTTTCCACTGTGCTTTCCTCAAACTTGCACTGAACATAGAAGCTGAAATTCTAATGAACCACATCCCTAACAAGCACCTGCATCATACTTCCTTTTTTTTTTTTTTTTTTTTTTTTTTTTAGTGTATAGTGTAAGCACTATCCAGTTTACCCAAGTATCACACAATTAGGAAATAAACAAGGAAAGAAGGCATCAGCAAGGTTGATCTTCCCACACTGTTATACCATGTAAGTCAGGAGCAACTCCACAGAACCAGTGGAACTGAACTTTTAACTTCTGTTGGAGAGCTTATGGCACACTGTACATAGCTTGCTCACAGAGCCATGTCAACGTGACTCCTTAAAAGCTCAAAACTCAAAAAGATTCAAAATATTAGAGGCAGAAGAAGTCTTACTGCCACCTCACTGTTTCCTTTTTGGCAATCATAGAAGTGAGCAGGTAAAAGGATGAATGCTGGACAATGAAGATGACAGACATAAGCATCACTAATATTTCCTGAGTTACGTAAAACGTAAGTTGGTATCATCAGTATGACAGAAGCACAGGTCCAGTTTTAACAGTCACTACAGGAAACATTGTGCAAGGATAGGACAATGCAGCAGCTGAAATAGCAGAAATTATGTGGAAAAATTAGACACAAGTATCAGTTAATAATTCATAAAATTGGTTGGAAAATAGAGTATATTATGTTTACATAATTTTGAGAACCTCTTTAGGTTCTGACTCACCTGTCTCATTATAACTTCAATGCATATTTCCAGCTAGAACTGTGACAAGAACTACTCGGATCTATTAAAAAACTGACTGGTGAATAATAAATCAGGAAGAAACAGCATCACAGGCTAGTATCTTTGGGTGGAAAGGAAAAACCAGTAGATACTTGTAAAGATTAGTATGAAATATGTAAATGATTTGAAATAGAGAATTTCTCAAGAAGAGGAAGGTTTCCTAACAATGAGACAGGGCAGTAAGTACAATATCAGAGATTAAGCATCCAGAGTGATTTAAAATGTAATTTTTGGGGATCATATTTAGGAAATAATATTTATAGAATAGAGAATATGAATGTTTATTTGATGGAGATGCACATAAACAGGAGAACTCTAACACAAATGATACTTTATAAGGTTATTTCTTCATCTAATGTTTTTCAATGACTAATGTTTAAGATCTTGAGGTAGGCATCTTTCTTGGAGGTTGGGGAGTGAACATTTCTATTGTGTAACAGCACCATGGCTACTAATAAGTAAATACATATATACAGTTTTAAATTTTCAGTTCATTTTCTATCATTTAGAAAAATACAAGCCTGAAGATCTAAAAAGTTGTAAAATCATGTAAGCAACAGGGGATATCAGGTTAAGAAGCAAATAAGGGAAAGTGTTTAGAGAGTTCCTGCAAGTACCAAGGGAAGTTCTCTTGGTTTACACATGGAGATAGGGATGACCTTATACACAAGATCGACCTCCGCAGCAGCAAGCCACCAACCTGCTACACTAGCATGACGTGCATATGAGGTGACCCAGCAGATACGGGGCTCCTTTTCAGGAGATCCTGC
This sequence comes from Pelecanus crispus, assembly GCF_030463565.1. Classification (NCBI taxonomy): domain Eukaryota; kingdom Metazoa; phylum Chordata; class Aves; order Pelecaniformes; family Pelecanidae; genus Pelecanus; species Pelecanus crispus. The sequence goes on along the minus strand of NC_134648.1, from coordinate 45,258,493 downwards.
AACTCAGGACCTCCTCTGCAGTTTATTTCAGCTTGGGTCTCGTTGCTATGACTTTTCTCCTAGAAGCAGTCCCAAAAATCCCTGTATTTCCCAGAGTTTATTCCATATGACAGAGGAAGAACCCATGTGGATTAGATTGCCTGTGCTAGAAATCAGCCTGTGGGTTGGTTTTTTTCCTGAAAATTTAAAGAACAGCAGCAGCAAAGGTAGCCATACCTTAAGGTAGCCATACCTTTCTTATTATGTTCTTGGTACTGGTATTCTTACTACATCACTCCTGTTCCTCATGTGATACCAAGCAACAAAATCATTTACAAGTCCCAGCATGTATGATAATAGCTTAATTACACTTTGTATGGATAGATCAGGTCTGATTATAACCATTAATAGACACGGTTGCAAGGTGTCTAGGCATTTCACATTTGCTACTATTCCAGATCATGTTTCGATTACACTGGTAGTGATGAGTTAGACAGATGATGCCAAATCACTGTTCCCTGCTCCTGCTATCTCTCTTGCTGTGTTGTAATTTAAGCACAGCAGAGGCGCACCACACATCATCCATGGGAGACTGCAATGGATTGCCGCAGTGGCACACACAGACTCCCAAACTTTTCCGAGGTGCAAATAATTTTCAATTTTATTTAAAATCTTATATTCATCCCACCTCTTACACTTAAATAAGGAAAAAAGCTTATTAGGAATTTGCATTCTATGACAAATAAGAATGTATTTTAAAAAATAGCGAAAAATCCACAGGAAACTTTGGCTTGTTATATTAACGACAGGTAGGTAACCTGCAAGACCAGGATACCTCAAACTGCGTTGCTCACAGACAAACAGGAGATCAACCATTACACAACAAAATGCTGGTCCCCCGAGTACAATTTGAGGTGATTGCTCTTTACCCCAACAGTAGCCCTGATTGTCATCATACACACCGAGGCAGAACAAAGATCCTATCAAGTAGGTCTAAAACAAACAAAAGCACACTTGTTATCATATCCTATATAACTGTGGAGCTCACTGCCACAGGATGGTTTGAAAACCAAAGGCAAAAATAAATAGGAAAGGTAATCAAATAGATTTATGAAACAAAACTCCATCAATGGCAATTAAACTTGCTAGTCAGGATGCAACTTCTTCATCCAGAAGTTCCTAAATCAGTAAAAAAATCTGTAGCAACTGGAATCATCCCTCCAAGTCTGTCTTGTTCTTGCACTCCTAATCCACTTCTGACTACTGTCTTGATTAGACAGGTTAGATACTTTGGTTTGAAACAATACAAATGCTCTTATCTTTTTAATAGCAAGGAGGATATAAAATTTTCTTATCATTTCTAGAAATTGACTCCACTTATGGCATGGTCCTGGTAGCAGCCTACAGAGAAGTGACAGGTATTTGAATAAGATCTCCTCTTTATATTAGCACATGTAAACACATTAGTTTAATCTAATTTGATGCAATTTAGATTCACATCACAGATAAAGGCATAAGTCTGAATTAGTCTGGGGACTTTTATTTTTACCTTTTTTTTGCCCTGACTCTTTCCCCCTCCCTTGTTTGGAGGAACTGCACAAACATAACCTTAAATAAGTAAAAGAATGAATAGGGATAGCCTCTTGCCTGTCACCTCTGCATCTGATGTACAAAATCAATACTGGAAAAAGGTGAGGTTTTCATAAGTGTTTGATGCAAAAGGTCAATGGTATTTGGATAAGAATTAAAGAGTTCTTACGGTTTTTCAGAAGTTCAGTTTGAAACAGGAATTCTTGTGAATTAGTTTTAAGCAAGCATACTGCCAGAGTGATCTTGATCCCAGCGTGGAATTTTAATTCTGGTGAAACTGGTCTCCTAGATTCAAATAGGAATTTCTATTTCCATGTTCCAGATAACATGAAACAATCAGTTTATGAAGAGATTTAGGTTAAAAGCTGTGGACAATTGTACTTGACTTTCTATGAGTCCAAGATTAAAAAAAATAAAAATTACTTTAACTTTGGTTTTAAACTTCACTGCAGGTTATAATAATTCTATAAGTTCAATTTAAATATAATTACCTATATATAAACGTCTCTTCCACTCTTGCTCTACAAGTAGAATGCAACTAGAGAAAAAACAACAAATGCAGCTTAATGGGTTGTTGGATCATTAATCAGCATGTCAGTACACTGAAATCCCTGGGAATAACCTACTGTTCAAAAAGATCAGGCTTTCATAACTTCATAAATAAATCCAAATGCAGCTTTTGTTTCATTGTACCTTTTCTCCTTCAGATAACACAGCTTCCAAATACATCGTCTTTCCTATTTTTACTAAAAATAGCATCTCAGATATAAAAGCCAAGTGTGAACCAAAAAATTGATTGCTTTTCAAAATATATAAATAAATCCAGATGTACACGAATTAATGCAATTGTTGTCTGAGGATTTTATCTACATGACCTTTAAGACAACAGTAAAACCCAGCATTTCTCAGGCTCAAATCAAATATTTATTCTTACAAAGAATTGGCCTACAATAACCCAACCTTCACATTCTCTGGCCTGCTTCCCACATCTTAATAGCACTATAGTCTCTCACTATTATGGAGACTTTCCATACAAGAATCACTTCTAAAGCAGTTCAGTTCCCTAGAGACCAGGTTTCCGATTTGGAGGCCCAGCACACCCCTTACTGCCACAATGATAACAATGCCATGAACAGGTGAATCGGTCAGGCTGCCCAAAGAAAACTCATCTTGTGGTTTGTAAGGGAGAAGTGAAAACACTGAGACCAAACTCATCCAGTCCAGATACCTTCATTTGACTTCATCACCCAGATTTTAGCAGGACTTCCCTACAACATACAACAAACAACCCGTTGCTAGTTACCAAGTTCACCACGACATGAATCATCAAGGCACGTTCATTCTGCTCTGCTGAATTTCAAGCGTATATTCCTAGTGATTAGAAGAATTCTTGTTACGAAAGATATGCTGCAATTCCCCTCATAAAACAGGAGTGCTTGGGTGCTCCTGTGCTTAGCTTAACTTTTGATTTGCTGCTATTGCCAAATACAAAGGTAGAAATTATAAATAGCAGACAGAAACCGATAGAGATCGTTAATTTAATCACATGGTTTTTATTCGGTTCTATAGTCGTCAACAGAGGCTGCAAATAGGAAGGGGAGGCAACACCAGGAAGTATCTGACTTTGGGAGAAAACAACAGGGAGAAGTTGTCAAAATGCCTGATAGATTTTTTTAACCTGCTCAGTTTCTGCTGCTCTATTCTTCTCACCAGGAAACACAAAATCAGATTGGAAACCTCTAAAAGGAAAAATAGTTGCTTAGAGTCAACTGTTGAGGCATTTAGCTAGGGAATCCTACCAGGCCCCATTCCCCCCCATTTCACAATGTTGGGAAGTTAAAAGTTTTGAGAAAGTTTCCCTGTATTTACAGGTAGCCAGTCTGACTTTGTATTTCCTTTCTTAAGAAGTTTTATCTACCTCCTGCTCTCCCCTCCCAGTGTTGCAGAAGCAGGAACAGATGTTGGAGTGCATCCCTGTAGGAAGAGCCAAACTTTGTGGCTCAAGGTATATAGTCAACACACGCATTTCCTCAGTGGAAGCATACTTGCTGACCACTTGCAGGAGTACTTCTAGAACCTCTGACACACTCACATCCAATACATCTTCACTTACTGTGTATTGGTATACAAAGCTGAATATATTAAATGGCCTTTTATTTCTCTTTTAGCCACAAATGGAAACAGTCAGGCTTCAGAAGAACTGCAAGGAGAGAAGCAAGACTTGCAGGCCAGGCTCTTCCCCTAGGTTTCACAGGCAAACGAATCTAGTCTCCTTTGCTTCTTCCAAGAAGATTAACAGCCTTGCTCTTCTGGATCTGGTGACCAAAATTTTCGGCTTCATCTATTCTATTTTAGGATGGCCCCAATATGGGGGGGGAAGATTTCAGTGTATCAGTATCAATCTCTTATATGTCGCTTTGGAGAAGAACTTGACTCAGTCCACCTGCTGAGATATTCAAGGAACCCCAGAAATTAACTGATGAAAGAGGAATGCAATGCTGAATGTTCCAGTCACACAAGTTTCAAGGGTACCCCTTAGTGTTTGAGCTCCTTTCTCTTCTAAGATCATGTTACCCAGAGGCTGAAGGTGATTTTCAGCAAAAACAGCAAAAATCTTCATCATGACGATTTGTGCAATACTTAAAAGGCAATTAAAGTACAGGTCTAAAGAATGAAGCACGTATTGCAAAGACAGAAATCTCTCCAATCTTGAGCAATAGGGCAAATGTTTCGTTATTGTGGAAATGCAAACTTGGACTACCACTAGAAGACAGGAGAAAAAAAAAAAAAAGAAAAAGCTGGGAGCAAATGAATAAACACGTCTGACTGCTTTGTTGAGTGGTAAGACAGGAGTCGGTGGGAGGAAGAATTGATGAACTGTCACAGTATGACAAATAAGACCTCTGTTGGATGTATTGATTCTGAACAGAAAATGACTCATGGATCTACTTAATTCTTGCTTCATTTACAGACAGTAAAGTACGTGAACAAATCACAGATGCTGCCAAATGAGTCAAAGAAGAAAAAAATTCTTTTCCATGCATGACTTTTTTTGGGTCAAATTTATCAATAACTGCTTGTTTTGCAGGACAGCTCATACAGCAGAGCTCACATTTTGTATCATGTATCACTGTCTCACTAATTGTGCAGTTATCTCTCATATGCATGTTGCACAGTTAAGGCAGACTTGAAGACTGGGAAAAATTACCACATGAAAACCAGAGCATGTTAGTACCTGTATTTGTCAACTCTATATGTATGCACTGGTGTTAATTTCTTTGTGTGTTTTGTGGCCTCAAAGTAATTTCTTAGTAAGCAGGACTCAGGAGACAAAGTTTTACTGACTATTTTCCCCAAATACTATAAGCTCCAATACTTTTTCCCCCCTTTTTCATCACAGAGGATTTGTAGGCACAAGAGAAGAAGTTTCAAAGAAACAAAATTATGCTTCAAAATTGATTTTGAAGAGAATGATGGGTCATAGGTGCCCTGTTTTGGTTTTTTTTTTCCTCTTTTTTAACTTCATTTGAAGAGTTATTGGTTTTGTCTTGATATTTGTCTTTATATTTGAAAAATGAGCCTTGAAAATGTGAGTAAAGTGCATACCAAAATCACGGTTCTGAGCTGAATTTACAAAGCGTAATTCATCAAGGTTCTTCAATTCTGTGGCCACAGTTGGGCTTTTTTCAAAAATTTAACAAGATCATTCACCATTCTCCTGTAGACTAGTACCCTACATCCTGGTTTTCTCCCCTATTCTGATGGAACTTTTTTCCTCTCTCAACTTTCCCTTCAAGGCTGCAACCTCTCTCTATCCACTCTTTTCCATAGGCAGGGAGTCCAGGAATAACTACTACAGAATGACTAAAATAACTAAAACTACAGTATTAGTTTTAAACTTTGAATCCCCTTGATAAATATTATTTTGAAAATGTTAACATATAGAAAACCAAAATGCAATAACCTGTTCACATGTGATTACTATGCTACTTGCAACCACACCATTTAGTCAAAGAACGCTTCTCCAATTCAGAGAGCAGCCTCCACTCAACAAGTCTGCTGCTCTTCCCCTGGAAGAGACAAGAAATAGCTGCAAGGCACCTCCTGTCCCCTCCGCCTGACACAGAGCACCCCCAACTACAGCAGTCACAACGTGGCTTTTTGTGGCCGCCTGCGAGAGGTGCAGGAGGGCCGGTCTGGTGGCTTTGTGGGCAGAAGCTGACTGCTGCTGCAAGTGGAAGGTGCGGCAGGGGTGGTGTGCCAGCTACTGCCACCAGACCGGGACAGCATGGGAGGGGAACAGCAAGGATCTGGCTTCGTCAGCTGTTGTACAGGCCTACTGTAATTTACGTGGGAATTATATGAACTTATGTAGTCCATTTATGGAAATGCTGATTAAGTTTGGGAGCAACCACTTTGAACTATCCGCCAAGAGCAAAAACTATTCCTTTGTGCATTGTGAGCCTTAAGGAACTCAATCTGGAACTATTTTACCAATCTTTTAGATGTCTCAATTTAATACAGAGATTACAAAGCGTAAAGTTAGGGCAGAGCTGACCCCAACTGCCAAACTGTTTGAAGAAAGGAATTGTGAGTTAGCTTTGATCCAACACACATTTCAAATCTATATTCAGTTATGCCTAACACCAGATGGGTACAGCTAAAAAAGGAGCTGGCTGCATACCTCATTTAGAGTACAGGTATAGTATTAGGTATACCAACCTCAATGTAAATTAAAAATAGCAAAGTACTCTTTAAATTGCGCTTGCTGATCGTGCTCCCTCACCCCTCTCTCACCCCCCACCCCGGCCCTTTACAGTCTAGGGGTAGCTAGGGCACAGCTCATTGTAGTTCTCTCTCTCCTCTTCCCCAAGCAACGTGAGATGCTCCAGAGCCTAGATATCCTGCTGGCACTTGGATTCCCCCTCACTTCCAAGGAACACTTCTACAGAAAATTGTGATAAACAGGAAAAATACATTTAAGAATGACATAACAGTTTGTGTTTAATAAGAGAACTGGACAATTAGTATATGGAAATTCCCTCTCTTGACCTTTACAAGGTGAAAGGTGGGAGCACTACAGGGAGTTACAGCAGCAGAAGACAGAGAGTACCAAATGTCTTGTGCTGGCTAAGGATTTACGTAATTAGATACATCTGGCGGAAAGGATTAACTCAACGTCATGATACAGCCTGAATCAACTTTGCTTAGCTAAACTGCAAGGATATCTCAGTTTATAAACTACCATGTTTACAGTACAAACAGTGACTGACTCATCAAGGCAAATACGCATCAGGTACAGTCTTAAACAGCAGCAGAATGCATAAAAAACTGGAAAAAGACAATGATTTTAGACTTCATGGGAGTTTGTTTCTATTGTCTGCATTACATAGCAAAAATAATTTCCATTCTATAATACCTTTTAATTAGGGGTCAACTTTAATGTCTAATTTAAAATGTTGCAGTAAGGAAGCAAAGGGTTGAAAAGAGGTGCTGGCTAATGTCCAGCGTTGCAGTTTTGCAGTCACTGTGTGTGCAGTGCCTTCAAAACAGATGACTTCACCGTTCCCTACCCCTCAGAAATCTTTGTTTCCACCCTCGTGCTACCTCCTCTTTTTGTCAGTAATTGATGCAGCCACATGGTGATTTGTACCAGGAAATAGACCTAGTATAAAACCAACCTGGAAAAAAAGGGCATTGTAATTACAAACCAACAGTGTCATATACTAGAGAAATTGCCACAGAATATTCCTGTAAATCTACCAAGTCAATAATATTCATGATGATCTGCTAAGTAAGTGCTGGCTGTGAGGACTGAAGTTGCCTGGGGCTACTGGAAGTCACATATCTAGTTTTCCAGAATGTCAGAACACTTTGGGGATTAAACGAGTAAAAATCATTCCTTCAACTTCTGCTTTTTTTCCTTCTCTTCTCATCCCTCAAGGTACTCGTGCCTTGTCCACACAACCCAGCCCCTTCCCAAGATGCCTATGGAATGCCTAGATGGAATTACAAATGTTAGGATGTTTGAAAAATAAAGGAATATTTTATCAGTTTTCTTATTTTAATCATATGACTAAGAGTTAGCTAGGGTTGGTCTTCAGCAAAACAGTTACAGTTCTTAAAGCTAAATCACAAAGTGGAACAGTATTTTTTGTTAAATTGAAATAAAGACTAGAATGCATTTAAATTACCATATTATTGTCACATAAATCTTAGGCCTTCTGTTGTGTTTAACAATGCCCTTTATTTTGCTATTCTCTCTAAGGCACATAAGGGACATAGTCCAAAAAACCTAACAATTTGCACATAGCAACGCTTACAGTGTGTTATAAATGGAGAGCAACAATCTCATTTTCTCTTTAAACCATTGCTGCATACTAAACTATGCACTGGAACAGAAAAGTTCATAAAGCAATATCCTGACTGGGTCTAACATCTGCAGTAATGAACCCTTGAAAAGAACATAGGCTAACTCCCACCTGAAGACTTAAAATCATTTAGTTTTTTGACAAGTAAAACACGGGTCGGGCAGCTTTTAACACAGGTCCTTGGAAATACTGCTCCGTTAGTATTATCTCCCAAGTCGAACAGAAGAGGTCACTAACGAGTCACAGCATGCCCCTCTTCTTCAAAATGGGCCAGTCATGCTGTCCTAGCCAGCCAGCTTGACCTCAGCAGCCTTCACTCCTAGGTTTTTTCCACCCTTCATGCTCTGCCACAACTTCTCTTGCATTTATTTCTCCTCTCCATCCTCTCAGTTCTGCACTATGTACATTGAAGAGTTTAATAAGGCAGGCTGCGAATGTCCCAGACCTGTCACTCCACATTTTCCATTCAGCTGCCTCTGGTGTGAGGATAGCAGCCTCCAAAAGAGGATGTTTTGTGGCAGAGTCAGCCCTCAAAGGACAGACTAGTGTTCAGAGAGTCAGCATTCAGAGATGGGAGACTACTTGGCAGCAACACCAGTAACCAGGAAAGCAACACATACAGAGATTCCTGTGGCCTTCCGTTCACTCATCTGGAAGAAAAGCTTGGAGACAGAAAAAAGGATTGCTCTGCTTTGTGGGTTTGGTGTGTCCCCCCCCGCCCTGTTTTTAGCAGTCTTGAAAAAGAGTAAGAAAACAAGAATACATGCTTCTTGTCAGAAGTATCCAAGATAAGAACAAAGACACAGCCCTTTTCTGACATGTTACAACACAGGAGTTCAGAGTCATGAAGAAATAAAACAGGACTCACTAGCATCCAGCATGATCTCGCATTTAAACAATGTTTCCAGTTGGAAAAAACCTGTAAACTAACAGTTAATACTGTAATCGTGTATAAAGACATCTATCATAAAAAAGAATTTAAAACTATCTCAATGAATAGAGAGGCTCAATACAGGAAAAAGTCTGTAGTAGTTCATATGTCTAGAAGAGTATTTCTTTTGAGCAGTGAAGGACCTATTTTGTTGCTTAGAGTGCAAATAGACACTTCCCATGACAAAAAAGGTACTATCCAGCAAGTGAGTATCTACAGGTGTAAGGCAGGAGTAATGGGCATATCCATCCTATCTCATGTAATGACTCCACACTCTCAAAACCAGGATCCAGATAACAGGAGCAGCAATGGACTAGCTGGCGGAAGCTCCAGTGATTAAAATTTTTTGTGCATGACAATATGCAATAATAATTAACAGCAACATAGCTCATAGAACAAGTAAATTTTAGCTAAGAGAATCTTCTTCTGGAGGTAAGATGGGGTGAGCCCAAGTTACTGTTCTGTTACGCAGGAAGGAAACGCAGATCTTCCTAAAAAACCTCCTAATCTGTAAATACCTGGGATTCAAGAGAGATCTGACCTGTATCTATATCGAACAACCCATATGGAAAGCTGATGCCTCCATACGGTCCTTCTGGAGCTCCCTGGCATCATGGATCCCAAAGTCCTTCCAATACAGCAGAAGCTAAGGAGGAACTCCAAGGCAGTTTATGCTGTTTAGCATGCTAATACCTCATAGTAAGATTTCTGATCAGAAATCAGCAGTAATTACCCTGCAAAACCAGGCTGGCTCTTTCCTCCGTTGCTTCCAGCTTTTACAGAACACTCAGGATCCCGTTCAGAGTTCCCACACTGGGACAGGCATGCACTGAGGAAGGACATTCGTTTCTCTTCCCTTTCTTTGGCAACATAGATCTATCTTTCTAAGTCTTAAAAACATTGTGCCACTACATGCTGCCTGGGATTCTTCTCAGATAATCAACACTTCCTCCCTGATCCCATGCAAACAACTTGTAAACTTCCTTTTCTGTTTTCATAGTAAGGAAAGTACCCACTTTGTGAGCCAGTACCTCATGAAACTTCACTGTAGCTCTCAAACAAGCATCTTTCAGCACATTTATCTAACCTCCCTAGCTCAGCTGCTTTTATCTACATGTATGAAAGCATATCCTGCTTCTTAAGAATAGTTTTATAGTAGTTCTTAGAACAAAAGCGTATTTCTTGTAATTACTAGAAGTAAATTACTTCCTTTGTTATCAAGCTCATTTATAACTTAGCTTTAATTTCAAGAGCGTGAAAATTTAAATTCTAGCTTTGGAATACATGTGAGCAGCTACTTTGTTATTCCTAGTTTAAAGTACACATTTGATTGAAAAAAAACCCCAAACCCTTAAGCCATTTCTTAGTGAAATGCTAAAGGGGAGTGCCAAGAATTCTCAAAAATAGGTATTGGTAAAAAAAGCAGGATTCTTCTTCTAAAAATCACCAAGTGGAAAGAACTGAAGCCACTTTGAGCTGCCGTTGTAAGAACAGGACTCAAATGCTTAAGGCAATAGGAAGTGAAATAAAGTTTAAACTTGTACAGGATGTGGTTTGAACTAAGTAAGGGGTTATTTTAAGAAGAACTCTTACCAACATAACTACATTAGAGCAGATTTTCTACACAGTAGATTTACTTTGTTACCCCAAATCCCTATTATTATGAAAACATACATACTCACACAACGTATGTCCTAACAATGTTGTTATCAATAACTTAGCTCTAACTATGAGCATTGCATACATGAGGAAATGTAGGTACGACTTTTTACGACTAATACAGTCAAATATGTAAGAAGAACCATCTTCCCACTGATCCTTTTTAGTTTGTGAAGTCTAAATAATGCTTTGAACTTCATTGTAATGTGCTACAAAAATGTTTGATCAGTTTCTCAAGAGGGTAAGTAATAATGAGGCACTAATTGTTTTACAATCAGCCTAAGCATACACAAAACTCTTAATGAATATTTAACCAGCACTTACATTTTCACACTGCATCTTTCTCGGTTTTATGTGGGAAACATTAAGTCCATCAATAACAATATCAAACGGAAATCGATTTTCCACAAACGTTTGAAAGGCTTCAAATTCCTGAAATAAATAAATAAATAAATAAATAAATAAATAATCGGGGGGAAAGAATATGTTAAGTTTAACAGAAACAGATTTCATTCAGTTTTTATTAAAAAAGAAACAAAGCCTAAATCACTCACTTTTCCTTTGTTGGCTACATTTCACATCTTTACTTGCATATTTGCTAGAACAACCACAAAAAAAAATCTTTTAAACCCAGAAGTGCTACAGTGGATACTTCCAATATAATTTTGAATTACATTACAACTGAAACCCAAAACTTTACAGTCATCCAGATTTTCAAAATTATAATCCAAAATGTATATTTTTATAAAGATATATGCTGTAGTCATTGTTACGCAACAGCTGCAAGACAAAGCAACTTTACATACCAGTAGACTGTGACACTATCACTAACTCTTAACATTTCCAAATGTAAAATAAGCATTATATTTAGTTTCTCTGTAAGAATTCTGAAATCTCTGAATGCCAGTCTTTGGATAACAGACCTATATTTAAATAAACTTCCATTTAGAAACACAGCACTCCATTTGTGAGAAATATACAGCTTTAAAGCTAGCAAAACAATGAACTTCCTTACTAAGTCAGAAAGGCAGTGATTGAGCAAACCAACAGCATCCATCCAGTTTTTCCAACAGAAGGAAAACCACAATTGCTTTAGGCTTGAGACCCCATAGGAGGAGAACAGAATACAAAGTAGTAAGAAAATCTTCAGGAATTCCTCCCTTGATTTTTGAGGAAAGATTTAGTGCTTTTAGCAGACACTTGCATTAGATTTCTACTTCCTGCTTCTGAGTGTTTTTAATAGGCACAAGAACCCTAATCTATCCTGGTGGGCAGTGACCTGGTTTCATAAATGACCTTTCTAGTAACAGGTAAGACTTATTTATCAGGTAATAGAGGTTTCACAGTCCAAGGCTATAAATGAGCTTACATAGGAACTCAAAACAATTGCAAATTTCATGACTTCTGCTCAAAATTCAAGAACCACTTCTTCTCCCATGCAGCCATATAGCAATATATAAGTCTAAAAAAACCCCATCCCCTCAGCACCCAAACAAAAACCTATACATCATATACAATTCTTCCTTGGAGAAAGGAATGAAAGAAAGAATTTATTTGTCCAGAAAATACACTGCTGTCAGGCAGTAACAAATGATCACCAACTTCAAATTTAGTCAGAATGCTTATGACAAATTACACTAGGAAAAGGCTTACTTGTATTAAGAGTACAAACCAACCAAGTGAGATAAGGATGCCTCACTCAGATGTTAAAATTTCAGATATAATTTCCAAGTGAACAGAGGTGTACTGGTCAAAAGCACACTGACGAGAACACAGACAACACAGGGCTCAGTCTAGCACCACCAGAATGAATTGTTTTTTATGTGATGTTTCATTTCTCCATGGCTTAAATAAATGTTATTATTGAGAAATTATAAAAAGCTGGGCAAGAAAATTATCATCTCGAACAAAAATAAATTGTTGGCATTTGTGAAGTGTCTCCCCTGGCCCCCCGGCCCCATTCTCAATGTATTTTATATAGATCAATAAATATTCTCATTGCCATCTGACAGGGACACCAAGACACAGAAAGGAAGTCACTAGCAAAGGCAGTGGCAGGGAGGGGGAGGAGAAGCAAATGCAAAACCAAACAAGGATTCATGACTTCTGGGCTTATGCCATCCAGTGGACTTCCCCATGGTTCAAAATCAGATGAGTCATCACTGTAATACTGGATGGCTGTCCAAAATGTGGGAAAGATAAAAAGAAGGAAAACACACACAGACCAAATGAAGGTAAAATATGAGAGTTTTGAGACAATGAGTGAAAATGGAAAAGACAAAAGAAAGTGGAAGCAGATGAAAATGCACGGCAAACAATCCAATAGAGCATCATTTTCCTAATGCCAACATTATTTGAAGTAACATGGTTACAGTCAAGTAGACATTTTTATAAAGTATAACATACATGTAATCTTGTCTTCAAGGACTCAGTTCAATACAAAACAAACACTTTGTGGAGAATTTTTAAAGTGGTATTTTATTTCAAGTGACAATAGTTCTAGAGCAGTTCCTGAAGGGATGTTTTTTTGTTTTTTTCCCTGATGGGCAGAGTAGAGTGCTTTGTCAAGGGAACACCACAGCACGAGTTAGGGGAGCAGCAGAGGAGTTCAGTGGGTCAGCGCTCCCCTCTGCCCACCCTTTGCTTGGCTCCCTCTTCTCTCCCAGCAGGACAGATGGAGCAGGAGCTGCCAGGAGGGTCCTGCTGAGAGGCACCAGGATAGGCTCAGCACCTCTCAGAAGCCAGCTCCTGGCTCTCTGGGGTTTACTTCTGGAGCTGGGGAGAAGCTGCAGCCTTTTCAGTGTCATTCCCTTAGCCACCCCACCTTTCCCAGCCATCTCCTCCTGGCCACGTCTCCTACACCGTTCTCAACAGATGCCTGACACCATGCCCTGCCAGACTCCCAAATCTGCCCAATTGTTTTGCCTCACTACCAGTAAACTGTGCAATACAGTAGGGAGAGAAGGTTTGCTGCCACAGGAGACACTTAACCACACAGGGAGATGAGGAGTTAATAGCAGAGTAAGTGCAGAAGACAAATGGCTAAGTTTAATTTATGTCACCAAATACAGAAGACTCCAGTGAAAAGCATTAGACAGACTGAAAATCCCCAAGGATCTGTTCATTTTCTCCTCGCCATCTGTATTTCCCCAGCAACACACAAGATTGCTCCTTTCCTTTTCCAGAGAAAAAAAAAAACCTAAAGAACCACAGAGAAGATCCAGGTCTGCTCCCCTGAGAGACAGTTTTTGAGTCACCGTATTTCCCATCCTCTCCGGACACACAGAAGGAAAAGGACAAAACCTAGGAATAAGTAGCAGGCTACGTCATCCAGATGCAGTAAAAAAGGTTATTCAAACATACACAGACTTATGCTATAAGAGAGAAAATATACAATTTGAAGGATGCTGATCTTTCAAAGATCAGGATTTGTCTGGATTTTATGCAGATCCTGCTTACAGCCACAGTAATAAAGGGATGATTCACCCACAATTCTCTAAGGATATTTCCCTCACTAGCCAAGTGTAAGAAGAAATTGAAGATCTTCTTTATAAGCAGTAAATGAGGTAGAGCACAGCTGCAGCTACGGTACAGCTGATCAAGAGAAGCCAGACACAATAATCATCAATGCAGTTGATGTGAAGGTTGGTTTTAGGCAAAAAGAAGTGAGCTATTCACACAGGCTTCCCCTTCCAAACAGAGAATGCAATGCACAAGCTACATACAGCCCTGCATATGCCACAGGAACGTTTACATGGAAACCTCCTGCTGAACATGACAAGGGGTGCTTCTAATGAACCCCCTCAACATGCCAACAAGGCGCAAAACATTTCTCTCTCAGTAAGAGCACCGAAACAAACACAGTGAACCTTATACTGATTTCTAACTTGTTCTGAGCAGGTTAATCTCACAAAGTTTCTGAGAAAAAGTCCATTCTCTGAGCCTTGGAAACACTATTCAAACTTGCTTCAACAGCGTTGGCAACTGAAGGGACAAAACTTCAAAAACACATTCAACACTGCTTATTGACATGACCCTCTTAATGCTCGGGAGCCACAGAAAAGTGTTGCAATAGAGCATGGCTGTTATCTCACTGCAAGACTTCCCCCAGCAGCCCGTGCACCACGTGAACATGCCTCCCGGCAGCAGGAATACGTGCAATGCAGCAGGGTGCTAACGGGGGGCTCCAGGGATATCCTGTTTTACATCATGTACAAAAGAAAAGGGAATTTTAAAAAACCCACCTGATTTCATTCATTGCCTAGCTGGAAAAATAGGGGAATGCCAGCTACGCAACTGTTAGAAATGATTCACCACACCTTCTACTAAGAAAACTTATCTTTGCAAATGGACACCACACTGACTAAATAGATTTGGAAGTAAGAATTGGCCATGACAAACCCATGATGGAATTTAACTTGACATGAAGAATTAAAGACATTTAAAATATAATTGTTTGTTTAACCACTAGTGTGGGGGTGGCTCAAGTTCATTCATATCTCGGCAAAAACACAAAACAGTCTTGCATTTTTTTGGTATTCCACACCAGCTGGATGACTCATGCACTATTTCACCATCATTTTATACTGGTATGTACTGGTGCTGCTACAGAAAGGGGTGTTTCTACCTCTTCCCTTCCCTCAACCATTCATTCCTAGCCTTGCCCCCTCCTCTATCTACGCACACACGTTTGTTGGCACAAGGAGAAAGACTGAAGTGGATGAACTGAGCCATCGTGAACTGAGCCACTGTAACAATCTGTAGCCTGCACCAGTCCCCCTGTTCAGGTCAGAGCACAGAGGTTTGTCCTGGCATGAAAATGCAGCCAGCACAGGGAATAAGAATGAGACCGGTGGTGAGACTACTGGAGTCAACTTTTCTCATAGGCAGCCCTGACTATGCTAACTGACTGGATTGTGAAACTACAACATTTTTATGAGATTAATCTCTCAACCTGGGGTACTGCAGCAAAACAAGAGAGAGAGATTGGTTTTAAAAAAAAAAAAAAGAGGTCTAGGAATTATTGTTTGAAAAAGAAAGAAAGAAAAAAGATTGGTTTTGCTATTTTAAACCATTCATTTAAATTTTTTTTTTTTTTGAAGTGTAACCTCAGACTTCAAAAGTCTGGCTTACACAGCCAATAATATTTGAAATAGCAGTAGTAATAAATCTGAAAATAGGACTTTTCTGTAAAAGTATTAATACTATTTCAACTTTTGTAAATACATTTATAAACAGGAATGTATGTTTTTCTTCCAATACCAGTGCACACACAGACTACAAGCCTCAAAAGCACAACAAAAATGAGAGAAGGAATTAATTATTAGTATTTACAGATTTACTATGTTAAATATGATAACATAGAAATAAACATTACAGTTGAAGACAAAACAAAGAAAAAACATAGCTAAACAACCATGTCCTTTGATAAGAGCAATGAGAGTAATTCAAATGAGTATTTTGAAATAACTAATGTCTGTAACAGATCTAAGGGTATGACAAGTTTCTGATCACAGAAAGGTTAGATCACTTGAGCAGTTTTGTCCTCAAGTCTAAATAGGAAATATGTTGGCAACTAGAAATAAAAGTCATGGTATTGCTCAAATTCTTCAACAATCCAAAACATCTATTGATCTAAATGCCAAAAAACAAAGTAATATAACATACAAAGGAGATACACGAGCAAATCCATAGAGGACTTTTAAATACAAGAAAGGCTATTATGTTCATGCCAACGGAATTTGAAAAAAAGGAAAATTAAAAAAAGAAAAAACCCTACCAAAAACTGTTAAAATCACTGCAGAAAAGGCTGCTTGTCACTTCTAAACAATAAAGGTTATGCTCACTCATCAGAAATGGAGAGACACTAACGTCGAATTAAAAAGTGCAAGACTACAGTATTCAACATACACTATTTCCAGAAGCATTCACAATAGTTTAAACTTTGTACAACAGAAAAAGCAGTGCTTCCCCTCTCCATAATAAATGACAACATACTTGAGTGCAAGGAAAGAGCAAATTCTAATTAACAGAGTATTATAGTGCACTTAAGTATTATGTAACTCTATGCTTGTTATAAAATGGGGTGGTTTTCAACCATAAGAGCAGCTTTTAGAGAAGTGAAAACATTCACTTTTTAACAGTTTCATGAAATACAAAGTGATGGGGGTTGCTTTGTTTTCAGCAACATGTCTTGGTATCAGAAGAAAAACACAGGAATGAGCGCTGGAGTGTGAGAAATAAAGTTCAGCTGTGAAACTGAAATCCAGCCAATTTTTTTTAAGGCGCCTTGTTGAGGCACTCTTAAATCTGTTTGTTGCTATGCCTGAAGGGCTTGAATATTTCCCCCACAGTTTCAAAGCTTGGAAATCCCCTTCGAACCCTTGTAAGCAGGAAGGCTTTTCTCAGTATTGTGTATGGTATCACTATGTACTCTGGATTGCATACAATTTGTTTGCCCTCTGTTACATGCTTCTAGAGTGAACAAGTAGTCCAGGAGTCACAAACTCCTGTGGCTGTAGCCTTCAGAGATACCACCACAAACAGGAAGGCACTCGCAGGCACACCGACAACCTGGCTGAGATGTGCTCCGTGTTGCCTGTTTGTAGTCCTCCATCGACAGCAGGCAATGTTGTTGCGGGACTTGTTCCTGCCTGCCTACATCAGACAGCAGAGGGTCAGTCGCAAGGCCAATGCAAAACTTGGACCTCAACAATCCAGGCAGCGCGCTTCTGAAATGTCCTTCCTGAGCACACTTAACATGGAGGGAGGAATAAACAGTTTGTGCTGCTGCCCTCAGTGGAAAAACGCCCTCATCTTTGCAAGGCTGCCATCATAAGTATAAGAGTATAGAAATGAGCCATACGAAGCTTTTTTTAAAAACAAACAAAAAAACCTTGCAAAGGCAGAAATATTTTGAATTCACAGTGCTTTCAAAATTAAAAACACTATTTTGGAACCTTTTCATCTTAGGGTAAACCACCTAACAGAATGCTAAACCAGGAAAAGATTGACTCGAATGCTGAAATACAATGTAATGGCCATTATAGAAAGACAGTGGAATAATAGAAAAGCAATGCATCATGAACTTCATAGAAAAGACAGCATCCGAAGTAAGTGAGGCAGACTAGCACTTAATTACAGACAGTCCATAATACCCATGTGGAAAATGCTACATGAGTATCAGACAGCCAGATATACCCCCATGCTGCTTTCTCTGCTGTGCTGGTACAAATGTTTGAAGCAAATCTGAACAAGGAACTGATCTAGCTGAAAAAACACGCACAAGAAAACAAAACATTATTTTGTCATCTAGGTTTGTACCCTGCTTACCATGGGGCTGTGCTCACTTGTTTCCTGGCATGCTTGCAGGGGACAAAGGGGCAGGAATGAACAGCTGGCAAGGTGGCAAGGCTAGTTATGCTAGTTTAAAAACCACACTGCCACCAAATGCTTATGCCAACTAATATTTGCAATCTGAAGAGAAACAGCAACTGTTCTGGGGGACTGAATGGCATCACATGTTCTACCCCTACTTTAATATTTCTAGAAACAATCCAGAGAATTATAAACCTATGCACCCAGCATCTGTACACTGTAATATGGTTGAACTGATTGCTAAAAATTGTGCAAACCCTCTGGAATAATACAATCTGGTAGAGTTTAATGTGCACACCTTTTGCAAAGGAGTATCTCTAAAAATCCTTTCATTGTGTCAATGAAAAAGTAGGTAAAATAGAACCAGACGGCATTAATTAGATTTTCAAAAAACCTGACACAAGAGTTCATAACAAGCTACTAAAACACTGAACTAGTTATAGCATTGAAAAAAGGCAGAAAAGAAAAAACAAAGGGTCATGCTAAAAAATTTGCAGCATCTTTCAAAGTTCTGTACTAACTCCCATATATATGAAATATTTTACAGATATTTAGGAAAGGGGATGGCACAGAAGAAGCCAAACCAATGATGAATGCAAAAACAAATTAAATTTAGCATCAGAAAGATGAAACAATGCATAATAGAGGAAGAAAGTGCACTTATATTTTACAGATTTCTGGAGGAACTGTATCAACTTAAATGATCATCATAGTGTAATGAAAACATCTGCTCAAATTGCTGATGTTCTAAAACAAATCTAATCAAATCCTAAGAGATAAGGCATTGGATAGATAACATGAAATTATTATAACTTGTTAAGCTATTCTAACTATCATAAATTATAATGAAGCCCTGTATCAGAGAATTCCACATAGGCCTCTGCAGCATCAGAAGAATCTGTCTCTGACCACAGCTGGAGACCAGCTCCTCAACTTAGAAGGACCTTTGGTAATGGACCAAAGTTCAAAATAGTAAAGGAACATTCCATAATGCTTAAATTCCAAGAGATAACATTTCAAATGGTCTTAAATCCACATGTGCTCACACTAATTTTACTTTAGATTATCACAATATTCAGAGACAGCAAACACTTCAAAAAAGGATGGTAGTGTATGTAGTCTGCATTATGCAAACATGTCTCAAGATCCTACTCAGCGGAATGCATGAGCTGCAAGTAAAGGACTGTGTGTCCAAGAGGTTCCTGATAAAATAATCTCCCTAAAAACCAGCTACTCAGATACTTCAGATTAGTTTAATTCTTTAGTTAAAAGTTAGTGTTCTGACTTCATGTTTATGGTCCTGTCTGCCTCTGTGATCAGCTAACGAACAGGAAAAAAAAAACACTTTATCAAGGTATGCCATTCTTAAACCTTGGTGAGATTCTTCAATTTCTTCTATTTCTATTTCTTCTTATATGTTCTGGCTCATGTAAGGAAGATACAGATCTGAGAAAAATCACTGCATCAGCAAACCATGTTTGTATTTTGCTTAGCAAGGTCTTCAGATGATATACAGTAGAAACAAGTTAAGGTTAGCAACTGTTTTTTAACCAAGCAACTACTGTTCAAAAAAAAAAAAAAAATTAGAACCAGATTTTTCTTACTTGATTACACTAATTGGAATATGAAGAATGTATCATGTTAGGAGAATTTCCAAATACAGAGGTGACAAGTAGTAGTTTAAAAAGAGTGTGGAGGACAACAAACCAGGTTTAGACAGTGGATTGGAAGAAAGGCGCATTCTTGTGTTGCAGGGTGGCCTAATTTTGCTGCATAACCATTTGATGGCAAAGGAGACCAACTGACCTGAACAAAATCCCAACTCATTCCTTGCTATATGAATTGAAAAAAGGAGGACTGTGGACCACCCCAGATAATCTGACCCACCCTCAAGAAAGATTCTCTAACACTGAGGTAATTGAGGGAAAGAAGTATGTGCTGAATTTATGATGTTTTCATCTAGATCTATTTCTTGCTGCTAAGGAAGCAGCTAAGTCTTTAATCCTCGTGCCAAAACTCTCTGTGCTTCTGTTTGCTTCCATTATCAGGAGCCTCTGGGGTAAGGGAAGATGCAAGAGAAACCTGAGAAAAATTCCAACTGCCTTTGTCTCTCACCATCCATTTCCCATTTGGTCTCCCCTCTTCCCCTCCTTTTCCTTCCTCCCAGAAGTTCCCTCCCCTCTAGCAGATCATATCACAAGAAGAGTGTAACATCCACCCTGAATTAAATGGAGGCAGGAGGACAGAAAGTAAGCAGGATAAAGGCTGCAGCTTGGGCTGCAGTGCTCTCAGACTGAGCTCTCTACTACAGCAATTGTCTCAATACCTGCCATAAAACATTACCTGTCTTTATTCTGTCCTTACTAGACCGACAAGATTGAGTAGTGTGGATCAAGCTTGGAGGCTAGCGTTCTCTGTAACCTCCAAACTAACTCTAGTTCTAGCCAAAACACTGCAACTGAAATAAACCCACAGATAATCCTGAGACCCACTCAGACAAGCTCTCTTCTATCCTTGTGGATGTTGCAAGATCTAGCACCAAACCTGGCTCTTAAGGCAATGCAGGAGTCTGCCCCACTGAATACTAACCCTATCCTGACTGAGTCCAGTGGCCTGTATTTAGCAGAGAGCTGAAAGGAAAAAAAACAAACAAAAAAAAGCTGTTCAACCCTATCTGCAAATGCTGTCTCATCTTTCCCTTAGACCTATGACTGTACATCATGATCCAGGAGTCTTCAAGCTTGGTATCAGTATATTTAATTCTAACTGCAATGCTAACCCTATCCTTACCCACAAGCTAATGACCATTTCCTTCCCATAACTAAAAATTAGCCACAAAGCAACCATGGACTTAGTCATCAGTCTGCTATTCTGCAAAACCTGTAGAATTAAACTGTTCAGCACTGGCCATCCTATAATCAAACAACTATAAGCAAGTTTTTTGATCAGTGTTGTTGCAGACTAGGTAACACATTTGTCCTTACTGATGCCACCTCTAATTTAATGCTCTGGCCTAACCACAGTCGTATTAAACAAGTGCTTCAAGTACTTTAACTCCCAAATATCAACTCTTATCCTAGTTTTATCCATAGCCCAACACCAACATGTACCCAAAAGGCTACCAATAAGCCCTTCATCTCCAACGGCACTAGCTCTCACTCAATCCTAATGAACTTGTGAGACTCCACAATAACTCAAGTTCTCCAGCACCTGCTGTCCAAAACACTAATCCCCAAACACCACACTTTCAGGACTTTCAAGATTCAGTAGTAACAGGTTCTTCCACCCTTGCCATCCTGAAATCCCACCCTACCTACAAGCCAGTAACTCATACCCATCCAAGAATTAGTCATAACTTGCTCATCTGAGCCAACCTCAGCATTCATCCTACTCTTGGGCCTCCGAGAGGAGAGGAGAGGAAAAAGGAGAGGAGAGGAAAAAGGAGAGGAGAGGAGGAGGAAAAAAAAAAAGCACAAACTCAGAAATCTCTACCATCTTGAAGCCTAGGCTTAGCTCTAATCCTAACCCTAACTACAACTTACCACCCCTATATCCTTCTCCAAAACTAACAGAAAGCTCTCAACCCATGCTGGCACCAGCAGGATTTTCATCCTGCCAGCATGGTTCTTGCAGAAGCTAGCTCTGAATCCAAGTGCTGTCATTTTAAACTGTACCTTAGCAAAGTGACCCATCCTGCCACAGAACTGACAAGAGGATTTTCAGCCATTCCTACCTGAGAAGAAACCACAGGAACTGTTCCTGCCCAAAACAGCCCCCATCCCAGTGCAAGGGGCTTTGCAGCATTCTGCAACATGCCAAATTTTTCCACTCCTACTGCAGAGGACAAACACTTAACTGGGAATCTGATCCCTTTGCTGCAATGTGGCACGTATCTGGGAGGGAAGGGGGCACATGAACCCATGGGAGAAATTCTGCCCAGCCTTCTCCTTCCTTCCATGCTTCCTCCCCTCAGAAAGTTCTTTGCTCCCTGGTAGTCACAGGGAGGAGGTAACATATGGGGATAGAGGTAGAGGAGGTAAATGGCACACATAGCCTGGGCTGTGGCACACACTGTGCACATAGTGTCAGCTCATTGCTGGGAAGGGGTTTTCTCCTCTTCAGCCCCTGATCTTCTTAGGAGACACAGCAGGCCTAACTGAATTAACTAGCCTTCTCTTTCTCCCTGAGCTCAGGCAAAGAAGCCATGACATCCAGGTGCAAGATGGACAGCTATAATGACCCAGGCAGCTCAGGGCAGGTAAGGGTAGCTCACCCTGGAAACAGCTCAAGTGCAGGCAATTTAGCTGGCTTTGACCACAAGTTGAGAGTCAACAAAGCAGGTAGAAGAATGAGAAGATCACACAAAGTTGGGAGTGAAGGCGCTGCCAGATGGGGTTAGGGCAGAGTGTGTCAGACACAGAGTTTGGAGTACACAGGGTTTTTGGAAGTAATGGACTACTCCATTCAGAACAGGACTGACATATACCACACAGGGCTTTGGGACAAGTCATGGAGTTGGGAAACATGCACATGTGGAAGGAGAACTAAAGCATTACAGAAAAGAAAAGGCATCAATCTAAAAGTAAGAGATAGAGCTTTATTTTCAAGGCTCCCTGGAAACAGCACAACCTCATTCAGCTGCAAAAATAACAGAGATGAATGGGTCACTTCCTCTTCCCCCTCCAATCTCTTACATTCTAGAAGAATATGTAAAACCCCTTTACACACTTAGCCCAGATCTAGTGTGGGGACTTTACATGCCCACAAACCCATCTCTTCCTGCTGTCTTGACAGCACATACGCATCTCCCCTGTGCTTCCTTCTCCCTGCACAACACTCCTTTCAGGCCTACCAGGTATAAAGTAGCCATGAAGGGAATGAAATTACTGCCTTTGCATATTTGAGAGAAACACCGAAAGCCGCTGCGACATGAAAGTCATCACAGCAAAAGTTGATTCTGCCTCTCAGTATACCAATTATATCATCTCAGGTTCAATGGCATAGCTCTAAATTAAATACAGCCAGAGTAAACAAGCATCCAACTGAAAACATCAGATAGACATTGGTACAAAAGGTGACAGTCTTATTACAATTGTTTTCTTTCCATGGCAGCCTGCAAGGTTGCAGCTCGCTATATTAGATCATCATATGACATCCTAACAGACCTTTCAGTAGTTGTGCATGAAGATCTGAATCGACGTCTATTTTTAATGTGTAACAGGTATTTCCTCATCACAGATAATCAGTTTCATAGTTCATGCAAGCCATCTTTTCCACATATTTGTAAATAATGTTCACTACCATTCTGATGTGCAAACCTAAGTTGTTTGATTTTTCTTCCTAAAACTAATTACAAAAAAGATTTTTTTTTTTTAATCATAGCACAACAGACTACTTTTAGGGGATCCTCAACAAAGCCAATCTTTGCTCCTAATTTTCTACTCTGATCACATTTATTCTTAAGTGAGAGAAATAAAATCAAATAAAGCAAAGATGCTGTTGCAAAGGTAAGA
Organism: Pelecanus crispus; assembly: GCF_030463565.1. Taxonomy (NCBI): domain Eukaryota; kingdom Metazoa; phylum Chordata; class Aves; order Pelecaniformes; family Pelecanidae; genus Pelecanus; species Pelecanus crispus. The sequence continues at coordinate 45,235,073 of NC_134648.1, read as the reverse complement.
TGAAAGACTACTCCTCAGTGGAAAAAAAAAAAAGATTCCAAATGCATTACATATTCAATTTGAAACATTGTTGGAAAAAAAGTGTTTAGAGCTCAAAGCAACTCAAACTGTTTCCCTGAATAATCATTTCATTGCAAGAAACACAGATGCACTAAAGAAAACTAGTTAGGAGAAAAGAAGGAATAGAAAGCTAAAAGGTTTTCTATTTGAATTGCGGCTACTACAAAAAAGTGACTGACTGGAAAATGGAAACCCCCCTCTCAGAGATACTTGCTTACATCCTATTTTCAGCCTCTTCACCTAGTTTCCCCTCTGGAAAACCCTGGCTGCAGGAGAAGTCACAAAGTCTGGCATACCTAAAATGGGCAGCATATTTTCATCACCACACGTCTGCTTTCACAGCACAAAGGCAACTAAAAAGTCCCAAATTTATTTCTGGAAACCTCTGACACACCACGACACTGTTTTGCCTCTACCCCCACATCCATGCTCAAAATTCACTGAGGGAGCAGACTTTAAGCTTTACAGCCAACAGTAAACACACCGAGTTCATCTCCATTCAGCCTCCAGGTGACTGCCTACCAATAGGGAACTGGAACAAGATCAACTTGGACCTAGCAACTGGGTGGCCCCAGAGTGGTAAATGACAGAATTTCAGCTATCACATGGACTAACAAAATCTACGGACATCAAAACTTAAAACAGTGTATTGAGTCTTTGTTTCATTAGATTGCATTCATTTGATCAGTCAGGTTCTCAAACGGGGAACATCATTTCCACTACTGCTCAGCTTGAATATCCTGAATATCACGAATATCCTGTTACCCAGAACTCCCTTCCTAAATCTCCCTGCCTTCAGCTGGTACTGCTAATGGAGCCCTGTGTACTTGACAAATTTGAAATTTTCAAGCCACTAGTCACCACAGGGAACAGAAATGAAACTTCACAGACTAGACAGTTAACTGGTTAAGGAATTGAAAGTTTTGTTGTTGCTTTCTTTAATAAACTAACCTCAACCATAATTTTCACAAAGGCTTTTAGAGAACAGATAAGAGTTAGTTGTACAGTGTGCAATGCATCTTTTTGTTTATCTTACAGTATTATAGAACACCAGTACCCATTAAATACTTACAATTATTGCTACATTTTTAAGGATAATTTTACTCCCCTGTACAATTCACAGCTAGATCAGCTACAAGTCCTGAACTGAGGAGAAAATCTGTGTGGAAATTAGGTGTCTGAACAATAGGCTGCATGTACTACAAGCACCCCAACACTAACTGTTTCAAGTTTCTGTAACTGTTACACATGCACAATGTCTGTGTCTGAAGAAAGCCTGAAGAATTAAACCTGGTGTCCTCTTCCATATTGTCAGAACTGGTGCAGAACTGGGGTGCCAGCTGCAGCAAAATGACATCAATACTTATAAAGGTAAAGCAAAACCACCCTGAGGTGTGGGGTGGGCTCCATCTAGCGGAGCTCAGCTTCATTCCATATCGCTACTGCTGAACCACTAAGCTCCACGCAAAATGAGTGGAGAATGGCAATTTATTATAGTGTCTGGGAATCAGGCGCTCTCACATGTTTACCATGACCTTTGAAAAGCTTGATACCCCTGACGTATACTGTAATTATAAATATGAAAGTGTATCTTTAAAACTGAAGGGTAGTTGGTTGGTTGGTGGATTGTGAAAGCTGACTGAACAAAATGATAATTAGTTCTTTATAGTTTCTGGCAAACAGCTGCCCAACTGAAAAATCAAATATTCAGCACATAAACGTAAGCTTCAGGTATGATACTGAACTTAAGAAACACTAGGGTTTCTACTTTTTTGCAAGCTCAAAATACTAGATATCTTATTTTGTTCTAGCTGCTGGGTTTTATTCCATATTTAAAATGTAGCTTTTGAAGGATTAAAATATTTCCACACCTTTTAAATTTTTTGATGAAAAAAAATTACATTTTAATTATTTCAGTATCCATTAACAGCTGACTGAAAATACAAGAACAAAGCCAACAGACAAGAGGTCAAGATTTAGACCTACTTTACAAACACAACTGAAAAAGATACATAGAATACTTCAGTATCTAATGGCCTAATGATGTTTAAAGCAAAGAAAAAAATATTTGTGGTGTTTTCAAAGTACTTGAACAGTAATTGTATATTACCCTCTTAGCCAACGAACCTGACAGTGTGCAAGACCTACCTGTGGGCTTGTCTTTCTAAAAGTGTCAGTTCCATGTATCACGTCCCTTATTATTCTTTCTCTGAGGTTATTATACTCCTCTTCGGTGAGGTCACTATCCTCCAACTGATGGTTGCAAACTGGGCACTGTCCGCTGTAATAACAGTGAAATAAGAAAATAAAAGCATAAAGACTTTTAAATAAGAAATCCCTTAAATTTCACTAACTTATTGAGTACCTCTGAACAAGCACAATTCTTTACAAGAACTCCAACACAGTACAATCATCAGAAAATTAGTTGTACTCTTTCTGGGATGCATCCAAAACCTACTAGAGTCACTAGAAATATTTTTACGTGATTTAGTGCAATCAGGATCAAAGATTTAACTCTAGAGATGGCTGGTGATTTAGGACCAAAACTCTGCATGAATGGGGAAAAAAAAAAGGAGTATTTAAATATTCATCAGCATTTATTTAGGCCTTGAGAGATCAGAGCTCAATTCCCAGCATTACCACATCTCTAGTATTTGGAAGTTTCCCTACTACACAGGAAAGTCACCATGGATACATACAGCCCAGACCTCAATGTGGGAAGGTGATGCAGTTGCACTGGCCTGGCCAGAACATATGAAGTAGCTGTAGGCATACTAGTTGAAGCTAGCAGGCAGGCCACAGAGGCAGGCCTTGGTCTAGCTATAAATCCATTCCAAAGTGTTACAACAAGAAAATGCACCAGTGACATGCTCCACTATTGTGCCACTGCCTGCTCCTACAAAAAAGATAAGCTATCTGTGCCTGGTTTATCAAGGTTTGGAATAACCAATCCTGTCACAGGTATACGAACACCCCTGCCCAAAAGGGGGCAAAAAAAAAAAAAAAAAAAAAAAAAAAAAGAGAGAAAGAAAAGGTAACATAAATCTGCTGTATGGCTGGAAAAGCAAATAGTGAGCAAGACTGCCTTCTTTGTGCCACTTGTCTTTTGATATCAGACTTCCCCTCATTTCTAGGCTAAGACTGCATTCCCATCTCTCTCAGATGGTCAAAGTGAACAGACTCAGAACAGAATGTGACTAAAACACCAATACTGTTTGCTTTGAAGGTCCTCAGCAAAACTAAGTCACACTGGCACCGCGTGTCTGTACGATGCCCAATTCCACCAGAGATTTTCTAGTATCATGCTGACTGCACCCAACAGAAAGCAGCTTTGTATTGCTATCTCCTGGCAACTAATCACTACTTGTTTCTTTATTGCTAAGAAACTTTAATTCCTGCTCTGTAGCATGGGCTAAATATCATCACATGGATCCAGGAATGTGGACTGCTGCAGATGAAAATGCTCTGCAGCTACAGTCAACCAATGCCATCATTTAGTGTTCATTTCCTAGAGCCAGAAACACCACTCCATCATGCACAGCTGTGTCAGTGATTTTATGACTGCATGCAGCACTGGGACAGTTTCCTTTGTCATGCACATCACCCACATCTCAGTACTCTTAGTTTCCCCTTTGCAAGGCCAGCAGCTGTAGTAACAATCGTGGTTCTGCAAATCCCAAATCATACATTGTTTTGTCTCCGACACAAGAACTCTCCACGGATCTGTTCTGCATGTTTCACGTCTCACAGTCACGACCTCTGCCCTAACACATGGTCTGAAGGAAATCAAACTGGAACTGTCATTGCTTTCATGCTCCATTTGTTCATTCTTTTCTTTCCTAGTTGTCTCTCCCATTAGACCCTATAAACTAAACACATAATCAACACAATGCACCATTCCATACCCAGGTCAAAATTGTATGTCATGCATCATTAGAATGAACCTCTGGGTCCACCACCAAACAAACATGTAAAGTGGGGTAACAGTGGAGGACTGAGGCAAAACAACCTGCATCTCTGTGCTTGAATTGTGAAATACATTAACCTTTTTTTTTTTCCCTAAAAAACCGATCTGAAAGTTTTGCAGATACAACTTCTAAAGACAAACCAATGAGCTACAAATATACATAGACTTCATGAGTACGCTTCTTGACTTGCATCTCTGATTGTGGGTTAAACAGAGAAATTTTTCCAAGCTTAACTCTTTAATACTAAACTACCTGAAAAAGGAAAAAGAAATGGTCAGACAGGACATTAACATACACTAAGGAAATTCACAGTCAGTCATGTCTGTTCTCAAGCACTTCTGCCAAGAATATTAGACATGAGATCCAGCTTGCATCTTCATCACCAGACTAGACACTCCACCCACAGTACCAAGAAAATAAGCAGAATCTAGTAGCTTCCCAGCAGGCAATAAAATGACGCTTAGTCTGAATGGGTCTTTGGTTCTTCCTGGCTGGTGAACAATGGCGCTTGCTCCCACTTAAGCGTCTCTTATATGCAGGACATGTTGTTGATGTTTCACATTTTTGCTTTCTATCATGCTCTATTCAGAAGCCTATATTCGCCCAGCTGGGCATAGTTTGAACTGAAGGAGTAACCATTCTTCTCTAGATCCATACAAATACCTTATTTTCACAAGCGCAAACTCAGAACTGAATCATAGGATTTGAGCTTTAAGTGTTAAAATGGAACGAGTTATTCTCCCCTGGCTGTCTCCACAGAGATATCCTAGAGATGCCAAAGCTACGTCATCGTCATTTTCTAAAACCACGGCAATCAGAAATGTTAAATTCTCCCAACAACTGATGTCTAGTACACATTAATCCACATACCGTATGCCAAGACCACATTAATTGCAATGCTGACAGTGCATTTACTGAATCAAAAAAAGTTATGCATGGAATCCCAACAATGGACGTCCACTGCTGCATCCAAACAATACACTCCAGTTGCTCAACCCACTGTGGCCACTGCAGACTTAGCCTGCGTATTAATATAAGCAATGAGACTGGCTGCTTATATAGCTGTAAAGTTACCCTTAAATATACCTAATTGCATTAAGGAACTTCACAAGAGAGAACTTCTTGGCAAGAGAGAAGAAAGGCCTCACAAACTGTTATAAGACCATTTCAAAATCATGAAGCCTAAAGTTTAAGGACCGGTCCCATAGTTAACTTTGATCCTTCTGCAACTACCACTTTCAGATTACTTGGGAAAAACAACTCCCCAACAAATCAACCCACCCCAATCACCTATCAACAGCCAAAGATCCTGAAGCCTGTTTCTTCTTGTGAATTCTCAATGTGGATTCCCAAAGGGAGCAGAGGCAAAACAGGCACAAGAAACACTCAGCATCTTGCAAGACAGGTCCCTCAGTCTAACTGCTGCTTTTTTGCAACCATACCTTTAAAATTACCTTGCAATTTTTGTAACCTCTTATTGACCATTTCAGGATTTCATGCCAAGAAATTCCCACACAGAAGGCTTTCACCTCCGTAGGATATATAGCTGTCCTTACAGCTAATTGACCATTTAACTACTTTTTTTGAGGGACTACTTTTGTTGAGGGACTACTTTTTTTGAGATAGATTTGGAGTATCATGGCACATAGGTATCAAGCATGAAGTCAGATGTGCTACAGTAATTTGAACGCAGGCTCAAAAAACTTGAGCTGCAGCTTTCTGTAGCTGACCTTGGAAATCCAAAGCTTTTGTAACTCTCAAAGATGGTCAGCAAACTTCAAGGTTTGTTTGCAGGGGGTTCAAGCTTCTGACTATCACAGTTCAAAGAAACTAGGGGCTCAGTGCTAGAAGAAGAAGAAAATATCCTGGATATAAGCATCTTAGATATAACTGCCAGGATTTATATAAAACCAGAATAACCTATGAATAAGCCTATTAAATTGTCAAACTCAGTTTAGGAAAAAATAGTTCTTCTGGACTCTTTAACTCAAGACTCATGTTTTAAGACATCAGTTATGCTGACTGCAGAGACGAGTCTAGTAACAATCATCACATGAATTTCAGAGATACCTTAAGGGCTTTGTCCTTTATGATTAGGACCAAGAAAAAACCTCCACAAAAAAAGGACAAACATTTTTTCTTTCTTAAATCCCAAGGATCTTTTCTGTCAGAAGCCATTTAATTTAAAACACAACAAAACTCTTATATTATTTTTCTTTTCTTGCAACCATATTAATTTTATTCAAATACTTACCCAAGTAGGCTACCTCAAACTTGTTTATTTCAAAATCAAAAGTGTTCATATAGTTATCACAAAACAACTACAATATAGCACCTTGTCACCACATTGTTCACAGATTCTTAATCCATAATAAAATGTGAGGTGATCTAAGTTAGTTTAGCTCTCAAATTCTGTAACAGAGTTTACAGACAGTAAAACAACAGGCTACCTCTTAACTAAGACAATCAACTTCAGAATTTTAAAACTCTAAAGGCTGAGAAAGGTTGTCTAGAATTTGGTGAATTATCATAATATAGTATAGTAACACACACACACTCATACATAGTAATAATCCATCTTACAGTGACCAACACCTACTCTTAGGACAGTGAGTTATGCTGCTCTTTCATGGGCTTCAAAAGCAGCAGACTCTACATATGCTTTTACTTCAGATTATGCAATACAGTGTATTTTTATAAACCACCAAGAAACCCCATAATCCACTGGAGACATTCTTATAATACATTTATAGTTGCCAAATTGCCACAAAAACACAGAACTAGGTTTCAAATAGAATAACATTTAAAATAGGAATTTATAGGCAAAGAAAACCATGCTGTAACAGAAGCACGTCTCCAAGTTATCCCTGTGAAAACCTAAGAATAATTTTGTTTTCACTGAAAATCAGGTGGGAAGGGAGAACTCTTCCATCTGTACAAATTAACTGCAGCATGTGAATAGTATCAGTTTTCAAGACATCCATTTACACATCAAAGCTGCTCTGTCCAATATCCTGTTAAACAATGGTATTATAAAGCCAACCAAAAAAGTAAGTATTTAATTCCTCAACAGTAAACAAATAAGCCACCCAGTAAAGTGGCAGCTCTTATTTTTCTCTGTGTTTTTCTGTTGTGGCTCTGCTTAGTATAACTCCTTTCCAACTGTGCATGTTGGGTCTTGTTTAATGCACAAGAATGAGTTGGAAATTGGAGTTTGGGAAATCATGTGTATGCAACAAAGGTTCATATTCTCAAGGATTAAAATACTTTCTTCTATAAGGAAAGTCTTTTTTTATGTTTACTAAATAAGAGTTCAACATAGAATAATGAAAGACACCACCTCACTTTTAAATAAAGTGTTGTACTTACCTGTCTTTAATGTTGGTCAGGTGTCCTCTCCAGTTCCCTCCTGGTATACTAATATGTACATAGGGAAGATAAATAAAAACATTAGATTCTTATTTAACAATACCTGAATTACAGATAAGGAATAATTCTACTTTGGTCAACATTTAGAAATAAAAGACCAATCAATCATCTACCCTGCAAAGAAATCATACAAAGATTCATGTGTAATTTAGCAACACCTGAAAATATTACATAAAGAACCAGCATTTAACAACATTCAGAGAACTAACACCATCAACGTCCCCAGTTTATGTTGTCCCCAAATATTAAGAACCACACAAATAACCGGGCTGCACTGACAATTTTTAGGTTGCTGCCCTACACATTCGTAAAGCACCTCCGAAAATAGAAGGGAAAGCAGGAATCAAGATTTCTATGCAGATGCCATCCTGAGAGATTAAGAAAGACATGCTCATACCAAAATGCTACATTGAGACTTACTGACTCCACATCATTATCACCACCACTACCACAGTCACCATCACGCTTTTTTCACCATTATCCCTTTTTGCCCACAACATCAAAACCAGAATAGGTTATAGAATGGGAATACCCATGACCAACGTGCAACTGCAGACACCTCTCCCTTTGCCACTGTGTTTATTATCATAGGCTGCACAATCACACATGCTGTGGGCTTTGGAATAACCATCCTGCTTCTGTCCTCCTTTCCCATTTCTCATGCTGATACATAGAGGTTCTTTAGTTTTCTTACAAAGACCACAGGCAACAGAAAATACCGTGATTCTCTGTTGCACACTCAGATCTCTGTATTGGATCTGGCCTTACTCACCAATAGAAGTCAGTGCTGGTCTGCTCTTCAGAAAAATCATTTTTTAAAAGTAACACCTATTCAGTTACAGTCACAGAGCTCACTTCTGTGCTTACTGCACCACTGGTTTCCTTTGTCAGCAAAAGTTACCTCCCAATCTGCATCGTTTTTGCAAGACTAACAGTGCTATAAGTTATCAGATTCTATTTCTTTTTGGGAACTCCACGTAAACTGCTTATTTATTCTCAACCACCAGCATATACAAGTTCAGCACTAGCAACTGGAACAGACAGGTAAAACTGAGCATTTTGTATAGGTTCACAGATAAAAAGCTAGATGGGATAACTAATCACCTAGTTTCATCCCTCTGTTATGGACTTTGTTTTCTCTTCATGTTTGAAACACTACTTCCTTTAGGGAAACACCCAACATTGATCTTAAAACATGACTCTACCACAACCTTTCATGAATTGTTCTAACAGTCAAACACAGTATTAAAGATATGAACAGGAGTTTGTCTAGCTTCAGCTTGCAGCACTGGTTTGTCACTATATACAGGCACTATACAGCTCTTCAACGTACTCACTGCCCCTGCAGTCCTTGCCAAGGACTTTTTATTATGCTGAGTTTCCCGCACATGCAGTACACACCTACAGGTAAGTTACTTCTCTACTCACTGGAAAAATAGCACCCCACAACAGATTTTCACCCACTAAACCAGTTCATCTCAACTGAAGCCTACTCTGTCTGCTCCCTAGGTTCCCAGGAAAGAAAATAGCTAGGGGACAGCAGTATAAACCATTCTAATAATGGTAGTGCATTCCCACAGCCATATTTTGCATCCAGGAAAACTAACTTGTAAAATGGCTGTGTAGCTCACATAAACTGAAGCCAACAATTAAAAAAAAGTCATACATGGGCTCACATACAACAGCAGCATAACAAACAGGCAATGGGCTCAGGTGAACTACACTGTGCATATGCAGCATAACTAGTAATCTGCAGAGTCTGACTATCACTACTCATGAAAACAAACCGCGTGGCCTCCTAAATGCTGTGCTAAAACAAAGAGCCTCCTGTTAAGATTATTCCTCTCCTATTATTCTATACAAAGTCAACACTTAATCTTCACTTAACCTATGCTAAATTTGCTGCCTTTTTCCTTTAAAGAGAGAAACTAATTGTCAAATAAGTTACTACTTCTACACTCCGATAGATTATAGGAAAACCCCTCATACCTGTCAATATTGCTTACGTATCAACTCCAGAAAGAGATGAAGTTGGATATTTTGGACCCATCACAATTTCCTACTTTTTGCACCAAGGAATAATATTTAACAGGTAAAATCATTCAAGAAAAGGTGAAATCAGTAAGAATTTTACACTTTTACACTAATTTGGGAGCAAAAATAAAATACTTCTTTTCGTGACAATGTGTGTCTCATGGAGAAGCAATAACCAAAATGAGACATTGAGGTGTCTTATTAGAGTTGATCTGTGGAATAATCTGAATCCCATCCTGAAGAACTGGAGCATGCTATTGAAACATTATTTACCTTTCAAACCATAGCTTTATACTCCGCATAAATGTTTTGTGAGGGTATATTTGGTTCTCTCTCAAATATAAGAGGATACCAAACAGCTCTTTTTGTAACTCAGCACCTTTCATACCCCTGCTGAAGTCAAAAAAGGCCTGCAGGACATCCAAGGTTGGGACCAAGTCCTTAGCCAACATCTCATGGTAAAGTTCAAATGCGAGGTTCATTTCTTGGTGACGGCTGGCTGCTTTGATACAAGATTCATAGTTCGTCCGTGAGGGAACCATAATCTTTTTTACTTCTTCCAGAAGAGTCAAGGCCATTCTCCACTGATCTGAATTACTCAGCCCCTTGATAAGAAGGTTGTAAGCCCCACTTTCTAAAATCTTAAATCTGATTTTCATTATATCATACATATCACGAATTTCTGAAGTCTGCCCCTGCTGGACACACAATGCCAGGTATTTGACCAACAAACTATATGCAATGTCACCATTACTCTTTGCCACATGGGTCAGCAAGGACTTAGCCACATCAATGGGGCTGTTGCACCTGACCATACTGTTAAACATCACTTCTTCAAATATTTCAGGTGATCGAAAGCTTTCCCTCAGCCTGTTCCATTCCTCAGCCTGCAAAGGTTTTTCTGGAGGCTGTACGTTGGTAAACTTATGCCTTGACAGAACTTGACTCATTAACCGTTTCTTCGGAGCTCCAACAGAAGAAGAAAAGTGGAGTTTCCCTTGAGATATTTTTTTGGTCTCCTCATCCCATTCTTTTTCTTCTTTGTAATCAATTTCAGACCTTTCCTTGGTAGGAAGGGCATCAGTTCCCTTGGGATCCACTGGTAATGCAGTGCTGGAAGATGTCATAAAACTGAAATAGCTAACCTTTTCCCTATCGGGGATGTTGAAAGAGACAGCAAACAGTTGTTGGCATCTTGAAACAGGCCAGAACAGACGACATTTCCACAGGAAAGCCTGGAAACCCTGTTGACTAGTTTGAGAAAAGAGTGCCATCACAAGAAGAAATTATCTCACTATTAGCCCACTGTATCTAACGAAGTTATAAAATGGAAAATGCAGTCTGCATGAGGACATTTATTATAAAAGCCCAAGGGCTGTCAAGCTGTATAAGCTTCAGTTTCAAAATGCTTGTTCTACGAGTCCTTTCTGCGTCTTATGAAAACAAAAAATGGTAGAATCTTTTTTCACAAAAAATCAATCTCAGACTGTGAGAACATTCATCCAAAATGAGGGTATCTTTCTTTCTAGAGAAGATGCTTTGCAGCTTATCGTTTCTGTTTGTTGGTTACTGTAAAGATGAGTACTGAGTATGTTGTACGCAGACAGGCAACTCTGATGCAGCTAGGCAAAAAGCACAGGTTTTTTTCTTCCTGCCTTCATCCAAGTTAAGTCAGAAGGTTTCCTAAAAATAAAAACGAAAAATAACACCGCAACATCATGACCTGCTCCATGCTTTCCTGTCACATTTACATTTGCATGCTAGCAAACACAAAGTTCCAGGTACCACAACAATTTCGGGTCAGGAATCCCAATCCCGAACCCTCAGGCAGTCCCAGCATGGGATTCCTACGTTGGTTCCCTCATACCTTTCAACCTGTGACAAACTTCCGTTTAACTGGCTTCCCCAATCGTAAATCCTTGGTAACACCGCTGCCATTGGCGGTAATTACAGTGAAACCCCACGTCAATGTTAGGTTATTAACGTAAATATCGGGAGGATCACCGGCAGCCGGGCAGGCAGCTGGAGCGGCTCCTGAGGAGGCCCACGCAGGCCCTCCCGTCCCTCACTCGGTGCCCTGCAAGCCCGGCCCGGCCGCGCCCCCGTACACTGCAACTCCCAGCGTGCACAGCGGCCCGGCCCTCAGCAGCGCGCTGCCTGCTGGGAAAGCCTCTCTCTTCCCCACCCCCCATCCGCCCCTCACCCCGCCAGCGCGTAACAAGCGCGGTCCCGGCGCGGGCTGCGCCCTTACCCCTCCGGGACGGGCCTACCTCGCTCGCTGCGCGGCGGCCATGGGCCCCTCGGCGCTGCGGGGCGCCGGCAGGGAGGTGCGTACAGCGGAGGCGACCACGCGGCGGCCAGGGCGCTCGCCTCCCGCTAGGCCGGAAGCGCCGCCGGGCCCGCGCCCGGCCTTGGAGCCAATCGCGTCTCCCCGGGCTGGTCGGCACGTGATGCCGCGCGCCCTGTGCGGGCGGATGGGGCTGCTCCGCCATACCGGTTGCGGGCACGGCGCTCCGAGGGTCGGGCGCGGCGCGCAGGGCACCGCGCGTGCGCGCGGGACCGGCCGGCCGGCCGGAGCGCGGGGGCCGCGGCCGCCATGGACTGGAAGCGGAGCCTGCGGGGCCGCCTGGCCGCCCGCCGCGCCCGTGAGTGCCCCGGGGCGGGCAGGGGAGGTGCCCCCGTGGGCGAGCGCGGCCGCCGGAGCCCGCAGTGCTGAGGGGGTGCAGGGTCGGGCCTGGCGGGGCGAGCGCCGGCGTGTCCGCTCTTGCTTTAGTTCCCCGTCCCCGTCCGCAGGCTGCCGTGGGGGCCAGACAGGCCTCGGGCTCCTTCTGCGGAGAAACACCCACCCTTATTTTAGGGGTTAGTGACAGCGGGGGCGGGGCTGAGGAGCACTGGGGAGCCGTGTGGACGTTGGTGCTGTAAAGGCTGGTTTGTCTGCAGTAGGCGCCCCGGTGACAGCTCTGGCTGGTAACGCTTTATTTGTAAGTGAGCCCACAGAGAGCTTGTGCAGGCGTATAGTGATATCCCTGATGTGAAAGGTAACTTTATGCTGCTGCTGCTTGCAGTAAGCAGTATCTTAAGCAATGCTACCGCTGTAAAACAAGAATGCTGGCGCTGTGTCCGTCATCACCATGTGTCTGTTACAATCACGTACCCTGCAGAGGATCAGGTGTGTGCAGTTACTGAAAGAAGTGCTTTGTGGATACTCAAGTAGAATATATATGTGACATATTCAATGTATCTGCAATATAACTTACATAATAGGCCTGTGCTCCATTTGTTTCCACCTAATATTTGTGTTGCTAAACAGCACAGCCGTGTAAGCCTCAGTATTAATGCCTTCTTTCAAGCTCCTTCTTACATCAAAACTCTGTTTGGGGTACAACATGAAAATTCTGTTCTGTGTTAATCAGCCAAAAAGAGCGAACAAGAGCTAAAAGATGAAGAAATGGAATTGTTCACAAAATATTACATGGAATGGAAAGGAGGAAGAAGGAGTGGCAATACATCATATACAAACATACCACGATTTTACTACAGGGTAAGTGAGGTATCCAGATAAACTTCAACAAGAGGCTATTCTGTGTTATAAAGTTGTGCTTGTTCAAAGAGACGCTTAAGCTTCAGAAGCTTAAGTAGATTGAAATCTGAATGATGTGGATTGCTAAGCATAATTTTTTGTGTTGTATGATTGTGTATTTCAGCAGTTTGAAGTAATTACTAAGCATCTCATCGAAGGCCATGAAATAGTGTGCTAATCAGGCAGTAGGCATGGCTGTTTACTAAAGATAGGAAGTTGTCTTTCAGAGAAACTTCCTGTTTTAACTAAATTTTGACATGCTAGTGTTATAAATACATATCTTCCTGTTTAGACACAATGGGATGCTGCTTCATGAAAATGGTGGGTGATTGGTCTTGCAGACTAAAGATATGTCTGGTGCTTGCATCATCCAGCAGAAATGCTTGCTCCGGCAGCTTATGTGTGAGATGAATCAGATGGGGATGGGGTAATATGAGAGCACTAGTTCGACATCTTGATGTTGCTGGCACTTGTCAACGTGACCACTCAGCTGCTGTCTAACCTTGCATGGTCCCATATTCCTTAGGATCATGAGTTTCTGCCAATTAAGTTCTCAAGTACCAATGTTTCAGTTGATGAGTACATATGCAACCATCCAAGTTCTAGTAGAGCTGTACAGTTTTGCATGTAAACATCGGCAGGACTTTCATACTAAGTGTTCTTCCATCTGTTTTGTTGGCCAAAACAAGTCCAGTAGACATTCATGCTTTTGAGAGTCAGGCCTAGCACAAAATAGAAAGTGCTACTCTCTCCTGAGTAAAAACACAGTAGTAAATGTCTTTTAGGTGTGAGCCCTCCTGTCTTGCAACTGTGGGAAAGTGCTTACTGGATGGGTTATCAGGTATGAGGTAGGTCTCTGTCTCTCATGTTTAAGATGTCTTGCTTTCAATAAATATTTCAATACCGAAATAGTTTGAGACAGTATGCAAGTGATATCCCTGTAGAAGAAGCAGGTACCATACAGCATTCTGGCAGATAGGTTGTTATTTTCTGTCAAGTAAACTGCTTCATCAGAGCGTGTGAGTCAGGACTACCTAAGAGTACTTGCTAGATGTGTAGTTTTTGAATGGTACCACTGTACAGAAAATTAAAACACCACAATGTTTCTAGCTGCCAGCTGAAGATGAAGTCTTGCTTCAGAAATTAAGAGAAGAATCTAGAGCAGTCTTTCTGCAAAGAAAAAGTAGAGAGCTGTTGGATAATGAAGAGCTGCAGGTAAGAAAATATTTTCTGTATGTTTCACAATGGCTTCTGACAAGACTCCCACTTTCTGCAGAGTTTGATTATCTGCTGTCTGTCCACAGAATCTTGTGGTAAGGTGCTTTGTATTTAGGCATGTTGGCTGGCTGAGAAATACTAGCTAAAGCTGAAGTGCTGCATAGTCTTGGGCTGGTAATGTAAAGCCTCCTCATTATGATGTATGGGAGGACTAAATCATTGGCTTCTGGTTTTCCAGTACATTCCAACAATTTCCCTAGTGGGCCCAGAAGAAAAAATAAGTTCTGTTTATGTTTCACTGAGAGAGACTCCAAAGATGGTTGAGTTTACTGCAGTGCAAAGACAAAAGGGATGTGACCCTAGAAATCCTAGTGAGTGAGAGTGTATGTGTGTGTGTGTCTGTGCACGTTTAACACCAGTTTAGAGCAGCGGAAATATCGCTTGCCTGCTTTTCTGGCTGAACTGACAATGTGTATTGATTAACTGAGATAAGCTTGCAGCAAAACCGCATTTTTGCTGCATTTCTTAGATGCTCTGTCTTAAGCACATTGACATCTCTGGAGAGATGTCGTCTTAACCGACTATAAATGCCTTTTAAGAATCTGTGGTTTCTACTGGACAAACATCAGACATCACCAATGATTGGGGAAGAGGCAATGATCAACTACGAGAACTTCTTGAAAGTTGGTGAAAAAGCTGGACCTAAATGCAAGTAAGGCTTTCTTCTCTTGTATAAGCTTACTTTGGCTAAACTAAAGTGCTGCTATAACTTTCAGATGCTAAAATAGATGGAAACAGTTTAATGGTGAGATAAAATCATGTCCATGTAGTTACTGATGAACTAGTTGCTTTGCATCCTTGCAGAGGTGTATTGCCCTGCATCTCTGGTGGAACTTTTGATAGAGGTGTCTGCGAGAGGGGTACAACATCCTTTTGAAGAAGAAATTCTTACCAGCCTGAGCATTTTTGCGATGATAGTGGCCAGTAAACAGCACATTTTGTGTTTGAAGAGGAAATGTTGTCTCCAGTGATACTGCCCAGCCTTCCCTAATAGCTTCTGATGGAAAATTTCCTACCAGATGTTCTGTGTACAGCATACAGTGAATATTCCTTCTTCATGCTCCTGTTGGAGACACATAGCTTTGTGATTGAGTTTTGGGCAGAAGCAGATTAGTTGTCAGTACTGGCAGTTCCTTTTATGTGCATATCATTGTAGAAGATTGGAAGCTAGCAAATATATTGTACTAAAGAGAAATTAAATTAAATGAAATCTCTCAAAACTCCCAAATCACTGAAGAGTCTCATGAGCAGCAAAGGCAGCTGCTTTTTATTGAGTTTACCATTGTTACTTGGTAGGATCCCACTTGATGGGTGTAGTGTAGCAAATTAACGTCTTTGAAAACACAGAACACATTCTGTATTGTTAAAATAGTATTTTAAAGGGTCTATAAGTTTTGGATACTGTAACTGGATCTGTCAGTGCAGTGTAATCAGATGCATAAAGTAGCTTTGTGTTTGTTTTACAGGCAGTTCTTCACAGCTAAGATCTTTGCTAAATTACTCCATAATGATCCTTATGGGAGGATATCTATCATGCAGTTTTTCAATTATGTCATGCGAAAAGGTTAGTTCATGCTTCTTCTGTATTAATGACAAGTTGGTTTATTTTCAAGGCTGTTTTAAGTTTTGTTAATTACTTGCTGTTCTCTTCAACAGCAGTAAGATCTAGCCCTTGATTGCTAATGCTGTTTTCCTGGAGGCTTGGGATTTTTTTTCCGGTTACTAGGAAGTGGGAGTTCACCCTACCTCTGAAATCCACCTCTCCTCTCAACTAGAGATATCCTTGATCTGTTTGTTATATATGTTGTCATTCTGATGTCCTTTATTCAGGCAGTACTGTGAAGAGCAAAACAGTAAAGTTACGTGGCAAGTGTGATCCTAACCACTGTGATCAGACTGTCTGGCAGATAGCTTTGATTGCTGGTTTTCCTCCTACAGAGTGGTGTTACCTATGTTTTCTAGCTGTGCTTGTCAAATATCAATATGTTTTTGTGCTTGTCACTATAGCCTTACCATATCTTCAGCTATTTTTTGTTATAAATAGCCACTTGGGCTGAAAAATGCAATTTTTTTTTTTTTAATCTGTATTAGATCTTGTTTAAAAAGATGAGGCTGGCTAGCAGAAAGGAAGGTTGCCTCATTGCCTTGATCCCTGGCTGCTGTGTTCTTAGGTGTGGTAGAGGCTTCAGGATGGGAGAATGGCACCTTTCCCCAGAGCAGCTCAGCCTGTTTAACTTAAAATCTTGTGGTGCAAGGGGTGAGAGATGTGTTGAGCAGGAAACCTGGTGAATAGACATGCAGAATATGCACGAAAGGAGTAACAGGCCCATTTGCAACCAACAGCAAACCCAAAAGCTGCAGGATAGGAGACTTGTGAAGAAACCTGTGAAAATTGTATGTGTTTCAAAAAGGCCTCCCTGGGTGGACACAGCAGAGATTCTTTCAGAGCTCTTTATTTCATTTGTTTCACCCAGAAGTTTTAAGTCTAGTTTATTTATGGTGATACTGTTTTTCTTAAACAAAAAAAAACACACCAAGGAAAAAAACCACCAACCCACCAACCAACCAAAACCAAATATCCCAAACAAATTTAGAGACAGGAAGCCTTTTGGCATGTCCCATCTCAATCAGATTTAATTTTCAGACTCTGGCCAACATAAGGTCCCATCGCAGTGCTGGTTTGCGAGTCTCTCCTGGGTCAGTTGAATAAGGATCCTTGGTTTTGCCAGCTAACAGCACTGGAATTGCCTAATAAAGTTAGCCCTGTAGCATGTCTGTGCAGTAGCTGAGATAATTTGTATTGTCTGTTGTACAGTGTTCTGTATGAAGACTAAAGACCAGGCCAGGTATTAAAGGAAGAAAAGACTTAAATTCCTGTAGGAACTTTCAGTTAATATTTTAGGTTGGAATTAGTGATTCCCATCTGTATTTACTGCTAAATATCCTTTAGTGTGACACTGAAAGGAGAGGAAAGTATCAGATGATGAAGGGAGTTACTGTGCAGCTGCTTGAACTGATCTGAGTTGGGGCACTGCAGTCCCACATTTCACCTTGTTTTGATGAAGCTCGCGGAGCGGAGCGGTCAGCCTCCAGAGTGGTGCTGCAGCAGGGAAGAGGCCATATCACCCTGAGCTTAAAGCATCTTAAACTGCAGTGCCTCGGGTGTGTGATGGTATTCTCTAACCAGGTGAACTCATTAATGAGCTTTTGGGGTTTTTCTTTTATATGCTTGTTGAAGTTTTAGGAATAGCTGCATGTATTAGCATACTTGTGCTGAACGTGTAGCATTCTGTCTTTCTCCTTCCTACCTCCAGCTGGAGGATTTCCTACAATCCATGGGTTACAGCCTTTCTTCCTCTTTCCTAATGATCTACACTGTACTTTTGGGAGGGGACAAGAGAACAGTGAAGTTAATAACTGAATAATGGTGAAGCTTTTCCCAAAGAGCCATCTGCCTCCAGTAACCCTCCCCCTTCAGGAGGAAGGGTGGTCAAGTCTGTTGGCTTTGTTCAAACAAGTCAAGCATAATAAAAGTGTCCTGAATCACTTCAGGGTGTATGATGCACTTACCTTTAAACTTCAGCCAACAAAGAGACAGCGTCACTGTATAACCTCTGTCATCTCTGAGTGATCCATAGTCCACCTTGACAAACACTTACCTTGAAGAGATGAATATTGGTATGAAGCACAGCTCGTATTTCATAAGAGGGACTTTTCATAGAATCACAAAATTGTTTAGGTTGGAAAAGACCTTTAAGATCATCCAGTCCAACCATTAACCTACCACTACCAAGTCCACCACTAAACCAATTAAGGGTAGAGTAGTAATTTCATGTTTCCTGGCTTGGTGGCTGGGTTATTTTTTTTAACTGTTTCTTCATAAAATGGAAGTTAAATTTAACATGGAGTGTGTGAATAATAGTTTTTATGCCTAATCTGTACTCGAGCTCTGTTACTGTGCTTTAACAATGGCCTCGAGCACATTGTCCTGTAGATTGCCTGATTAATGCACCTTCCATTGCAAAAATAGATGCTTGTGCTATTCTAATTCTCCTGTTGTAACTCAGAAGTGAGGGCAGGACCTTTGGCTGTAGCTGCAGTGTCTCATGCTGCACAAAGGGCTGTAGCAATCTGACAAGCAATCTGTATATGACATTGTACAGCTGTTTTTAATGCAGTGGAAATGCGCTGCTACACATATCTATAGGTCAGTGAGAGAACAAATCCATGAGATTCCCTGTACCAGATAAAACGTGGAGTCTGCTCAGCTGTTTCTGACATCTAGTTATTATAAGGAAGTCTTAGGCACAGAGTACCATATATCACCAGTGACTCTTACCAACTTACAGACTGAAATGGCGTTTCTAAGCAGGGCTGGTACATACCATGGCTTTGCTTAAATCTCAGAAAAATGGGAAATAGAGGCACTTAACATCTAACAGTGCCTTGTGGCCTTTAGTATAACTTCAAATTTTGCTGAGGCCTCAAAAACCCTCTGGGTTTCTTGCATTGTAATTCTGTTTTCTGTTTTACAGTATGGCTTCATCAGACAAGAATAGGTCTCAGTTTATATGACGTGGCAGGACAGGGCTACCTCAGAGAATCAGTAAGTAAATTCTTGATTAACTTAATATCTGTCTTTACTCAAATGACAGAGCATCAGAAAGGCTCCAATTTTCTTCCAGTGTTACATCATAAGACCTTATATTATAAGCTAGGTTTGGGGTGGACACATCTGTTTGGGTAAGTAGCAATCTCTCTATATTCTAGAGATTTGGTGGTGAGAGTGCTGCTAGCCTTTTTAACATACGGGTAATTCTCTGAAAAAGAGATTGTAGATATCAAGGTTTCATGTCATTAGCACTTTACTGGATTTAGTAGGATATAGTAGAAATCACAAAAAAGGATGGCTAGAGTGGGCCTCAATGAATTGTTCTCCTGTTCTAACGAGTTAATATTAGAACATAAATAAGAAGGTTCTAGTTACCACTCTACTTAAAAAAGATCTATTAAAGAATATTCAGCCATAGAATAATCCTATTAGGAGTTATGCATTGGTATTTGAAACAGGTACAGTTGAATGCATTTATATTTACATGTAAATATCGTCTACTTTGTT
Organism: Pelecanus crispus; assembly: GCF_030463565.1. Classification (NCBI taxonomy): domain Eukaryota; kingdom Metazoa; phylum Chordata; class Aves; order Pelecaniformes; family Pelecanidae; genus Pelecanus; species Pelecanus crispus. The sequence continues at coordinate 45,215,605 of NC_134648.1, read as the reverse complement.
AACATTCTACTTTATTTGTAGACCATTTCAGTCATGGCATCATGTGTGCATGTATATGGCCTAGGATTTCTTGCATGGAGACAGAAGCTTTTTTGCCTGCTTTCATGCTCTTTCCTGCATTGTTGCAGGATTGTATTTTTAACAAAAAATACTTGAAAGCCACGGTGGAATATAGCAAACATGCAACAATAGTAGTGTTTAAAGCCTGTTTTCTATTCTTTCTTAATTCTGCAGGATTTAGAAAACTATATTTTGGAACTCATCCCTACTTTGCCACAACTGGATGGTTTAGAAAAATCTTTTTATTCCTTCTATGTCTGCACAGCAGTTAGAAAGTTCTTCTTCTTTCTGGATCCTCTCCGAACAGGTAGGTCCCATGTTTTCAAAACTCTAAATATGTGGGAGTATTTTCTTTTTTAAAATGTTTCCACCAAAGCTACTTGTGTTTTCAAAGTAATATGTAGTTGTCTTTGTAGGCTTTTGTTCAGCTATCTTGCATTTGAAGATTAATCTCCGCTGAAGACCATGAGTCTTTTCGTGGGTCTAATAATCTACTTCTGCAGCTAATGAATTTATATGAGAGACCCATCAGTTGTGGTACTATGGAGTTATCTCATAGAAACTGACAAATGAGATATTGTTTCATCATAATGCATCGCTAGCAGTGGTTAATTTTATAAGTGTTTAGGGTGAATAGAAAACACAGCAACTAACAATAGAACTGCTTGGCAGAACATCCACAGAGCTGTGGAAATGCTCAAGAATGCTTATTGTGATGTGCTTCTCCTGTGATTAAATTTGTGCGCGCCATGTAAAGTCATTAGAAAAGGTTTGCAGTTTTGGCTGCTAATCCTTCTTACAGATGTAGCTCCCTTGGACAAGTTTGCTTTTTCACATGCCCTTGATTTAAGTCACAAACTGCATATGTTTTCAAGATCTAGCTGTGCCACTCAAAGATGTCAGAATTGTGTGGGCAGTAGCCTCCAGCAGAGGTAATTACAAACATGTAGAGAGGGTGTGTGTGAAGTTTTAATGCCATTATTTTGCACAGCTGTTTGTGCAGTGTCTGTGCACCAGTCAGAGCTACACCAGCAGAAGTGCGTTCTGCCACCTCACCTTTGTGTCACATCTGTAGTTTCTGAAGATGTAAAAATATCACATCACTTAAGAGACTATTGTTCCAACAAATGTTTTAAGCATGCTTTCTTTGCGTTTTTTTATTTTACGTTTTGAATTGATGTTGAACACTCACTTTTTTTTTATCTAGTTTTCTGGCTTTTAAGGCTTCAGGATAACTCCTCTTCTGCCAATATCAGGCTAGTTTTATCGGGTGATTTTAAAAGCTATTTTTTTTTAATCTCTTAAATTACAGCCTTATCCTTGGTGTTAGAAGTTGGGTTTGTTTGGTTTTGGTTTTTTAAAAAGAGATTTTTTTTTTTTTTTTCTGCTCAGAATACCTCTTTCTTAAGTAGAACCACCTAAATGAGAACAGTCAAATGGATATGTTGGCTGGGCAACTGTTAGAAATGTGTTTTCCTTTTCTTGCTGCAGGGAAGATAAAGATACAGGATATTTTAGCTTGCAGCTTCCTGGATGACTTACTGGAGGTAAAGATCTCTTAGCATATACTGTTGTATTTTAATTTACTCTTTCTGAATTCTAATTTTGTGTTTCACTTAGTTAAGGGATGAAGAACTTTCTAAAGAAAGTCAGGAAACAAATTGGTTTTCTGCTCCTTCTGCATTAAGAGTTTATGGTAGGTTCCTTTATATATGAACGCTCCCCCCGCCTTTTATTTTCCTCTCCTCTCTGCCTTGTATGACTTAGTCTCATTCTTACTGTTATTTTTCCTCTGTTTTTGTCTCTTTAAAATCTTCCCAATAACTTGTCTTTGCAACTCTTGTAGCCATCTTTTCAGTATATCTTCCTGACTTTACAGTTTCAGTTCTCCACTGTTGCTCTTTACCATGGTTTTATCCTCTGTCATTTTGTGCTTGTTGCACAAGGTACAAGATTCCTCTGTAACCTTCTCTTTTGACTGTTCTATTCGTGCTTTTGCATCACCTTTAGCTCTTTTTTCATTCTTACAGCAGATCTGTTTAAAATAATATGCTCTTAGCTTTCTGCTCCTTTCTCTGTTTACACAGCCTTTACTTTTGAGCCATTACCTTGGAGTAGAACTATTAACACCTCATTATGGGAATCCTGTTTCCCCTTCTACCACGTTTTGTGCTCATTTATCGTGCTCTATGAATATTATTGTGGATCTAGCATGTTCCCACTTAACTACATTAACTTCATGATGAAAATGAAATAGATGTTTAAAAAATGCTAAATTTTCTTTCTCTGTTATACCTGTATCAGCAAAGAACTGTTTTATTATGTTTTGCCCTCTGTATGTCCTCCCTAGGCCAGTACTTAAACCTTGATAAAGATCACAATGGCATGCTCAGCAAAGAAGAACTGTCCCGATATGGAACAGGGACGCTGACCAACATATTTTTGGATCGTGTCTTTCAGGAATGCTTAACTTACGATGGTGAAATGGTAATCACATATTTTCACTTTGTTCACAATATAAAAGCTTTGGCTGATTGAGATGGGAAATGTCTCGTAATCGGTATCTTTAAAGGAAAGAGTAGCTTGAGGTAAATGAACCTGTATCGCTGTGCACACAAATGACCATGCAGCAAATTAGAAAATTAATCTTAGCAGCAAGGTGATTGCAGTGTGGCTTAAAGACAAGTTGCTTGTTTTGAAAAGCAGAGGTGATACAAAATCCAGACAGCCTAGGATAAAGCTTCTTGTAGATTCAATAACATAAAACGCATGTTGAAAAAATGTATAGATGTAGCATTGCTTTTTAGTTACATGTAATTCTTTAAAGAGAACCAAATGCAAGTGGCACACTTGATACTAATGCAAGTTAGCTAACCTGTCCACTTCTTCATGAAGACAACTGGTTTTTGTTGTAAGCTGTGTTTTGTTCATAGCTGTGAAAAACGGGAAGTCCAGCTAAATTAGAGTTAAAATAAAAACTTATATTTTGAAAGCTTTACTTAATGCATTGCTACTCTCGTCTGCATTCAGATGACTCAACACTAAAAGTGATAAATTACAAATTCACTATACAGTTCTGCTGCTGCCGTAGCAGTTTTTTGTAGAATCACAGAATCATTGAGGTCAGGAGGGATCCTCTTAGTTGCCCTTTGCTGGACTGCTACAGTAGATCCGTCTCTTTCTTGTACAGGGGAGACCAGAACAGGACCCAGCACTCAGATGTGGTCTTAAGCAGTGCTGAGTAGAGGAGGAGGATCACCTTCCTCGACTTGCTGGCAAAGCTCTTCCTAATGCAGCTCAGGATGCTGTCAGCAGCGTTTGCTGCAAGGGCACAGTGCTGGCGCGTGTTCAGTTTTGTTGCCCATCAGGACTCCCAGGTCCACCCGTGCAAAGCTGTTTTCTGACTCGTCAGCCCCCAGCATGTACTGGTGCATGGGGTTATTCCTCCCCAAATGCAGGATTTTGCATTCCCTCTGTTGAACTTGATGAGGCTCCTGTCAGCCCATTTTTCCAGCCTGTCAAGCTCCCTCTGAATGGCAGCACAACTCTCTGGTGTTTAAGGTAGATGGGGTTGCTATATTTGATGGATTTCTGTCCTTGTCACAACTATATCTTGATCAGGAAACCAAGAATCAGTACTAATGAAAAAGAAAAGTGTGACACATAATTGTGATGTTTACTAACACTTCTACCACATGATTTGCCAAACTACCTTCTCTGGTCTAAGGATTGTACACTTTAATTTGCCATATAGTTCACCGTTTGGTAACGGTAGGCTTACTGCCAGTGGATGTTTAATTTGTGGTAATGGAAACCTTTTATATGGCTTTTCTTCGCTAGTTGGATATCGTCAGCAGTCTAAAGATGTATTAAACATTGTTTAAAAGTATATCTACCATGTTTAATTTATGCTTGGAATTCTATTTTACCTCTAAAATGGCAGGATTTCCTATCGTCAGCAGTCATTAAAAACTAACTTTTCTGTTCATACTGGAGGTAGCAGCCATTTTCTATTTCATGTTGTCTTTTTCAGAAAATAAACTGATCCCCTACAATGAAATAGCTGCCAATTATAAAGTTCCTGCTTGCAAAATCAATTTAGAAAGAAGACTGTAATAAACATGATTGTATCTACTTTTAGGACTATAAAACCTACCTGGACTTTGTGCTTGCATTAGAAAACAGAAAGGAGCCTGCAGCTCTGCAGTATATTTTCAAACTGCTTGATATAGAGAACAAAGGATACCTGAATGTCTTTTCCCTTAATTATTTCTTTAGGGTAAGTCTCTTTATACAGGTAGGCCATTTTCTGTGTTTATAGTGTTATAGCCTGTGTGCTTCTGCATGCAGATCTGCAGGAAATCACTTCAAATTACTAATACCCACTGGGAGGCTAGTAACTACTTCTCAGAAGATTTAAAATACTAAAGAAAAAAAATTCCAAAACTTGGAAAGAATTCAAAAGGTATTTTCAACATTTTATCTGCAGTTGAAATTAACTGGTTTGATTTCGTTTAGGAAAAATATTTTCGGGGTTTTTTTTTTTTTTTAATTGAAATTGTCCTAAAATTGCCTGATGATTACCTATTAAAATCTCTTATGGTTCTAACTGGTTATTGCCCATGGTTTTAATTTCCACTGTATAATTCAGTAGAAGAAATTAAAACAATGAAATGCAGTGATGGGCCTGTACAGCTGTGGGATTTTTCATTGAATGTATTGATTGCAAAAAGCTGCTTGCATTTCTCATATTCTGTAGTTTTATCTGTTGCTCCCAGAATAGATTTAAAATAAGCTTAAATTTTTTTAGTTGCTGTTAAAATTAACCTAAGGCTTGTAAAGTCTTCCTCCAAACTGTGGTTTGTGTGTGAGTGGGTTTTTGTTTTTCTTCTGGCTTGTGGTGGTTTTGGGGGGGGGGGGGGGGGTGTTTTGTTGTTTTGTCTTGTTTTTTTAATAGATACCTGAGCTATCTTGGGAAGGGAAGTGCCATGCAGAAAAATAGTATTTTTGCTGTGGATGGTTTAGGCTGTTAGGAGTGTGATGCTTTTTTCATGTACAAGATCCCTTCAGTGATATCTATTCAGACACAGGGATGAGCACTTTAATTTTCTTTATGTGGATCTTTGTATTATAACTGTAAAAATAATGTCATTGTACTTAGCTGTATGCTCAAAGCATGACCAACAAGGTACATGCTTCATTCAGCTCATTAAGTAAAGCATTCAGGCCTGCTCAAGGCATAATCTTGTATCCACATTATTTTTACATTGTAGTAAGTCTCCAGTTGAACATGAACTCTGATACTGACTACAACCTATCATTTTGTAAAAATAAGACTTCTTATCTGGAAGACCTTTTCTAAAAAGGAAAGGGTTTTGGTTTGTGTTTTTTTTTTTTTTTTAAACACAGGCACACACACCCCCTACCCCCCCACCCCCCCAAAAAAAAAAAAAACCCAAACTTTTTTTTCTTTTAGTGCCTTGGAACCATCAAATAATTTAGGGTGGAGTGGACCTTTGGAGGTCACCTGCTCCCACCATCTGCTCAGAGCAGGGCCAGCTTCATGGTCAAGTCAAGTTGCTCAGGGCCTTGCCCAGGCAAGTTTTGGGTATCTCCAAGGAGGGAGACTCTACGGCCTCTTCGGGCAATGTGTTCTGGTGTCTGACTACCCTGACTGAGAAGACTTTTCTCCCCTCACCCGTCCTCCCATCGTTGTCTAATTGGAATGCCTCTCGCTGCAGTCAGTGTCTGCTGCCTCTTGCCCTTCCACTGTGTGTCTCCAAGAAGAGTCTTGCTGTCTTGTCTCCAACTACCTGCTAGGTAGTTGAAGACAGTAATTAGACTTCCCCCACCACCCCACCCTTCTGTTCTCCGGGTGAATTAATCCCCATCTCAAGCCTCTCCTCTCAGCTGTGCCATGCTTTAGCCCCCCAAGCATCCTGATAGCCCTCTAGTGGGTTCCCACTGGTTTGTCAGTGTCTCATAAAGGGGAGCCCAAAGCCGTGAGGCTGCATCTGGAGTACTGTGTCCAAGTATTGCGTCAGGAGGAATAATCACTTCCTTGAACCTGCTAGCTGTGCTTGTACTAATGCAGCCCAGTATTTATCTGCCCTCGTCACTACAAGGGCACTCTGCAGATTCTTGTTCAACTTCTTGTGCACCAAGACCTCCAGCACCTTTCCTGCCAAGCTGCTTCTAGCCAGCTGGCCTGTAGAACATACTGCTGCATGGGGTTATTCTGCTGCAGGTGCAGGCAGGATTTCTGCATGTGCCTTTTGAACTTCATCATGAACTTTATTTAGTAGTTGTCGCTGTGTCATATGCTTGATGGGCAACTGTTGGGCCAGGACTTGGCAGTACTAAGGATCCTAGAGAAACTAAGCAATGACTAGTCTTCTCTCCCTGCTTTTACAGCTCACCATTCCCACCACTTTCTCCACTTTTCACATGGCAGTAGGATTCGGGGAGGCCAGGGGCCACAACTGATTTTGATCTGACGCTGATTTTAATCAAAGGTGTTAATTTACAGTTTTACATTTTACATAAACATGAATTTTAGTGTTGTCATAGTACATAAGTGATTCTAATGTGAAAGCAATTTAACATGGTAATTCTGCATAAGCTGCCGTTGCATAGCTATTTTTATGCATGTCTCCAGTTACATACTTAGTCTATAGCTTAGTTATTGAAAAGATTCCTTGACTACAGCAGATGCTTGATCATACCCCAAAATGTGTCCCTCCTTTAAACTTTTGGAAATGGAATGTTCTAAGTTTTTTCCCTGAAATCAGAACAGTTCCTTTTGACTCTGTGAGTAATTGCTTTTCTGCTAGCATAAATGTGGGTAGGTCTGCACCTACAGAGGCTATGCTGATACAGCTGTGCTGACAAGGCTATGCAGCTTGTGCTAGTGAAACAAACACTTTTGCTTATAGTTGTTTTTTGCAGGCAGAGGTTTGGTGATGCAGCTGTTTAAATAGTACCACATCAAAAGAACTAATAGCAGGGAATATTATTTTGCTCAAAATGAGAAATGCCCACTTATGGCATGAACTGGGAGAACCTTTCCATGCATGGACAAATGCTGAAATAGACAAATACATAATCTCCCTCACATTAGTATTTGATCAACCAGCATACAGGTTCCATTTTCAAAGTAATTGGAAGTGTGAGTAGCCACACTGCTTTGTCTGCTGGTTGGTCTTTTCCCTTCTCTTTCCCTAGTCTGTATTTCACACTTTGTCGGAAAACTGAACCTTCTGGTTTGAGTGTACTACTATTTTATGTGTTGAGTGATAATATTCAAGTGTCTGCATATCCTATTTGCAGAGTGCTCAAACACTGGTCATAATGAAAGTTGGATTCTTAGCATACTGACTGAGAACTGCGAACCTAGAGATGTGTATCATTGATTATGCCTTAACTCACCCCTGCCTCACTTGTGGAAGAGAATTGATTGCAAGCTGTACCATGAATGCTTTGTTACAGGGCAAGACAGCTTAAGATGCAGAAGCACTAAAAAAGTTTCATACAGGGTCAGTATAATACTGCACTACCTATTCCTAACTTTTCTTCTTTTTTCTAGGCTATTCAGGAACAAATGAAAATCCATGGACAAGAGCCTGTTTCTTTTCAGGATGTCAAGGTTAGTTTTACTGAACAGAGTACTATGGGAAATATTTGAATAACTATTTCATAATTTACTTACATCATAGTTTCTAGGTTGTTGTATATTTACTTGCAGAGTAGTAGAGATGATCTGACTTGTCCTGCTCATAGGTTTGAAAATGTCTTTCTATTCAGTAATTGCTCTGTAAGGACTCCGGTATGCAACTGTTCTAGTAGTTTCCTTACTAATAGACAAAGTATACCTGGTAAATACATGTTGCTGTGCCTTACGCTTGAAGATACTTGGTATGTCTATTTTATGGTTTAGGATCAACCCTTGGGGGGGGGACAGACTGGTGACTAAAAAAACCTGTCTATAAAACTGTCTTTATTACTGCCTACTTTACATTTAGCAGTTTTAGTACTTAACAAAAAAAAAAGTACAGGAGCTTCTATAAAACTTAGCTCATACAAGCAAACTGAGTTTCGTGTTGCCACTTTGAGGCCAAAGCCTCCCCAGAAAAGCAAATTCTTATTTGAGTTGTGGGAGCTGAGCACACTGCTCCTATCTGTAGCCAGTGATTGTGCTTTGTATCTTAAATGGTTTGGGACTTAACAGCTTTTTTTTTTTTTTGTAAATCAGTGTGGGTGGCACGAGTTACCCAAAGATCATTCTGTCTAGGGTATAAAGTAGCCGTTATTCTGCTCATTAATGTGTGGGGTTTTTTTCTTCAATCTTGACTTTTCTTTCATAGGATGAAATCTTTGATATGGTGAAGCCTAAGGATCCTTACAAAATCTCCCTTCAAGACTTAATCAATAGCAGTCAAGGAGACACTGTTACCAGCATTCTAATTGATCTGAATGGGTTCTGGACATACGAGAACAGAGAGGTCCTTGTGGCAAGTGATAATGACAACACCGCTGATGTTGATGATACGTGACTTTGAACAGGAACAGACTGTATCCATAGAGATATCTCAATCTGATGCACCAACTGTTGGAAGCTGGAAACATTCATTATTTGAATCGATGCCTCTTCCATTTCACTTCGCTCCCCTCGCCCCCCAAATAATATAAACTGTGGTACCTACAGGAATCGCAGAACTAATTTCTGAAACCAAAAAAGCAAGTGTTGTTTAAGAGGTAAATATTATCTTTTTTTTTTTTTTTAAATAAATACTTTTGGACTTTTTCCTTGTGTACCAAGCCCTATTCTTATTTGAATACCCTATTCTAAATGTGAATTTACCCTGAAAGTACAGATGTGGTTCTTGGTATCTTCAGCACTGGCCTGTATCCACTCAGTCATACCAGGCCTCCCACTGCATTCTGTATGGCTTCCTCTAATGATAGCACTGTTGAGTATTCTGTTGTAAAGGGCAGAAGTCTTCAGTAAGAGGTAAAGAGTTCAGGCCTTTTTCTTCTATATGTGTCCAGCTTTAAGTGTCTAACAGAGGGACAAGTAACTATTCAGTCAGTTCCTAATTCTTAAGAGGCTCATTAAGAGAAATAAAATTGTGCTAGCTTTAGGTCTAGTTAGAACTAATCCAAACACCTGTATAAAGGCTTTCACAAACTTAACCTCATGTGCAAGTTATTTTATGTAATTTAACTTAATTGTAGAGCTGAACTACAGCAGTAGTTAAAGCAGTGAAATGCTCTTACTCTTTAACAAAGCTGTAGAAATGTTTCAGCTTTCAGATAAAATTACAATAGCTCCATAGGCCAGAGGTGTTTGCAGTCTTGCATTATTTATCAGTTTGAGGTAGTGCTGAACACACTGAGTACGTTAACAAGTACTACATGAGATTGTAAGGAAGGGGTGGGGGTAGTGTGATATTTTGAATTTCAGTGCTTGAATATTCCACCTGATGTGTGACTCAGTAAAGATGAAAACAGTGAACAGGCACATGCTCCTGTGAGCAGGCATAAAGTTTCAAAGACCACGCAGTTTTAAAGGAAAAGCCATAGCCAACTTCCAGTTCAAAAATTATATTAAATATAAAATAACCAATTAATGCATTTACAGGAAAATTAAACCATTATGAAAGTAACCACTTTCATACAGTTTGCAAAAAACTGAAGGAAGGATTAAGTTAAGGCACAGTGAGTAATACAGTATTTTATACAAAGAAGTTTAAACCCAAGGCAGTGAGAGCGTTTCTGATGCAACAGATAGAGGCAGGGGAAGAGACAACACAACTGACATTAATTTCTTGGCAGAAAAGCAAAGAGTCCTTCAGCTGTAAAGGTTTTCCTCTTTAGCTATGTGAGGCTTTCTATCTCTGACAGTGTAAGAGCTCCCAACAAGCTGTTTTTCTGTGTATCCCCCAGGTGTTGAACCAAGCTGTCCCTTGCAGATGTTCAGGGCTAAGGAATGATTTTACACAGCTGTCAGCACCCTCTGTCCTACAATTCAAAAAGAGGCAAAGAACAGAGTACCAAAACAGATGGAACAGAATCTTCCTCAGAAGATTTTCTGTACTGCTGGAATGCTAAGGGCAGATGAGAGGAGAAGGAATTTGTGCTTCTACAGGACACTAGTTCAGGCGGAGGGTTGTTTGAAATACATAACTGAACTCTGGAAGCTAACAGCCAAGTTACCTGACCTCTGATGTTACGTCAGGCTCCCTAGTTAGTAGTGGGACGAAGGCCAGGGATGTATGATGATACCCAACACAAAATTTCACTGGAGACTATTTTTTAAAGTTGTTTTTTTTTTTTTTTTAGAAATCTCAAGGATGGAAGGAATGTTTCACATGGTTAACTAGTGCAGGTTCTCTGGTCCTTTATCTACAACAATTCTCTATAGAAAGTGACTGGGGCACTGCCATCTGATTGTCATGAAGTAAACCCATTCCCCTTTTACAAGCTACAAGTAGAATGACAGTCATTGCAGTAAAATAGCCTTAGCTGCTATCTGGGGCTACTTAAAAGCTCTGGAGCTACCTGTGCTTCACTTTTAGACAAAAATAAAAGTTACTGTTGTTGCTGTATTGCAACAAAGTGGTTGGTTTATTTAAGAAAAAGGAAGAATCGTAAGTTTGGTTTTGTGATTTCTAGTTATTTATGTATTCTGTGCTGGGGGCGGACACATCTGCAATGGCACATCCCTTACTGATAATTTAACATTAAACAATTAGTCTGGTTAGGTTAATCAAGTACACTCACTCAGGTAATCTATGTCCAAAAAAGTTTTCATAGTTCTAGATTGGTACCATACACAGTGTCCTGTGCATTCAGTATAATTTAGCAAGACTTCAGTTTATTTCCCAGGACCATTCAGAGCATGTAAAATATTCAAGCAGGTGGGTCTCTTAATTCTGATGCTAGTTCTGTACTTTGCTACAGCACTGAATGGAGCAGCTGAGCACTATTAGCCTCCAAGAGTGCTGGTACTTGTTAATAAGTTCTTAAGGGTGTTTACTGCCTCCTTTAAAGTTGTTTTTTTTTTTTAAACTAAAAAAAAAAAGTCAGTGGACCCTTAAATCTAATTAACATTAAATCTAACATCTCTTGTGTTAAACAACAACAGAAAAAAAATCCATGCATACAATAGTGACAATAAATAGGGGAACTCAGATGCTATTATGACTTGTGAGTTACAGGATATTGATTCCTATTAATCTATTCATAGAGAGCCAAGTTGCAAACAATGTGCAAATCAGAAATAGGTGTTTAGAAGTAGGAAACAGCACTGCATCTGCAATCCACAGGTGTTAGAGACACAGCAATTCAAAGACAAGACATTTTTACTTGCTTTACACAGAAATTAGCTCACACATTCAATTTTACACCAAATGTTTGTAGTGCAATTTTCATTTTCACTGAAGTGACAATTTGGCAGAATGCCTCAGCTGTTATTAGGCAGACAGACTGAACAGACATTGCCTAGCTCTCTCCTGATCAATAAGAATGCTAGAAGTTGTATTTCACTGAACAAGTATAATCCTATCTTTCCTGCTTCTTACAGCCAGATTGTGACACCTGACGCTTCCTATTTCCTACATTACATGGAGCTTTACACTTAAGGAGGGACAGGAACTACATCTTGTTTATTTTCCCCAACGGATGGGCAATCTCCCTCATTTTCAAAGTTTACATTCACGAATGAAGTGCATGCTGTTGCTTCAGGCTGGTCTGTCTGGACAGGAGCTTCAGCTTGTGGCTTGTTCTGCTGTTCCTGATGCTGTCTTTCTGCTTCTTCTGACATCCTGTTTTCCTGTTCCTCTTCTTCCTCCTAAATATAGATAACCAGATTCATAAGCTACTACTTACTACTTACCACTTACGTTCACTTTAAGTCTTTCCGTAGCAGCATACCAGTTCCTATTACAAGGCAAGGACATTTGTTCTACTAGAAAACGGTCATAAGATGAGGTATATTCCAGAATTCCCATTATGGAAAAAAAACAATCATCAAAAGTGAAGGATTAAACTGTGTTAAAGAAGCACGGAAAAACTGTCACATGTCTAGATAAGCAATTTTTAGTCAATAGCAATACTGCTAGGTCTACCTTCTCTAAAGCTTTTCAGCTCTTAATAATAAAGAGCTATCAAAAATAAAAAATAAGTAGTAAAGTTTTAAATATGTTTCCCATCTCTTCCAAATGAAGATTACTAAGGGTTTTTTTGCATAAGCACTGGCTACCTATCAGTCATTTCCAGTTATGGTCTAGAACAAATGGTAACATCATGTTCAATTTAACCTTGACACTTCGTTGAACAAGTTGGAAAGTAGATTCCTAGCAGCCGCCTCTTTACAGTGTCCGGTAGCAGCTCCATCCACCTTTCTCACCCTGCTGACTTCAAAATGCATTGTACAAGAGAAACAAATAGAGCAGTGGTCAGGAGCCAGCCAGTTCTAAGACTGATGAGCTGGTGAGAAAAGGCTGATGGATAACCAAGCATTAATCACACATCAAATAAAAACTGAAGGCAAGCTGAAATAGAGGTTCTCACGCTTCATTTTAATGCTGGAATACAAATTTCACTTTTTAAAATACCAGGGAAGGCAAGTTGGGAGAAAAGGAATGCAAGACCCCTATCTCACACACGTACCTCTCTCTTCATTCTGTAATACTCATCAATGGCATATTGGTATTTTGGTGTGCTTATCCCCAGAACAGATGCAATCTTTTCCCCGAGGAAATCACACACTAAAAAATAACGAGAAGTTTACATACAATTAGTATCTAGAAGAAAATTCTTAAGCACAGTTTTATTTTAAAAGGTAACATCATCTTTCGTGAATGGTTTTCCATAGTCCTACTTCACTCAAAAGACAAAACCAAAATCTGCTAGGCTAATCTACTTGTATGTAATTATTAGCTCAATATACTAATAACTGTTCTTTAAGATAAAGAATGAACAAAAGGAGAAGAACATGGAAATCAATGAAAGTCTAGATGGTGGTAGTGTTTGAATTCTGCTAGTTTCAGCTTTGGATCTAGGTTTGTTTTGCTAGGGGATCAGTTAAAGAATAAGCCTTTAACTGAACTTCAACTGAAAATTAAGCTTAGACAAAAATACATAGACAAAAATACATGCTACCAACTGTATTGGCACTTCAGTCTAACGGTACCAGCAAAACTAGAGAGTTATTTATTGATATATGCATACTTCAAGTCAGTAGCAGTTTTAACAATGTTCTGTGTTGCATACTAATGGATTAATAAAATATTTAGGTTTCAGGTGTCTCAGTTTTCAAGCTGGAGGCTACATGCAGTGCTCTTCTGCTAGAACAGGTAGTGCACAGTCTGAAGTATGGAACAGGTGGGCTTGTGTCAGTCAGTCTCCTTACCGTGATGATGGCTACAGACAGCCCTGGTGCTTGAGTAAAGGCAAGCAAGAAATCAAATACATTGCACTTCAAATTGCAAATCTGCCCCCAGGATGCAAATCAATTAGTCATCTTCAGGGAAAACAAGTCAGAAGTTAGCAATTGACTGCTTCAATGAATATTCACAATAACTAATTTTATAGATATCCTGGCATCCAGAGCTCTGTGCAAAAGACCAGTTCAAATTACAAATGTAAGAGGCAAAACTGAAGTGGGAAGAAGGAAGTACTAATCTTCAAATTCATAAAAGACTTCTGAAAAAAGGAAAGCAGTATCTACCTTTGTGTATGAAGAACAGGTATGACAAGGAACAGAATTACACTGTACATTAGAGAAAAAGTGTTTCTAAAAATAAGGATATGTTAATTAATAGAATAAACTGCCAATAGTTTTTAAAAATATTCCAAATTAGGTATGCAATGACAGAAACTCCACAATATTTGTCAAAAAAGCCAATGAAGATACTTGACACCTTGGGAAGAAGAAAGACTAGGACAAGCATTTTTAAAACTTCGCAAAATTTTATGAGGTCCACAGGTCAAATAAACTTCTGTGCAGTGTGTTTAAGACTCTTGACAATACTCTTATTTTTGTTTATTTTGTAACCTCAGAAGTGCGTTGTAAAGCATAAGACTAGATGTGTTCTTGGGGTAATTTCTAGTTGTCTTCTTCATAAAAACCATCAGTTTAGTTACTCCAAATAGCATTCTTTTCAGGTAACATCACACAAAACAGTTCCATAAAAAACTTAACAGAAAGCTGATATACTCCCTTGCCAACGCCACCCTATCTCCATATGGAGAAAAAGGGGGAAAAAAGCATTCAGCAAAAGGGTATTTTCTGTTCTTTCTTCCATTCAAGAGTTGTTGATTGAAAGTTAAAAAAAAAGTGCCTAAGGCAAGAGAGTACATCTCCACAGATTAAAATGCAGGTTCATTCATACTTTTGAAAAAATGGCCAGTAGCTCACAAAGATGATTTACAGTCCGTGAAAGCGACTTTCAATATTCCATTACTGGTTTACCCAAGAATTAAACAAAGCAATACCTGATAAGGTTGATGTAGCAACTCGCAGCATGTGAAACCACAAGTAGGGTCCCCATGTGAGCGTTGTCTGTAAGAACAAGAGTAGCATGAATACACATAGCTGTATGTCCGTGGCAATAATAATACATGCAAAAGCTCAAACAGGTTGAGAAGAAAGATCTGCAACATCTCCTGTGTGCCAGCTACCACAACATTTTTGCTTTAACATAGGTCTAGACCAGACATACATGAAGCAAGGTATGACTGCAAGATATAAATATAACCACGGTTTACATCTGAGAAATTTGTTTCACTGGTTTTTTTTTCCCACACCCAGACTTGGGAAATGACAAGCATCCAACTCAATCCCAAGGTAACTCCTGTAACTAGAAAGACCTTTCCATAACGTTCTGAATTCCATCAGGCCAAGAATAGAAGTGGGTTAACCAAGTAGTCCCTCATTACAATAACAGGAGAACTGCAAAAGACTGTTTAAAACCAAACTAAACCCTCAAAGTGGTCCCTGAGCAAGAGGCTGCTTCCAAGTATTTACAACCAGATACGAATTATCATTTGGAATTGCACCTGAAGGACAAAACCAGGAACCATGAGGGAGGGAGAGTTACCACAGCCCTCTAAGGGAGCGATGTGTTTTTGTGTTCAAAAAACGGGTAGATGTGGCACTTGGGGACATGGTTTAGTCTAGTCTACCCTTGATTGGCTTAGAGTAGACTTGGTAGTGTAGGTTAATGGTTGGACTGGATGATCTTAAAGGTCTTTTCCAACCTAAACGATTCTATGATTCTATGATAGACAGGGCTGACAAATAAAGGGCCTCAGGTGATGTGAACAACGAGGATCACAAAATGAACAAAACAGGGCTCAAGTGGGGTCACCTCAAGCATTTGCATGTAAGGGAGAAAGTCTCTCTGAGGAGCCTGCACGCTAAGGCAGGCAGCATGGGAAGTAAACACGAGGAATTAAGAGATCTGCGTGCAGCTGCAGGGCTGGGATCTTGTTGGGATCCCAGAGATGCAGTGGACAGCTTGCATGACTGGGGTGCTGCACTGGAGGGATAACAGACTGTTTAGGGAGGACTGGCCGGGAAGAGGAGGAGGGGGAGTTGCCTTTGCATGACTACGGTGTATTCACCGCCACAGAGGAAGTACTACAGCCTCCAGACAAACTGAGATGCTTACACATAGCAACTTAAAGAAAATTTAGAAATTAATGGGCATACATAGGCTATCTTCTTGCCTAAGGAAAGAGGCTGTATCTCTTTAAAAAAAAAAAACAAAAAACCCAAAACAGACAACAAGCTATGTAATAAAAAGGAGAAGGGGAAAAGCAGATTCCAATCTATCGGGGAAAAAGCTGTAGGCTTTCACTTTTGTGAAAAGGCAAACTCAAATTTCATAGTGAACTAAAACATATTTATAGTTAACAGTCTATTGTATTCAGGCAAGTTCTTTGTTATGTATTTCCTCCCCTGCCCTAAAGATCTCTGTAGAGGTACTTTCCTTGTGGAAAGTAGCAATTAAAGGTGTCAGCTTTTATTAAATGAAACCTATTAGCTCCACTCAGTTACATATGTACTTGTAACTTGTTGCTAAAAACTGTTTGATAGTAACCATTTTCTGTGATCATATTTAATAGGTATCTGTACAGGACAGCCAATATTATTGTAAATAATACAGCTACAGAGACTAGTTGGTATAGCCTCAGCATGCACGTACACAAGCCACTAGACTTCCGCGCTTTCCAAGCATAGCCTCTACAAATCAGTGCAGCAAGCGATCGCCCGTCAAGCCAGAAACTCAAGTCGGGCAGGCTGAAAAAAGCCAGATGCTATATATTTTTGGCAGCGGGTATGGAAAATGTCCTGCCAAGGTAAAAGCGTAAGCAAAACCAGCTGCCTTCCTGCTTGCACAAAAGCAGCTCCAGCTTGTTGATTACGTGCTCAGTTGGCAGACAGGCTAACGACAATCATTTTGGAGTTTGTTCAGTTGAAGTCAAGAAAAGTGCTGGAAAAGCTTGTTGCCACAGGTGCAAGTAATGGTGTTGACGAGGCTCTGTACAATCCTTCATAACGAGGTGACAAGGTTAAAAAGCGTTCGCACAGCGCGCAGGACAAACAAGGGCTTGCTGTGTGGCTGTAAGCAAGAAGCTACAAGAGCCCCCTTAATGTTTAAGAGTGAAAAGACAAGCTGAATGTCAGTGTGACAGAAGTAACTCAGAATAGTCTAACATGTTTGCGGTAACACAAACGTAGGGAACACCTGAGGCTCGGCAGGCACAGATGTTCTGGCTATTTCTACTGTTTCCCCACCATGATGAAAACCCAGTTTGGTATGTTAGGAGCGCTTACAAGTTCAGCTTCATGGAAACCTCTGCTTTCCGACAAAGCCCAACTGGACACTTCTTCACCCCCACCAAGCCAGGCTTTGCCAGTCCCCTCAATTTAAAAAACGCAGCATTCTTTCAAGTGTCTCAAAAAGCAATATAAAAGCTACTTCACACGAATTCAACAGGAGAAAGGAGATGGTCTGGAGAGTAAACCACCGGGAACAACCAGGAACAAGGGAACACACCCAAGGAATAATCCTCCTTTCCCCCCGCCCCTTACCTCCTCAGGGTAGGTTTGGGTGGTTTCCCAAAGCATCTCGGAGATTGAAGCAGGAATGGCAAACATGAGGTGAGAAGAGGCACTGGAGAAAACCGGAACCATTCGGGTGATATGAACAGGGCTGTTGGGCCACGGCTCAGTACAAACTAATCCTACTCCGTGAAGCAGCTTTAATGCATTGAGCGATACTAGAAAATAGTACCCAAGTCAGGTCCTACTAACGCTCAGCAAGAACCACACACCCAGATACTTTATGTCAACCTCCTTTGGCCAGAGAAGGCTTAATGTTCAGTCTTTAATTAGCGCAAGAACACAGCAATACTGTATTTCTTGACTGGAAACAAGGGGCAGCAGTATGAAACATAGGACACTGGTTTATTATAAGGGGACAGTATTTCTCCTGCCATCAGTCTCTTTAGTACACGTTTCTACAATGCTTAATTATACTATTCAGCTATCCTGACTTTATTTTGTTGTTTCAAATGGAAAACACAATGGTTATGACAACTGTGTTTTAAATCACAGAAATTCTTAATGTGCAATTTTAATCCAAGTGCTGCATTTTAAGTAGGAATGAACATAATAGATTTGACCATTGATAAAACCACGAGGGCTCTGGTTCAACAACAGAACATAATTTTGCTCCCTAGTATGGGGCTGCTGAAGGGAGCACACATGCACTCCCTTGAACTTCGGAGTGCACCATGTTTCTAACTGATCCACATCTATATTTATTTTTGCCAGATTTCAGTTCCTAATAACACTTGAACTTTCCAAAGAAGGTAGTATTTCTTTTTGCCAGAGAAAATGGCAAAATGAGGAAAAGAATCATTTCCTGACTTAAGAAAAAGCAAATCCTGTATTTAAGAGTTAACGTACACCACCAAACAGATACTTCTCCACTGTTTACTGTGCCAAGATGCATTTTAAATTAGTGTAATTATTGATTGGTCATTGCTATAATAGGTCCTTCAGTGTGTGCGCCATGTAAGACTGTAGCATCTAACACAAGTCAGTGGAAACAAGATCAGAAACACACACACACCATCCTCCATCAAAAAGCTTCTACCATATTAGGAGTAGCTATTACTTGGTCAGTGACTATCTTTCTCCCTCATCCCCAAATTCCTAAAAGAAAATTAGAGTTCGATGGTCCTCAAGAGAGGACTTTTTGCTATTTGAAGTTAAGCTCCTTTTAACTACAGGATATCAAGATAATCTTCCTGCAAAAATGTGTTTCAATCTTTCTAAGCACTGAAGGTTAATAAAACTAAATCTCTTCTGGAGCTTTATTGCAGAGGTGTTCTTGGGATGAATTCTAAGGTTATCACCAACAGTTATATCATTTACAGGTACTCTGCAAAGACTCCACCTTCTGCCTACTCATGTAATAGGTGAATGCAACAAGTTTATAGCAAGTGGCCCTCCAGGGATAAACAGGAAGATTATCTTCTGGAACAGGTTAGAGACATTTAATTACTACAAAATAAAGTTTTGGTGGGCAGAAGCAAAAAGAGATTTACATATAAAGTGTAAGCATCTAAATTTCAGGACAGAATAGAAGACTCTGTTAAAATTAAAGCATTTATGTTATTAAAGCATTTACATTTTAATTTGAGAACACTCTGATAATACTGAATGCTATTATGTAAAAAATCCAGGGAAAAATTTATTAAGGACACCTGTGTTCTGGATTCAACTCATTCTTAAAAAAAAACCAAACCAAAACACAACAGAATGGACACTCCAGTCCAAGAACGTTAATGAACTGAGTGCTGA
This sequence comes from Pelecanus crispus, assembly GCF_030463565.1. Classification (NCBI taxonomy): domain Eukaryota; kingdom Metazoa; phylum Chordata; class Aves; order Pelecaniformes; family Pelecanidae; genus Pelecanus; species Pelecanus crispus. The sequence continues at coordinate 45,196,662 of NC_134648.1, read as the reverse complement.
CCTATACAAGTATCAGAATCGTTGCTTCAAAGCAAAATTCAAGACCCAGTTCTTTTTGAGAATTTGTTTTGTTATGAGTGGCAGCAGTCCATCACACTGAGTCCTCTGCTTATCATATTACCAGGATATATACATGTTACTTTGCCTAGTAAGAGAGACATTGTCATTGTCTGCTTAGCTCTGAAACACAATTAAACCAAGGTTCTTACTGAAGATGTTTCTTTACAACACGGCAAAGTATTTGTTTCCCTTAAACTCATTCAGAAGCTGCCAGGATGCCAATACCAGCTGAGCTTTGAAATTTCATGATGCTAAGTTTCTATTCAAACTATTAAATGTGCTTTTTCTAAAAATAAATTGGACCAGAAACAGCTATTACTTGCAACGTACTTTTTTGTATCCCAACTGAGATAACAAGTTTTAGACATGCTGGTCTCAGCAAACTGACTAGTTAATTGCTTTTATAGAAATCCTACAATAAAAACATTTTTAAGGCAGCTAGCTGTTGGCTAAAACATCAAAGCTCAGCTTGGACTAACACTTCTTCAATTGACTGGCTCAGCTGGGATACATGAAGCATGCAGCAGATAAGGTAAACTTCACTTAATGGCAGCCCTTGGTCTAATCAAGTTTATTCTGTCAAGGTGAAAAGCAATACATAATAAGGCATACTGTGCTCCACAATAAACTGTTCTGGTTGGGGGGGGGGGGGGGGGGGGGGTCCTTTTATTAAAAAGTGTAATAAAAATTAAGGAATTCATAAACTATAAAAGGAGAATAAAGCAATCGTAACTGTGCCATACAATATACTTTTTGGTATTCAGAAAAAAAATCCATGTTAGGAAAGCAGGGGAATGATCACACAGCATTCCCGGCTGTGGTACATATTTGAGGGCTCTTTAGTTAAGTGTCCATTTGTACAGCAGCGTGCACATCTCTGGCCTCATAATATGTACATCAAGGCTCTCGAGCCTTCCATCACTGCACCGCAGTGGAACACTTCTACTGAGAGGAAATGACACAAAAAATTATATTCTCTCTATATAGATCTGGTCCCCTGCTAATTATAGTTGGGGAAAAAAAAAAATCTCTTCATATGCATCCGTGGATATCTGATACAACCTGCATAGTGGGGAACAGATCTGACTCTGAATATACGTGAATTATTACCATAATATTCAGTAAGTTTTGCAGTTCTTGCACTTCTTTGAGTAGATCCTTACAGAGGAAGAAAACCCCAACACCCAGCAAGGCAGCTTAGTATCTACTCATTGTGAGTATAATACATTTATTTTCAATCTATAAACTTCACGTGTATTTTACACTGGTGATATCCTACCTGCTCTCAGGCTAATGTTACTTTTTGTTGTATACAAGAACTGCCTAGCAAGAAAGAGAGAGTGGTACCATCAATCCGTCCAAGATGAAATTCAGCAGCTTCACCTGTGAATTGCTAGGAACCCCAGTTCCAGCTGAATTCCCACAGTCTCACAGCAGCTCAGTCTTCAAACTACTTTTTTTTTTTTTTTTCCTTTCCTTCAAGATAAATTCATTTTACAGAGGGGAATAAAAGAACTGATTGCCAGTCCTTCCCAAAGCAAACCCCTTACGGTTTACCACTTCTTCAGAAGAGAATGAGCAGAAAGTCGAACTCTTCACTGCAGTCCCTTCAACAAAGCCAAGCTCTCCCAGGATGGATATGAATATAAGTAAGTACAAGGCCTACTACTGTACAGTAAATACAGAGCTTCAACCACATTTCTTAATTGCAGATTCCCCAACGACGGTGCAGAAGTCATTTCAACAGCAATGTCAAGTAGAACACAGGGCACTGGTTTCTGTGCAAGCAGGCAGGACCAGCTGCTGCGCAAAGCAATGACTCCCGGCTGCCTGACTGCACGCCAGCGCACCAGGAGGGACCCAGCCAATTTTGGAGTCTCGACCTCTGCCCAGTACAGGCACCCAAGCCCAGAGAAGGCCAGGAAGGGAGCCCTGCCGGCAGGCAGGGAATAGGACTGCAGACCCAATGTACCGGGGTAAGAATTGTTGTAGGAGGGTAGAGAAAAGAGGTGGTTCGGACACCGGTTCGTGGGGGTGTCATAAAAGAAACACGAGACTGGGGCTGTGGAGAGATGAAGAGATGGATGCAGATCTTCTCTGGGACTGACTGCCAGAGGGCGGGGAGCTGCTGCCGCCAGTGCTGGCACACACGGCTGCGAGCTTCGCAAATACACTACTGCTACAAAATAGATCGTCAGACACGCCAAGAGAATAAAACAGATTATACATTTCCTTTTACCTCTAAGTATAAATCCAGAATCATTGACAAAAAGGAAAACGTATTTTAGCAGCTACAACACACACTAGTGGAGACAGCTTTAATTGTCGAAATTCCACTTGAATTTGGACCAATAAATGTTTCTATTTCGCAACTCCATTCACGGGTCGAGCAACATGTTAAGGGCTTACAAGACAGATGAACATTACATACACAGACTAGGCAGGCCCTTTAAAACCTGGTTTTGATATATCATGGATTACACCAGTTTTCCTTTATTTCAGCAAGTCATCTGTTTCTTCCCCATTTTACTCTTTTAATTATATCAAATTGCTGGTAGGGTAACATTAAATTACATGTTCAACTCTCCACTGTCACCAAACATAAGGAAACAAATGCCTTCCCTGCACATTTTTTTAAACAACAGTACAAATCAAGGAGACATCAAGCAAGTATTATTAGAGGGGGAAATGCTGGAGAGGACAGACTAGAACAGTGAAGAAATTAAACCCATTTCTAATTAATAGTGTTGAAGGCTAACTCTGAAACTTAGCTGGCCAAGATGTTTTTGTAAGCTGGCAAGTAAAGGACACTTAATCATCCCTAATCAGAAGAACAAACATTCAGTATCCTTTAACCAAAGACATCCCGGAGCAACTAGGCAGGCCCTGAAGAAGTACTGAGAACCTGATAAAAGGGAACATCCTACCCCAGCAGGTGCCGGAAAAACTGGACGATTGCCGAAAAACAGTAACTGGGGGAAAGGTAATTCTGGCAGGGGGAGATCGCAACCACCAACTCAATTCAGGACCAAAAAGATTTGGAACCCCCTCGCCCCAACTGTAAGGAATATGTGTGCAAATTTACGTAGCAAGTGAGGCTAATTAGAATATAGTTGACCAATAGCAGATAGGATGGTAATTACTAACCAATCATTGGAAAAAGAATGATTACTAACTCTGTAAGTTTTGTGTGTAAATGAGGTGCATAAAGTTTCGTTCAGTGTGCTAGTTTTGTGGAATTACCACCTAGCTCCCATCTCTGCGCAGAAATGAAATAAAATCGTTATCTCGACTCAGTGGGTGGATTGGATTGTTGCACACCGGTAACGAACTGCCTTTGTGAGACAACAATAGGGCTACTTTAGTGGAGGAGAACTCCAGGACAAAACTTCTCAGGAACACTTCTCACAGATTTCTCAGTCCCTAGAGCCAATCAAATTAAGGGAATCTTTAATACTGTATACCAAATCAGATTTGTGGCACAAAAATTAAAGTATAAAATGTGGGTAGTTACCCAGTAAACCAGAAGTAGCAATTTATCAAGTAAAATACCTACAGGATCTACAGGTGGCAACAGGTCTTTTTTCTCTTGTTCATCTTCCTCTTCATCTGTGCTATACTCTTCCATTGTTTCTCCACTTGCAAAATGAATAACCCTCCTTGGAATTTTCTTCTTCTTTCCTATGACACCCAGCTCCACATTCTCAAAGCCTCTATCTCCATTTGCAAGTTGCTATAAAGAAGAAAAAAAATCATTATCTTAAGTACACACTTCTGGAACTGGAAAAGTCCCCCCTTAAAAAACCTCATGTGCTATTTAAAGTATTTTAGATCGATTAGCATATACAGTGGACATTTGCAAGAGCTTGGCTGTTGGTAATAATAAGACTGAAGCATTATTGTTTGCAGATACGTAAAAACTGATCTCTTCACTAAAAATAACAAAAAGGTAAGTGTCTTCACTTCAGCATGGACAGGTGGTATTAAAAACTTCTATTCCGAAAGAGCACTGTGTTTTGTAGGAGTTTCTTAGCAGGACACTTTTCTTTAAATAATCTGATGAGCACATAAGCGTTAATATTTAAAAGTATCATTGGTTTCAGAATGAATATCTAGTGAAATCAATCAAGTAGTTCATAGGCTGTAGCCACCTCTTTGCAAGCTTAGACAGACACCTCTAGCACAGAAGAGAACTGAACGAAGAATAACTAAGCAGCCAGGCTCAAGCTTTAAAAAGATGCATCAAGGAATCTGCCTCTGTGGGCTTATCATTAGCAATCCCCATTAGTACAAGGGACCATGCTAAAAGAACAACACTTAGTTTTGTGGCTAAGGACATATAGAAAGAGAAGTACAATGTCTGGTTTTGTTCTTCCAGCTGCTGAATACTACAATGCAGTCTTTGGGTCACAAGCTTTAAAAAATGTACTTCTAGTTCAAAGGCCAACCAATAATTCTTTAGCCTAGTAACTCCTGTGGCCAGAGAATTTCAGTAAGGTTTTGTATCGTATTTATCAAAACAGAGCCTTCACCTTGATCGAGCTTTTAGATATTACTGCATCAAATACATGAAACTGTTTCGAAAAAAACTTGTCATGCAGAGAAGGACACAGAAGTCAGGAAATGCCAACCACGTTTTTAATGTACCACAAAGGTTTTTAAAAATGCATGAGCTCGTGTAACTTAAAACCGTACCATAAGGAATGAGATATGTGTATGTGTACACAGAATTCAGGCTGCATAAAACAGGCACATTCCAAGTTTCGACTTCTCGTCTACGCAACCTTAATTGTCTCCACAGAGACAATTTGAAATTATTTATAAAAATACATATCACAGTTGTAAGACATCCCATAATCACTGCAAGCACAGCATCACCATTCCTGTCTCTTATGCTAGATTACGTAAACTAGCTTTACAACGCAAACAGGCTTGGTTAGCTGGGAAAGCCAGTGGGCATGGTAGAGAGGGGCAGGAGGGGGCCATGGGGAGCAGAACGGCTTCCTTCATTCCAGCCAACAGATTTTTCTCATGCCCACAGAGAAGAGGGAGGGAAGGTAAAGATCACGTGCTGAGCTCTACAGGGTGGAGAGGGAGTGCACACATTCATCGTCTCTCCTAGCCCTTGTACCACCGCTTCTCAAAACTGCAAGTCATTTCAGCTTCCCCTAGCGTTTCTTTAGCTACTGTGGCACATTTTGGGTGTTTTCCTGGAGGAGCAGAGCAGAATGAAGTGGCAAGTTTTCAATGGGGTAATTCAGCTGAAACGGCATTGCATTTTCATGCAGAATTACATTTTCACGTAGAAAGCCAAAACTGACTGTCTGGGGCCCAGCACGCTCTCTCTGCTGCATATCAGCCTTGGGAACAGAGCAGGAGCAGAACAGCAAAGCTACAAATACGAACGCTGACAACAGTGAAGAAACCTAAGCACAGGTTTATATATATATATATATATATATAGTGTGTATATATATATATATAGCTGCCGCTATAAAAGTGGGTGCCACTTACTGCGACTCAGTTCTGTATTTTTTGGAGCAAAGAGCACCACAGAATCAGCCTTTTATGAACATTTCACGCTCCTTTATTGGCATCGTACAATGATGCCATTTTTCATGTTTAGTCACAGTGCTGAACAGCACTATTTCTTGTGACACAGCATCACAAATATTACTGTGATTAATAACAGCAAGCAACTTGAGCCTCTCCTTAGAGCTCCTCAAAAGGCACAGTCTCTTCATCTGATTTTCGCTCATTTAACTCAAATGCTTCACATATTTTAACTTAGAAAAAAATTGCAGTTAATATTTAAAGTTTAAAAAGCAGGCTTTAATTCCCTGCACACCCACCCTACAGTCTACTTACACTACCTACAGTAAGCAGCTCTGCGTAGCTGGTATGGTACAAAGTTTCAGACAAATGTAGTAGTTCAAGACAGTAAGGATTCATCAAGGAACAATGAATCTGGTTCCCTTAGTAATCTGGTTCAGAGTCCCAAATTATTAAATAAAATACGTATCAGCTGTTGTTTTGGTTATCACCTAGTCAACAAATCTGGATGTGAGTTTTAGTTATCACTGTAGCATTTGCCCTTTCAATTTTTACATGCACATCAATAAAAGCCAACTCTCCTAGCTGCAAGCAGAAAGTCCAGCATCAGTAAATTTTATTTCTTTTTCCAAGGCAATGCAGATCTATTCCAGAAAGGTCGGCTAGACTCACTTTACAGCTCAAATGTTACAGTATCTCCTGTCTGAGGCTTTACACTTTTGATCTTCCTTTACAGTTGTTACAAAGATCATTGTTCTCCACAGCTTTGGTCAGCTTGCCACCTCCTTTTTTTCCACACCCTCGTCCCTCTCCAACACATTAAATGGCTCCTGAAAGACTCAACATTTGTCTTAACCTCATGCCATAAAAGTATTTTCTCTGGCTTCTATTCTGGCAACTATTAGATACGAAGGCCAGTCACCCTTGTGCTTTCTGCCACACCAGCTAACACTCTGAAGGTACTGTCAACACCGTAAAGCACCTTCCTTTTTCTTTTAGATGTCCTCTTGGAATTTTTGTTGGCTTTATGGCACCCATACAAACCTCACCTATCAGGAAGTCAGCATCTGAAACTGCTGCTCCTTGTTTACCCTCTTTACACCCACTCTCTTATCTCACCCTTTGGCCAGAAAGAGAGAGCAAGTGGGGCACGTTTTGACAGCATCGGTGCAATACCCAGCACAGTGGAATTTCAGTCCACATCAAAAATACCAAGCTAAATAAACTACAATTAAGGATGAGGTGTGCCAGAACACCTGCAGGTAAGCTAGGAGAGCTCACACAACTAATATTAGGTGATGCAATAACATAAAGTTTCATCGAGGAGAGGAAGAAGAAAGGCAAGAATAGGGAGAGCAGATTAATCACTTTGGCATCTTTTAATCTGTCAAGGCTCGGGTATCCTTACGAGAGCTTATGACCCGAAATGCCAAAGTCTGCGATGTCCACTCTTCCTCAGAAAGATGAGTAATTCAGTTTGCACAGATCTGCTGACCTGACAGTGCTAGTTACTAGAAATAGTTAGTGAGAAATATTTCTACCCATGCTATCTTGCCTGCCTTACTGATTTCATTTGTGTTACTTTTTTTTGGCTAGGTTTTTTTTTTTTTTTTTTGGGGGGGTGGGGGGTGGTTGTTTGGGTATGGTTTTGGGTTTTTGTTTTTTCACGCTGCTTGACTTTCCACCCTTGTGTTTCAAGCGCAACTAAACAGCATGCCTCTTTCCGAAAGAGAAGGCGACAAAATAACAGAGGGCGCCTGTAAGAAAGGACACCCTCGGAAGCAGCAGCAGCCTGGGAAAGGCACCGTACCCAGCGAAGGCGCAGCGCACAAAAGCGTCGAGCGTGAAGCCCGGGCCGCGGCGAGCGGCCCCGGGGGAAGGGCGGGAGGGCCCGGCGGGTCACCGCCTCCTTAGGAGCCGGCGCCCCCGACCGCCCCCAGCGCCTTCGCGAACCCGACAGGCGCGGAGGGCAGGGGAACCCTCTCTCCCTGTAATATTTACCAGGCTCGTTTGCAAGAGGCATTATCTGCCGGTGAGCAGGCGACACCCGAGCCCGCCGCCCTAACTGTAATTACAGAGCGCTGGCAGGACAGACGGACAGGCAGAGGGACCGACCGCCTCCCCCCCGCACCCCGCCACCCGCCGCGGAGAACCGGCCCGCACCGGGGGCTCCCCCCGCTCCCGCACACCCCCTGCGGCGGGGGGGGGGGGGGGGCTCAGGCCGCGGCCGCCACCCACGCCCCGGCCGGACCCCGGCGCCGCCGCCCGGCCCCAGGGGCCTCGCCCTCCCCCGGAAGCGGCCTCCTCCCGGGCGGGCCGCGGGGAGAGGCCGCTCCGCCGGCCCCGGCGCCGCTCACCTGCTCGGGCTCCATGGCGCAGGCGGCGGCCGCGGGGCTGGCGGCGGGCGCGCAGTAGAGGGTGATGGCGGACAGGCCCTGCTCCATCCTCCCGCCCGCCGCGGCGCCGGGGGAGGGCGGCAGCGGGCCCGCCGCGGCCCAGGGAGGCGAGCAGCCGGGCGGCACCGCCCGTCACACCGCCCGCCGGGGCGGCGCCTGGAGCCCGCCGCGGCCTGCCGGGCCGCCGCCCGCTCCCCCTCCGCGCCCCGAGGGGCGGGGGGGGCCCCGCCGGGGCTGGCCGCGCTCCCAGGCCCCCACCCAGCCGGGAGCGGCGCCCGGGGGGCGGCCCGCGGGCGGGACCCAGCCGCTGCCGGCCTCGGTCATCTCCTCCCCGCAGCCCGGCAGCAAGCGGAGCCCGGAGGGAGATGGGGAGAGGCGGCCGGGCTGCCAGGCACAGCCATACCTACGCACAGAAGGGAGCTTAACCCTCTGCACAGAGGGAAAACTCACCGTGTTGTGAGGAAATACGCACATCATCTTCCCAGAATATCGTAAAAAAAACCTGCGAAATAACAGAAGAATATTTTGAGGAGCACGCGGAGTTGCTTGACAGCAGTTAAGAGTCCTCCTCGGGAAGGGGCAGCTTGCTAAGCCTTTCAGTACCTGGTGTTGGCTCAGGCAATTCAATGCATTTTAAAGGACAAAGCACAGAAGAAGAAAGAAACGCAAGGCAAGGGTGCCCTGGCCCCCAGGACGTGTCTGGGTGAGGAAATAATGTTTGTTCCCGGCAGACAGGGAAATGCGTTTGTCAGGTAATTGGTCTGTGGAACTGCTCCAGCAGAGAGCTGGGAGCCCTGTTCCCCCAGGTCTGTGCCGAGGCCTCTGGATTGCAGGTGGTGAGGGGCCAGGGCTGACCTAGGCAAAAGGCACATCAGCCCCTGCCAGCTACCAGTGAAAACAGCTGGAGGTGGAAGCATTTGAAATACCCTTTTTTAAGGGACCAAGGAGTGAGCAATTCTTACTTCTTTTTTAAAAGGTTGGAGCCAATGGCTGTAACATGCACTTATTTACGCAACAGCAAGAGCCATCCTTCAGTCCTCTATCACTGAGAATAGCTTCCAAAGAATTAAAGCCTGTAGCATACATGGGCTCTTAGGCACTTAGTCATATTATCAAAGCATTATCCAGATCCCATGACAAATTGAAGTCCCAGGTAAAGTATAGACATACCAGATTTACAATTATGCTACCACAAGGCAGAAAATGTTCCCCTTATGAAAAGGGACTGACACGCAGAATGTACTATCAAATGTGTGATTACAGAAGCACATGAATGAAAGATTAGAGTACTATTTTAGATAGTACAGGACTGAGCATCTGCTTTGTATGTTAAAATAGAGGTATTACATTAGTTTGTTTCTTTGCAGTTTTAAGTAAGGGCACATAAATACCTCCTACCCTTAGTAGAGCCTACATTCTGTTCAGTAAAGACTGGGTGAAATAGGGTAGCAGCACTTAAAGAACAGCATTAAATCATCAACCAGCCAACTTGCTTTCCTGTGCCTCTACTGCAATTATAGCAGCTGTACAGTAATATTGAAGTTAACCTTTCACCTCCCAGAACAATTAGCATTTGTAACTTAGACAAGTTTAATAGATTTAGCAAGTATCAGTGTTGAAAGTCCTGAGGAAAGGTGAAGACTGTTAACTAATAAACCCATGCCTGTGCCTTTCTATGGCTATTTGTGCATGCTAATAGTTAATTGTCCAGCTCCTATCACACAGCTACCTGTTGACCATCACAACTGTTTCCTCTTCGTAGGCTGCTCAGCAGAAGGGCTTAAGAATAGTTGCCATGAACTACATGCATCCTTTGCCCTAGCTGTAGTACAAGGATATTTATATTTGAACTGCCACGGTCCTCCTCTTTCTTGAAGGAGTAAAAAAGAAAAAATTTCCACCAAACCTGTTGTTCTAGCCCTATGGGTAGGATTTGCCTTAAAAAGGTAGCAAACTGATAAAGCATGCACCAACAATACATGATTATTCCACAGCTGGTGAAGGTCTTCCACTTTCACAGAACCATCACTACTTTCCCAAAAAGCAAACATACAACAGATACCTATTTCTATATTAGTGTGCTGGCTGTCAAAGCTTATTAATATCCTGTAACCAAAAGAAAAGGCTGACTGCAGGGTGTTGCTGATTTTGAGATAAGGGTGCACTTCTAAAACAGAAATAAACAGTTGAAGCAGCTTATTTTGTGCGTTACTCTCTTGTCCGTGGGCTCCTTCTAGTGGCCTTCACCGGGCACTACAATTACCTAATGACTTGAATGAACCCTTCCTTACCTGCTTCAAATTCTCAGCGAACTTCATTTAGCCATGTGCCCAGACACCAAAACAGCAGATAAAACTTGTCTCAGCAGCAGCAACAGCTTTCAGTAAGATACACGCAGACAGACAGACCTCAGTCTTCTACGTATTTCCAGTGAAGTTTGTTTACCTCTAACTTTTCAGGCTTCTTGCATGCCAGAGAAAACTTTTCTGCAGAACATGATGAAATCCTGTGGAGGATGAGTACAAGAAGCCCAATGCAACAAAACGATGCCGGAAGAGTTGTTACTCACGGCACTTGCTGGCAGTGTTTTACACGGCCTCTCCTAGCTTGATGCAGTTACATCTCCAATTCAGAATGCCAGACTGAGAGAACACAGAGAACATGATAGCTTCTGTTCCCCTGTGACAATTTTAGGATTTTCTTCTACACATTGTGCTCTGCAGGATCCACAAACATTTAAAAAAAAATATTGCCCACACTCCCTAAAATTGTTGTATAAAGCTATGAGAGAATTTTATAGGTGCTCCTATACAGCTGAACTCTCCTTTTTAAGTGACTCCAACGTGATTTTTTTTTTTTTAAAAAAAAAACTTGAGATCTTTAGGCAATTATTCCAAGCAGGCTCCAAAGTATTTTCTACCTGGCATGTTAAGGTAAGAGCAGTATACTGCTATTTGTTTATTCCACCATATACCTTAGAAATAACAATTGACACATCTTATACTTTAAAACGAAATGCTTTCTGAACTTGCCCTTGCCTTTGCCAACACACAGCTAGTGACAGCTCTCTTCCTGGCTGGTAGCAGCGCTAGTAGTTTGGAAATGGTGAACATGGTGAACTGAAGACTAAAAGTAAACGTATGCAATGAATTGAAAATAGAAAGAGTTAATTGTTGGTAACCGGACAGTCTTACTGAGCCTGTGCAGAAGCACAGTGCTTCACTGTTCATCCTCAATATGCCTATTCACTCACATTTGATTTCCATCAAAAGCATTCAGCTTAACTATCCACTCTCCCCTGCTGACTGCATTCCAAACCAAGATTTATTTGCTACTCTTTGCTGCATGGTTTTGTATATTGCATTGGTTTGTACTGCTCAAGAACCAAAATACTAAAACCAGGTAAGTTTTAGTAAACACACACCACTTAAGTAGCTGAGGGCAGCCCACCCACAAGCTAGTGACATGCAAGGCATCATTCTTTTGTTACATTTAAAATACTAAGAGCCAGCTTAACCAATCTTTTTGCAGACTAATGCTATGCATAAAATCAGCACTATAGGTAAATGGCATACCTGAAGATTTTTCAGCACCCTCCATACATTGGATACACATACCACTAATCACGCAGAAGATACTTCCACGTTATAAACGAAGTTAACACATACCTTATGTTTTATTAGTACAAGAGCGTAATTACCCATATAAGCGATTCATTGTCAGCTGTGTTAGCTACCACCTTCTCAAAGAACTGGCTGACAGAGGGGCACACTTCTTTTAATTACTGCATTTAATTTTTATCTTATCTAAGTGACAGAGATGGGTGTCCCTTTACAACCCAAGCACTCTGCTGTATATGAAAACAAATTCATAATATACCCTCTTGCCTTAAGATAAGGCTGAAAGATCTTACCACATTTGCCAAGATGTATGTTGGGTATCAAGGTTCATCTGGTCTACCTAGTTTCTGAAGCGTGACTGTAGATTCCACCCTTTTCAGACCAACACAGTAAACCGAAATATTAAAAAAAGAAATGCTATAGGAAATTAAGATCAGATTGCAGCTGAGTTGGGGTAATATGCTCTATCAGATACAGCTATCTGTGTGTTTTATTTTACGTTCAGTACCAGCACAGAATTCCATCTCGTATGTATTAGAAACTATCTCCATAACAAAAGAACTGCTCAACTGGCAGCCTGGTATGAAGATTATCTTCAGTATACGAGACAGCCTGACATCTGCATACCTCTATGGTTTTAGTCACTTCATTCTTTATGTATAGGGAAAGAACAATAAAATTCTGGAGAACAAAGTTTTGTACAAACCTGAGCACAGCACATCCACCTGCTAAAAATCCTCCAAGGAGAACAACTGAGCAGCAACAGCACATTTCAGATACCAAATTATTCTTATAGCATCTATGCCAAACATGAGTTACAACAGTCCTTAGAAACAAATGAAACTAAGGATATCCTCTCATTACATACTGATAAAGGATAACTGAAGAAACAGACCATTCCCTTGTTTATAACCACTTAAATTTTATTTTACAGTATATTTGTGACATTTTATGTTACTATAACCAAAGATTAGGGTTGTTTACAAATATAATGGCTGCCATTTGATGTAAACAATTTAAAAGTGTCTCTAAATATTAAAATTTTACATCATGATTTTGTTTTATTAAATTGAGTTACTCTTTGTGCCATCAGGTATTAGTGGAGAGGAACTAATTTAAGCAAAAATAGTTTTCAGAAATTAGACGTAGAAACCAAGAAGCCTGAATAAGATTTCAAAAGACCACTCCCCTCATCACTGTAAAAAGGAAGAAAGCAAATTCTTTCACTGAAGTTGCAACGAAAAGTCAACCAAGTCCATTTTTATTAAGGCTTCTTTACATATTATTGAATCCCATCATGCCTTTCATATTCCCAGCAGCACCTTGTTGAAACTGTCTCATCATTGACTGCAATCCTGCCATGCCACCTGCAGAAAATAAGTGAGAACATGGATGTGTTGATTAACTTTGAAGCACAGCTATCTTGCTTCCAAGGCCTCATTACAGCACACATGCTCTTCCAATAATATACAAATGCAAAAGCCCAAGACTGTCAAGCCAGGTTTAAATGGCTATTGAAAATGGACAACTGAGTGAGTCATTACAGAAAGGTCTGCAAAACACCAGGCTTAAAGTAGGTTTTAAGATGACCTGTGCATTAAGATCTAGACAAAAGAAAAAACCCTGAAGGAATGACCATTATTAATCACTAAGGTTCCAGTATGGGAGTCTTACTTAAAGCTGCTCTTGTCAAATTTAATTATTTGAGGCAAAACTTAGAAGAGAAGGGAAGTTGAGGAATAGATTTGCTTTACCACAACCATGCTTCAAGTCACCACTTTACTATTTCATCAGACACCAATCCAATTGCTCATTTTGAGAGCTGAATCCAAATGAAGAGACTAGATTAAGCACTGCTAAGTGCAAGGCAGTCATAACACATGGACTAAACTTTCTGATTCTTGTTAGAAAGCCTAGAAATACTTAATACTGATATATAATGCACACATTCTCACATCACCTTCCTCACTTCTACATTTCAAAAGCTCCACTGTAATCAGTAGTCCTCTCGAAGCTGTAAAAAAACAACACATACCCATATGATGAAGAACTCTTGGATCCATCATCTTTGCCATCTGTTGGTTCAGTTTGGCCAGCTGAGATGGGTTTACATTCTTTGACATATCACCACCTAAAAAAAAAAAGCAGCAATCCTAAGAAACTGGATTAATGTATGGGGCTAAAAATAAATCAGAATTTTACCTCCTAGTTCTAGATGCAAATCCATTCAAGTTCATGAACAAAAGTTACCACATCAGCCACTTAAAAGTATTTAAGGATCAACAGTCACTGCACCCCACAAAACAGACTAAAGTGTCAGTATTGTAGCAGTAATGAAGTCTACACTGATAAAGCAAAAAAATACAGTAGTTTTCACTGCTAAGTTACACATTAGTGTCATGAAGAACAGTGCAGCTCTTACCAGTTACATAAAAGAGCTTTCAAACATCCCGAAAAGGAGTGAACTACAACTCACCTTCTCTTCTCCCAACACCTTATCTATATTTTTACATTTCCTCTGTGTTCACACATCAAGTGACTTCCCCACTGAGTTAATTATGTTTCACTTTTTTTTACCTTTGAAAAGCCCTTTGATGCCTCCCATCTTTTTCACCATCTGTGCAAACTTAGTGTATTGGGTCAAAAGCTCCTGAACATCTCTGGTAGAAACACCTGAACCTCTTGCTACCCTTTGGATTCTTCCTGGCTGCTTACTGAAAACTTTGGCACCATCTGTACTGTCAAGTTCTGCAATTAAAGTGTGGGAAAGAAAAATCCATTCAGTTACTGACATTAAAATCCATTACAGCTGGTAGCAAACTTGTTCCCATTATTGTTGAGAATTTAGTTTTGAGCCAGAGAACAAAAAACTAGTTTTAGAAGTGACAACGCAAAATTTTACATAAATAATTGAGATAGTACTATTCCCTAGAATATTATAAAAAGCTGTTATGTTCACATGTTATTACCATGATAGAAAAAGTCACCTGAATAAATTATGCTCTCAGCATACTTGGTCTTAAGCCATATTAATGGGTTTAGCACAAGGGTGAGAGCATACTACTTCTGCAACTGTTATGGGTGTACTAGAAACAACACACCTTGAATTCCAGAGACCAGGCTATGTCACCAAGTACATTGGAGGGTGGGTAGGAAGACAGACAGCAGTGACAGATTGAAGATGAATGTAACTTTTTAATTTACAAGTATAGCGTTAATAATTTAAGAAGCACAGTTACAGTATGAAAAAATACGTTAATTTCCAATAGAATGCTTCATAATCCCACCTATTCTACACAAGACAGAGCAGCAACAGGCAATTGTCAGGGTATCTCTCCAAGTATTTACACCTATTCAGAAAGTTTGAGACACATATGTACTCTTTGTCATTTCTAAGAGTGATAAATGTTCCTTGTCATTTTCTGTCACTGTAGATGCTGCCTTATGTCCAACTTGTTTCCAAAAAGATCTCTGTAAATAAGCTTGTTCAACAATGGAGAAAAATAGGTGAAGTTTGGGTGAAGTTTGTTTTACCTTGGTCATTCATACTGTCCATTATAGTCATCAGTTTCTTTAGCCTTGCCATTGATTCCTGTTCATTGCCTTTACTCATGAAGTCAGTTCCAAAACCAGGGATCATACCCTTGTTTTAAAAATGGAAAACAAAAGTTGTGTCAGAATAGGCTAAGCTAACTTTAATCAAGCAGTCAGAAACACGGACAGCAAGTTTTAGTTCAGCAGTTACATACTGCAGTAGGCAAATCATTTCACCTTTTTGAAAAACATAAAGCACAGACTCCAGCATCAGTTTCAATGAAGAGTTCTAAGTTTCTAGCAGAAGTTTGTCAAATATCAATGAAAATCTGATAAAATAAAATTATTTTGGGGATAACTAACCAGGATCTGACTGAATGGTCCCATTTTCATGATGTTTTGGAATTGTTCATACATATCTCTTAAGGTAAATTGACCTGAAGTACAACAACAAAAAAAAAAGAAGATTAACAAAAGTCACATTAGCATTTTGGTCTTACTGTCCTTTCTCAATTATTATTCTTTATGTTTACAAAGGGAAATACTATACTGCATAGATAAGTAGATAAATAAACCTCTTCTCCACTATTAACACAGCTAAACCGTTTTAGATGGCACACACTTAAGAGTTAAGCTAGTTATTCTGCAGTTATAGACAGTCGTAGTCCAACAGACTTACCACTCGAAAAAACATAACTCCATTTACTTGCCTGCCACATTTATTAGAAAAAGAATAACCATTCTTCACTATGCACATGAAAAAAGCGACTTGTCTCTACACATAACACAAATTAACTCAGCGGTCTACATCCCTGAGAGAACCTGCCATGATTAGGTCATGGTAATACACCCGCTATTCATGCCTTGGGAATAACTTACCATGTTTGAGCTTTTCTATGAGTGCTTCATTATCATCCAACTTGAGCTCATTTACTTTATCTATCAATCCTTCAATATCACCCATACCTGGGGAGGGAAAAAAAAAGCTCCGAATTTGGCATTAAAAAAATTACACTTTGACTTTCTATTATCTAATTCGAAGTGTCTTTTAAGTACGCAGTACATACCAAGAAGCTTGCTGATGAAAGGCTGTGTTTTAAAGGGTTCAAAGTCATCTATGTGTTCACCAGTTCCAATAAAAATAATAGGACTCTTCGTGGCAGCAACTCTGCAGTAAAATATATTTTATAAAATGGCCTCTCAAAAACCACCCATCTTTTGTGCCACCTATTAACATAATCTGCTAGACATCATCAACACAATGCATCCTCTCTGAAGTACCTTTTTTAGTCCTCAAACTATTAATGCAAAAACATCCAGCATTTAGAATGGGTAGCTGGGAGTAGCTGACAAGATGTTTCTCTAATTAGTTCTTTGTAAAAGACAAACTCTGCTTTGAAAAATCATCAACAGAAATGTAAGTTGCTTATTTTCATTGCTGAGCGTAAGAAACTTGAGAGGAAAGAGAAAAATAAATCATCTCCATTTTATCCTAATATTGTGAGGTCAGATGAGACAGGCATTGATTACTTTTTCTTCAGGTACCTCCTACAACAGACAGCAATCTCATTTTCAACACAGAAAAAAGCTTAGACATAAGAAAAAATCAGAGCCTTTTCACCAATCAATCATTGGCACTAGCTTTTAGATGAACTCAGCTTCCAGTCTACACAAAGTATAGAACAAACACAGCAGACTGAATGCATACAAGTGCATGACAACAGGAACAAGCTTTCGGTATTTTCACTTTGCTCTTAAGTTTAGTTTTCCATCACTATGCTATAAATAACAGCAAAATACATATGGCAGTTTAAGAACTCTTAACACTTAAGATCAAAGCCAGACAGTTATTTAGTAAGCTGGTGTCACTTAACTTTGTTTTGACAAATCATCTCAGCTCCATACAAGCTGTATCACTGAAATGCAGCTGGAGATGAGTCTGACATGCCATCATATAAAGCTGAAGATAAAATGTAACACTTTCTAGTCAACAGAGTCTGTCAAGATACAGCACACGGGAAATCCAACAAGAATGGAATTTGGGAAAGTATGACTGCAGACTAATTTTTTTACCAAATTGTTGGACATTGGCAATCCAGAAGTTTGATCTGCCTTGCAGTTTTAAGGCCAGTAGATATGACTAGCTAGAGTTTTTCCCCTTTTGGAAAAAAAAAATCTTAGGCATTAAATGAAAAGCAAAACTTTTCAGGTAAGCCGCATCTATTAAGTCCAAATTTGTATTTTTGGTAAAAACTCCTGATATGCAAGATGCCATAAATATAATTGCTTGATGCTATTCTCAGAAGACAGAAATATGACATGTGACAATACACACTACTGCATTGGAAGTACATCGTAATATCCGATTCTGACTGACATTAAATATCAACGTGTTATCTTATCCACCAGAAGTAGGGTAAGAACATAACTGTTACTGACTTAAATCTCAGATTCTGTGCAGTGTGACACTGACACTTTCACAGGACAGGTTTCTGAGGGACACTAACATATTCCATGGCTGTCCATGCATGGCCCGACATTGGACGCTATTACAACACAATACTTACGCGCTAAGAGCTCCACCTCCTTTTGCATGTCCATCAAGCTTAGTAACAATAACAGAAGCTACATCTACTTTATCTTTGAAAGCTTTAGCTTGAGCTTCACAAGCTTGGCCAATGGAAGCATCCATCACATAAACAATGTTATCTGGTTGCTAGGAGAAAAGAGATACACAAAATAGTAATTTCCTGCTTTCTTAAACAGTGTTTGTGTATTATGTTCAGCAGCAGAACTTACTGCAATAACAGTAAGTATGTAAAGGCTGTGCAGTTTAAAACAAAACGGCAACTGTTTCATGAACAGTATTGTCTGAAGACCATTTGACAATTCTGATGCTGTATTACTATGTGAAACTTATCTACAAACACAGAATATTAAACTTTAACAGGTTTACAGTTATTACTTATGTTTTGAGTGATTTTAGCCAGGATCTGAGCCAATAAGCTAATTAGTATCTACAAGCAATTAATGGCTAACAACATCTTCCATTCAGTTTTACATTAAGAGCTTTAAGACATCCATTCCTCTGAAAACAAGTTAGCCATTAGCAGGCATTGTGTGGGAAGTGTCATATTGTCATGCAAGACCACAGAATCAAAAAAATAGCCAGACTTTTTAAACCCATACAAGAAACACCAGCTTCATTTACATATCAAAACTGCTGAAAGTTATCCAATCATCTTCTCTTTTTCAGGACAATTATTCGTGACAATCACAGAAAGTGTAGTACACATAGCTAGGGGAAACCAGATCAGACTGGTTCTTTTATCTAGTTTCTCAATGCAAAGATCCTGAAAAGGAAAAGTTGAAGCAGGAACGGTAGTCTAGTTATGTGCAAGCATCCTTGAATTACAGATACAAGAATTAAAACTGACACAGAACTATCAAGCACTGATCATCCAGCCCTTGTTTATTCATATGCATTTGTAATTCCTAACGTATTCTAGGAGTTAAAGTGCTGACGCATTCCAGAGGAGCAAAATCCACATTGAACATTAGGAGATAAACATAAATGAATTGTAGTCAAATTACTATAACAGCAGTCATGGTATTTCTTGAAACTACTCACTATGGCATTAGCAACTTGTAACATCTCTTCAAACAAAGAGTCTTCCTGTTTGTGACGCCCACTTGTATCAACAATGATTATTTCAAAGTTTTCATTCTTAAATTTCTCAACACCTTCTGAGGCAATAATTACAGGATCCATTTCTGTATAACTGATCACAAAGAGAAACATATATATATATGCAATTCTTTGTTCCCAAAGAAACTAATTCAAACTTCACTACTTGACTGTAAGCTTGTTAACTGTAGATCTACCTGGATTTCAAGAGGGACTTCCTCTTAGATCAAGCAAAAATTGATTAACAATATGCCTTCCTAAGCCATTTGCCCTTACTTTTCAGTGAACTGAAGCACAAAGGACTGTCCATCTCACCTGCTGAAGACTGCACTAAGTTCTACTAGCCCTTCTCTGAAATAAGATTTAACTGAGCACCTAGACAGTACACCTCCAGTGAAGCTTAGGGGAAAATTATTTACTGCTTTTATAAAAGCTATTTTAGGTCCACTGCTGCCCCTACTTGACAATAAAAATTAAGGGTCCAAAAATCATATCCTTTGATCTGTAAAGATACTTCCTGAAAATCTGAATGTGTCTGGTAAAGGCCTATTAAACTATTACATGCTGAGAGAACATTGTAGCGAATTATCCCCCTGGTCTCTTCTTACACTATCACTATCTCCTACTACTTGCAGACAATATACTGAACTAGGCACAATTTTCATCTGATCACAGCAAATATTATAATAAAATCTAAGTAATTAGGCAAGACTGAATCCCTATCCCTAGTGTGAGATGTTCAGTAAGGAACAATGCATCATTGGTGTTGAATCGTTCTCCAAACTGATTCTGAAAGATGCTTACCTCCCATAGAAGGGAATTCTTGCTTTTGTGGCGTTCTGCTTTAACTGGTCAAAAGCACCTGTAAGACAGGTATAGTCAAGGGATTATTTAAAAAAAAAAAATCTGTAAATATTAGAGATAAAGAACACATCATTAAAGACTGTATTACCTGCTCTGTACGTGTCTGCACATATTAAACACGTCTTCCAACCTTTCCTCTGATAGAAGTATGCTAACTGCGAAAAGAAATCCAAAACAACTAGTTACACCAAAATCCCACTAGAAAGCATGGCACTGTGTAACAGCTTGTAAGTCACTGAAGTACATACCAAGGACAAAGCCAAGCCAGTCTTCCTATAACTGAGACCACTTAGTGACACTGTACAAGTGTCAAATGTTAGCATCTCCATTATTTAGAAAAGTATGTTACACATCTAATTATTAATGGTGATATGAAAACAGCTGCTTCATTCTGATTCCCATTTCAGTTTCGTGAGCTAGGAATGACGACAAATAGTTCAGTCCCATTTTACTAATTCCTGGATTCTGCTTACTGTTAATACTGCAGATAGGACTAGCTTTTAGAAACTACCCAAAGCAGCAATTACTTCAATATTAAGTACTGTAATGGCTACAACTTGTACAGCTCTTTGTTTCTGTACTTCCAGAGGAACAAAGGTATTTCCATTGCAAGGACATGTTTTAAAGCAACAGATGGAATCCTTACTTTCTTTTAACACTCAGTATCACTGGTACAATGTACATTCACAGAACATTGATTGACCAAAGACAAACTTCCAAAACACAGTTTGCCTACAGAAGCACTAGGAAAGTCTTATAAATTCAGAGCAGTGATATATTCGGTATAGCCTATGTGTGAATCTCAGAAGCAGATGACTAAAAAAAAAAAAACAACAATGATGCATCAGTCTTTCCTGAAGGAAGTCTTACATCCATAAATTGTCCCAAAAGAATTGGACATTCATCTCATCTCAAAAACCACTCTACAGAAATATCTCTACATTGTAATCAGTACTTTCCTACTCACAGAAACAGCACACATCACAAGCAAATCCTACCAAAGAAATTCAGTGACCAGCCGCACTCCCCCAAGAAAAAAAAAAAAGCACACAAACAGATTCAGTGCAAGTTACCTTTGAACAGGTTGTTGTTTTACCACTTCCTTGCAAGCCAACAAACATTATAATATTCTGTTTTCCTTTGGTAGGTGTCCATGCTTTGACTCCAGGATCTACAAGCTATAGAACAAAGTAAAACATATGTTGCAGAACTGAATCTCAGAAGCACACAACAGCCAGTGTCATGGTAATGCTAGGTGCCTGGCTTTACATTCAATGGAGCAAGCCAATTTTTGCATATCCTAGTCTTAATTTGGCTTAGATGCTTGCTGATTTACAGCAAACAGCAACAGCCCATGCAAGATGTCTACAGCATATAGTATTATGCTTAATAATTCTGTAACAGTAAGTGTTAATTTCTTTCTAACACCAAGCACGGAAGTCAGGATGGCCTGTAGAACAAGTGTAACAACCAACACAGAAACATGACCTCCACCCCACCATCGCTGCTCAAGATGGTCCTCTCCTGGTGAGAATCCTACAGTACAGAAGACTTTTTAGGGTTGCTGCCTCACTTCTCAAATGAGCAGAATCATAGAATCCTTTGGGTTGGAAGGGACCTTTAGAGATCATCTAGCCCAACCCCCCTGCAGTGAGCAGGGACATCTTTAACCAGATCAGGTTGCTCACAGCCCCATCCAATCTCACCTTGAATGTTTCTAGGGATGGGGCCTCCACTACCTCTCTGGGCAACCTGTCCCACTGCTTCACCACCCGCATTGTAAAAAATTTCTTTCTTATATCCAGTCTAAATCTATTCTTCTTTAGTTTAAATCCATTATTCCTTGTCCTGTCACAACAGGCCTTGCTAAAAAGATTGCCCCCATCCTTCCTATAGGCCCCCTTTAAGTATTGAAAGGCTGCAATAAGGTCTCCTCACAGTCTTCTCTTCTCCAGGCTGAACAACACCAACTCCCTCAGCCTGGCCTCGTAGGAGAGGGGTTCCAGCCCTCGGATCATTTTTGTGGCCCTCCTCTGGACCCTCTCCAACAGTTCCATGTCCTTGTGCTGAGGGCTCCAGAGCTGGACACAGTGCTCCAGGTGAGGTCTCACCAGAGCAGAGGGGCAGAATCCCCTCCCTCGACCTGCTGGCTACGCTTCTTCTGATGCAGCCCAGGATTCAGTTGCCTTTCTGGGCTGCAAGCACACATTGCCAGCTCATGTCCAGCTTTTCATCCACCACTAGCCCCAAGTCCTTCTCCGCAGGGCTGCTCTCAATCCCTTCATCTCCCAGCCTGTATTGACATCGGGGGTTGCCCCATCCCACGTGCAACATACATACATTCCAGAGAACCACCATATGGACGGGCACAGACTACACAAGACTATACTGTTAACTGGGAAGAGGACAGAATACCGATACCCAGGTGCCGGTTTGACCAAGCAGACAGATTAAAGAGAAACGCTGCCACGAATTGGTGGGTTGTTACTTAACACTTTTTCAAAGGCTTATAAGTAGTTTGAACAAATCTTCATTTAGGTAGCAAAGGCATGTTTCTGGGACAACCAAAGACAGTCCAGAAGCTAGCAGTACTTTACCCTTATTTTATCTTTAAATTTCAACTGAAGAGTAAGAATAGCCAGACTTGAAGCTTAAACAGAAGATAGTCTGAGAGATGCCCAGAACTAGTTTCAATCAGAATACTAGTGTTTGCAGTAGTAAGTAGCCTTACAACAGAAAACATAACTGTAGGAACCGCACAATAACCTTAAAGCTTGGCTTGCTACTGTACTGCTTCCACAGCCCAGGCTGTACAAGAAAACAATGCTATATAGATTTTTGAAGTCCTACCTTAACAAGTTCCTTAAAGACAGCATGCTGAATCATTTTTCTTTTGTTAAGGCCAGATGCCATTTCTTCAAGATCAATTGCAGACCTGAGTTTAGGAAAACCATGAAAACACTAGTGTAAGTTAAAGCATCACTTTAACCTAGTAATAAATGAAATGTTTACAACTGAAACAGCACTCTGATTTGCCTTGAGTTTTCAGATAGGAAATATTTAAGAAGAGACACGCATTGGAGATACCACTTCTGTATGCAGGTCAAAACCAGATTTCTGAAACACTTGCATCTTTCAGGCTTGCATCTACTTGAATTACACATCTGAAAATAGCCAAGGTAACAGTACTGGTCATATACACAGATCTATTTATATCCAGCACAGAACATGTGAAGATGAGGTGTCTAGAAAGTAACAAAGAACTTGTTTATCATACCACTCAACTGATGACAGCAACAGTTTTTTTGAAACAAGACTATAACAGCAATAACTGGCTAAACTTGACAAAGATTCTTTTGATGGAATTGGCTAGATATTTAGTTCAAACTGTATTTTCCTGTTAAAGGTAAACTGGGTGTGTCTAAGAAAACCATATAAAGATAGATGTTATTCTTCTGTAACCTCAAATTACAACTTTTGTAAACATCAGAAGTTAAATGCATTTTGATTATTTCACTTACTTGACATTTTCTCTGAGTTGCTTCACAAGTTTAATATTAACATCAGCTTCCAGTAATGCTGTACATACTTCTTTTAACATAGCATTTAAAACCTTTGGAGTATAAAGGAAAAATGGTTTTATAACACACAGTATTGACTAGGCCAGTATTAGTTTAAAACATGAACGTGAAAGTGAATTTATGATATAACCAAGGCTTTTACAAATTAAATGCATGCAGTCCTATCAATATATTCACTGTCACATAAAAAAAAAAAATCTATGCATTTGTTCCTATGTAAATGCAATTTAAATTTTAAAGGGTAATACTGGAAAAAAAGGGTCCTCAATTTGTAATATGCACACTATAATGAAGTAACACAAAACGATTCCTGTTGCATTAAGGACAACAGCAGCTCGCATGGCAGCAAGACTTCCTAAACTTCCGAATGGGTACTCCTCAGCTGTAACAGAAAGCCACAAAAGAATCTCTTAACACAACACAATCTCCAAAAATCAAAGTATTCCTTAAATGCAAGATGGATGCACTACTACTTGCATTCTCAGCAGAAACTGGACTGCTGCTCTGGGGTATGCCTTTTAGGCAAACAGGTGCCTCAGGAACCCAGTTTAGTAGTTCTAAGACTTTTCACTTTGAAAAATCTTGAACAGAAAGATTTTTTTGAAAGTAACACCTGCATAAATGTTGTTGCTTGCACAGCTTGAGCTCTTGTAGGAGAAAAGTTTCTACTGCTGAAAAAAATTATTTGGGCTGGATTTGATTCAGTTAAGGATTTGTTGTCTCCCAGCTAAAGATTTGTTAAAACCTTTCCTCTATGCACAAGTTCCAACCCTACAACCCTCGATAAGCCTACTTTTTAGTTACTTTAAGCCACCTGTCTGCCCATCTGTAAAGAGTTATAGCAATTTATTTACTCAGAGGCACTTCTAAACCATCACATCAGTTAGTTTTCCACCTTGCTTTTCAGTCCATGTACCAAGAAAAACATCTATAATTTCAAATTCTTAATTAAGAAAAAGTCAAGACTATACCAAGTCAAACAGCTTCCAAAAACAGACACTGTATTGCCTTGAATATAAAGGCAGCAAACATAACATAATCCTTACATTTCAGACAGCAAAGGTTACATTGAAAGCCATTTGTTCTTCTACGCTTCACCTTCTAGCGGTCTGGTACTCGTCTCCATAGTCTGGCACACACACATAATCAGAGCACTCCACGTAGTCTCACAGCCTAACTTCCACCCAAACTTAGGCACATACTGTCTCCTCTGGCATTCACCTCCTCAGAATGCCAATCTCCATAGGTACAGCCAGCAGGCTCAAGGACCCTTTGACCATGGGACCCACTATGCCTGAAGTGATTATACGTGTCTAAATCTGGTTCTAAGTTTTGGCAGTACTATCAGGGGGTTAAAACATCGAGCTAGAAATTTTACTTGAAGGAAGAAAAGAGCTTCAGGATAACATCAACCTACTTATCAGCCTTTTAGAACTTCTTCTCAGAACACTGCTTTCCAAGTATTAGTGTCATCACATATGCATACTACATACCTCTTCATTGATAATCGTAGCATTGCTCAGTGAGCGTAATGCTGAAGTTATTTTTCTTCCAAGATCTGCTAGAACCATTTTGGCGGCTTCAAGTACAACTCAGAAGAATCTGGAAAACAATTAAAAATTAAAAACTAGTTGAAGCTATACCTATGGGTTAAGAAACCTGCTTTGCATTCCAGAAAGCACTCAAGTTTTACTTTTTTTAGAGTTATTTTTAACAAATATTGGCCTGAAGTTAATTCTAGGCTATCCTGATGGCCTACTTAAAAATAGAGATACCACACTGCAATTAGGAAGCATTTCACTGTCTGGGATATTTGCGCATTGAATTCACCACAAAAAAACAGTCCAGACTGACAGAAAGAATGCTAATTGCTTTCTACCTTATCAGCGGTACACTACATGACAGAATAAAATCAAGCAGAATCGCCTAGAAGCTCTGCAGCCTGCAAAGACAGACAGTATAATCAGAAGCAAAATATTTTGCTAGCAAAACTGAACATTATTGATCACTTCTATTTTATCTACCTTACACTAAATCAAACTGAAATTCCCATTTCAGTAACCCTATAAACATACTTGCATTTTAATAAACAAAATTCACATTGCTTTTTTTTAGCAGTTTTATTGGAAAAAATCAAACTATTTTTGTTCGCTACAGGCACAAATCTTACATATAAGCCTAAAGCATACCGCAACTTACAGTTAGGAAACCATAAAAGGTTAATTTCTGGAGAGTATGCACAGTCTAGTCAACATGCTAAACCACTCCACCTTCTGTACAAGGTGGCAACATATTCAGGAGAACACATGGCTGAAATGGCAATCTAAAATTCTGAAAAAGGGCAAACCAAAATTTGTCTGAAGAGCAAAAATTTGCAACACCACAGTTACTGCTGAAATGGAGCACTTCAGATCTTCTTGTTTATCTTCCAATTTCACGGTTGTTTTCTCATACCCAGCTGACACTACTCCCTTGCTGGTAGCTGAATTTAGAATCTCGCATTTGAGTTCCTCCTTTCAGAACTGAAAGCAAACTTCCCCATGTGAGAGCCTCTGTAATCAAAGCAGCTGACAGTTTTCAAGACTTTGTGGTCTTCCTGCCCCCCCCCCCAAATAGGGAGAGAAGAAGACAGACAAGAAAGGCCGGTCCATTTAGTAAAATTAAGAATACATCATTGGCTATAGTCTTAATTTAAAAAAGAGGGCTCCAACCTAGGTAACATGGAAATAAACTCATTGTATACACATTGAGATTTAGTAGCTGTGCAGGCCCGAAAAAGGAAGACTTATGATGTGTTTATAAATAAGTACAGATATATTCCAAAGTAGATAAAACAAGTCACCCATGTAAGCAAGCCTCCTGACTGCTTTGCCTAATTGAGAGTTAATCTTGTCACGAAGTTGGAAGGTTTAAAGAAAAAAAAAAAAAAAAAACAATGCACAAAACCCACCCAAAAACTGCCAGTCCAACCGCTCTGATACTGAGGCCACAACACAGGACAAAGTCTGCAGAAGTTTCAGAAGATGCAGGATAAATAAATTCAGCCTACGTACAGGCCTCAGAGATAGTAAATGATGCAAATAAATATATTTACACATTGTAGATGTAAAGTACATTGTATGTACAGGCAATTCCAAAGTGACATACATTACCATGCCATCTCAATATTTCATTAAAAAATTACTCTATGCTTCCTAAGGAACTCTACCAGGAAAATGGTTTAGATCAGTACACTAACAGATATGGATGTCCACCTTCTTACTTTGCTGGAAGAGGACTTGTACATGACATCTGAAGTGGGAAAACTCAAGTTTTCCTTACAGAGCATACGAGTCACATTCTTGTAGAATAATTCTGGAAAAGCATCATCAATATGATCTACCAAAGGGTGTCAGAAAAACAGATATTAAAATTGTTTTTTAATCTCTTTTCCCATGAAAATCACATAATAAAACCTTTAAACATTTCAGTAAGCTTTGAGCTGCTAAAACTGCAGCCACAGACAAAACTTAAAAGAGAACACGGGGATATGAAAGCTAAGAAATTTGATAGGATGACCAACATACAGCAGCCAGGTGAACACTCAGTATTTAAAATTAGTTTCCAGAGTGAGTTCTACCAATCTTCAAATAAGAAAATTAATTATGTCCTAATAAATAAATGTTTCCACTACAGAACTCCAAAAGCTTCTTCCAACAGCCTTACAATAGAATAATGCAAATACTGTGCCAAGGAGGTGAGTTTAAGCATTTTAGTATCAACTGCTTTCTCTAACACATTAAGAATTTATAAGCCATCAGAATTACTAAGGGATGCCAAGGACAGAAATTAACATAACTTTTCATGTACAGTCCATCCACATTGTGAGCTGCTCTACAGACAAAAAAAACCACATAAGCTGTCTTAGCAGGTAGCCAGCTTGGGTTGGCAGGTAGTCAGAAGGGCATTAGCAGCGACTGCACTGCAGAATACGTATATACTGCATTCAGAGCATCTGTAATTCTAGAAGAGCTTTTTAGCTTTGATACAGCACTCCACAAATGCACTTAACGGGTTTAAATGTGGCAGGGCCCCACAGTAAACAAGCCAGACTGTATCAGGCAGGCCTCATGCTGAGCAAGGCCGTGAGCTCTACACAGCCCGGGCACCTCCGCACCGAGCTCCCAGGTCATCATTCCTCTGCGCAGAGCCCCAAGATCGCTTCACTTGCTGCTGAAAGGCAGGCATTTCAGGAATAAAGGGGCAGCAGAAGTAGTGGAGTTTTTTTAAGCCATAGCAAAACACCAGTGAAACAAGTCTGAAGATACATACTGCCTATCCATCTAACATAAACCTCTAACCAAGGTTTGTCTAGCTAAACCAGCAGTACTCTTCAATGCACAGAATTTTAAAAAATTAACAGCTTTAACAAATAACAGCTGTTTAAAACATAATAAGCAAAAAGAATACTTACTTAAAGTCTGTACTAATATATATATATGTGTACACAGGTTAAGATCTGCTGAAAGTCTACTACTATAACCAAAAAAAGGCTGATTCACAGGTGGAAACAGCTTGAGCTACTGCAGCAACACTCAAGCGCAACATACTAGTTTCCACCTTCTAAAAATTATCTGACAGACGGAGAAGAAAGCAGGTCCAGAGCTGCAGCAGGGGCTGACTATCCTGCTTATGGCCTGAAGCCCTGGTTTTCGCGGAAAAGAACAAACCGGTGAAGCCTTAGATACGTGCTGGGCCGCAGCCTTCCCCCATGCATCCAGGGCTGGCCACAGCCAACGGGCCAGGCAGGGGGCTGGGCGAGTCCCGTCCCGGTGACGCAGAGTGCCGGGGCTCGCCCAGGAGCCCCAGAGCTCCGCTTCTTGACGGCCGAGGCGGCGCAGCCAAGCAGCGGTTCGGCAGACCGGGGGGCCCTGCCCAGCCCGGCCGCCACCACACGCTCCGGCTGCCGGAGAGCAGACCCGCCGTCCGTTCCCCGGGGCCGACAGGGTCCGGATGCCCGCCCCCCCCCCCCCCCCCCCCCCCCACCGCTGCACCGCCGGGGTTGGGCCGAAGGCCCCCGCCTCGCCCCAAGAAACTGCCGCCGGTGGCGGTCCCGCTTCGGGCCAGTCGCGGCGGCGGCCCCAACACTCACCGGGAGCGCGGCGCGGGGCCTGCGGGCGGAGCCCTGCCCGCCGCGGCGAGGCCGCCCAGCGCTGCGCAGCCGCCACTGGCAACGGCGAGACGCCACCGGCCGCCGCCGTCCGGGGAAACGTCACCACTCGCTCTTACCCCGCAGGCCCCGGCTCGCTTCCGCTTCCGGGGCGCGCGCGCCCGCTGCCTCCTTAAGGTGGCCCCGCGCAAACGGCCTGCCCGCGCTCGGCGGAGCCCCGCGGCGCCGCCGGGAACTGCGCCGCGCCAGCTTACGGGCGGGCGGTGCGGCCGCAGGCGGGGAAAGGGCAGGGCTTCCCCACGGCCGTGAGCGGGGAGGCGGGGCCGGGCGCGGGGCCAGCAGCAGCAGGCCCCCGGCAGCCCGAGCATGCGCGGGGGGGAGGGCGTTTAACGGCCAGACCGGGCATGCGTGCAAGGCCCCCTCCGGCCGGCGGCGCCCTCCCGCATGCGCACTAGCGGGTAGGCGTGCGCAGCGCGCGCGCGGCGGGCGGGGCTTTCCCCGGCGCCCTGCGCCCGGGGCACGTGCGGGCGGCGGAAGGCGGCGGGCGGGTCCGCGCAGGCGCGGCGCGAGGCCCCGCCCGCGTCACGCGGCGGCGGCGGCGGCGGGTGCGGCAGCGCCCCCCCGCGGCGGCGCGGCGCGATGGAGCTGGAGGCGGCGCGGCGCGCGGTGCTGGCCGCCGTGCGGGGCACGTGCGCTGCCGACCTGCCCCGCCTGCTGCACTGGATGCGCAACACCAGTAAGCGCGGCCCGGCCCGGCCCGGGCGCTGCGCCCCGGCTGCCGCTGCCGCCGCCCGGCAGCCGGCGGGGCCCCGAGCGCGGGGGGAGGCCCGGTGGGCGCAGCGGGCCTGAGCCGCGCCCCGGCCGGGCGAGTCGCTCTCAGGAGCTGTGGGCCTGGCCGCCCCGTCGCGTTACGGGTGTGCTCCCCCGGTGCCGGGCCGGCGGCCGGCCTGCGGGAAAGCCTCGCCGGCGAGGGGAGGCGAGGCGGAGGGGGCGCTGCGGCAGCCAGGGCGGGGGGGGCGTCCCTCCCCCGCGGGGCCGAGCGCCTGCCCGCCTCACGGTGGCCGGGCTGAGGGGAGCCGAGCCCGGGCCGGGGCGCGTCGCTCGCCGGGCGGGCGCTCGGCCTAGGCGGGTACCGGCCGGCAGCCCCCGGCCCCGGGCCGTCCGTTACGGAGCCGCCTGGCGCGCCGCGACCCGGCGGGGCCTGGCCGGGGCGAGGGGGCTGCCCGGCAGCGGGCGGCACAGCCGGCGTGGCTTGCGGTGCTCGGCGGGGGGGGCAGGGCGGGCCCGGAGCCAGCCACGGGCAGCCCCTCCGGTGCCGCCCGCCCGCCCTCTGCGGCGGTGGGCGGGGGGGGGCTGTGCCTGGAGCTGTCCGTCGGCGCCGGCCGCCTGTCTCAGCCGCCGTAGTCGGCAGGCTGTCTGTCCGTCTGAACTGCAGCTGATGGCACGCTTGGGGGTGCGGGCTTGTGGGCGTTCTGGCGGCTGTGCTGCAGGGGCAGTCGCTCCCCGCAGAAGAGCAGGACAGACAGCCGGGGTGGTAACCTCTTAAACTCTCCAGCGTGAAACGTCAGAGGTCATACGGAGGTGCTCTGCTCCTGGCTTATCTAGAGATTTTTAGACGTTAGTCTCGTTCAACTTCACACATGCTCACAGCAACCTCTCAGAGGCTTGAAAATAGCGGTTTGAGCTAATTTGCAAACACTACTTTCCCTGCTTAATGTCATCTTAACATAGCTTTCTGTTTACTTTCTTGTTTGTGCCTCAGTATAATTTCATCAACATGCTGCAATCAAGCATCTCATGACAAGATGAAGAAAGGAAATGTGGGTCAGTGCACAAGCTGTTAATTTGCAACTGAACAAAAAGATGACATGGGAAACCTGAATATAGGCAGTGCACTAAAGCTGTAGGCACGTAATGGCATGCTGAATAAACTGACTAAAGGCTGCTTAGTCTGTGGGTATATTTGTATTCTGCCATTGCAGATATGAATCTTGAAGGCCACCCCCCCCCCCCCCCAATCCTTTGATCCAGTCTCAAGCAGCCAGTAAATGTGTGTCCTGTTTACTGATCGTTGCCTGCTGGGACAGTAAACCCACTCCTTGGTGCTCGTGCGTTGGGTGGGAGAAAATGGTCATATGATACGTTACTTCCCCAAGTCATGCCCTGTTACGCTAGGGTTATTCTTCCCGTTCAGGTCTTCTGCTCCAGCACCTCCGCTTTAAGGTAGGAACGTCTTCATAAGCAAACACAGGGGGACTGTTGCACAAAGGCCAGCTACGACTCCTAGAAGTTGTCCGCCTATCCAGGTACTCAGAACTGCAAACTCACTGTTGTCCTGTGGTTTGCAGCTCCCGTGGCCACGCAGGTGGAGGGAGGCAGGCAGGATCCTTCTCCGGCTGAGCGGGCCTTCTTGCTGGCATTGCGGGAAAGGAGCCAGCTGGGAACACGGCCTTCGCCCTCCTCGGTGGGCACGCAGCCTTCCCACCCCAATGGGTTCTTCCCTAGGAAAGACGTTGCCAGACGTTTCGGAGCGTCTGCGAGTCAGCCTTCACCATTAGAGCAGAGATGGGACTGCCTAAGACTTG
The DNA here is from genome assembly GCF_030463565.1 of Pelecanus crispus. NCBI lineage: Eukaryota > Metazoa > Chordata > Aves > Pelecaniformes > Pelecanidae > Pelecanus > Pelecanus crispus. The sequence continues at coordinate 45,165,632 of NC_134648.1, read as the reverse complement.
AAGGCTGAAGTTCGACGGATGTAGTTAGTGTTAATTGTAACTAAACACTCTTCTTTTCTCTTTGTGTGTGTATGTACACATATACACGCATATGTATATGTCTACACATATGTGTGTATAGACATCATGGTAGAGCAATGTGCTATAAGCAGTATTTCATCCCTTCCTTTTTGAGTCCTTGACTGGATGCGGTAGCATGCTCTGCTTGCTAAACAGTGCCTGGGTTACTGTAAATAATCTTGTTAGAAGTGTTTCTCTTCCATCCAATATGCTCTAATTTAAAAATCTCATTGAATTTCATATGCAATCATTCATATTGCTTGTTCACTTAATGTAAATCATTACAGATCCTTCTACACTATATTAGTTTGTGTGGTGTGCATATATGGCTTTCTCAGTTTACTGGCTCCTTTACAAATACAGTCAAGCACATGGGAACTTACTAGTGAAACTTGAAAATGCTAAACTGTTTCAGTTAGGAAGCACACGACTTACTATTTTCTCCACTTTGATTCTATGATTGTGCTTTACCTCTACCATAGGAATTTTTAGCCAATGGCATGGTTTATGTAGACTTGCAAAAAACTTTTGTCAATGAATAACTTTTAAAATTTTTCTTTTCATGCTACAGTTTCCAAAAATTCTCATAGATAGATGTTTCTGTGAAAGACAAGTATGCTATGGTTCCTAGCCTTTATGATCTCTCAAATATTTTTTTCTGAATTTTAATGATCTAGATCCATGCCTAGGTCTTTCAGTGAAAGGAAATATATATTCTTGCTTCATATTTACTCTTCACAGTTAAGGCATGAGCTAAAGTGTAGATCAGGTTCCAAATTTTGAACTACTTTGTGCTCGGTACATCTGAGCAATCTGTCCTTCTATTTTTATATTGTTTGCATCAGTGCTGATTGCTGCTGCTTCACTATGTACATCATCTTAAAACTAACATAATTAGTTTTGTAGTTGCTGTTCAATGGCTTTTTAGCTCATATGCTGCAGATCAGAGGACAGAGTAGACAGGATACGCAGGGCAATCAGGATCAAGCAGCTGAAGTAATGAATATAATTTCCTCTCTGTAGTCTCCTTGACAGGCCATCTTCAAAATCTTTTTTGGTTTAGGATTCTTACAGTTACTGCCCATGATATTTTATTGTCTTTGTTTACAGGCTTGTGCTCTGATAATAATTTGTACTACTTTTCTCTCTCTTTTTCAGGAAAAAATTATCATTGTTAATGTCCTGGCTGGATGCCATTAATTTATTTTCTGATAAATGAAGTTGCACTTTGGGCAGCTGCATCTTTGGCATTTTCTTACAGTTTGTGATTATATTTTGCCAAGTGCTGATGCAGTATAAAGCTATAGATAACCATATTTCTTCCCAGATGTGTCATTTGGGACATGTGTGACTTAACGCTAATTTTATTTCCCAGATTTCCACATTTGAGGAGGAATTTAGAGCCTATAGAATTTGGTCTCATGCTACTGCTTGTAGAAGTTACCAGTTTCCCAATCTGTTGGTTAAGGTGTTTTAAGTGAAAGTATTAATGTTTGCCCAATTTTTGTGCTATCCTGAGGTGCTGCAGTCTCCCCTTCTAACGTACGTATATGTGTACATGCAGGTATATGGTAGAGGAGAGGGAATTAGAAAGCTTTGTGCCTATCTGTAAGAACTTTTCGTTGTTATCCAATTAAGATATGTTTCATTGCCTCTTTGGGCCATTAACCTGTTCAAGTTTTTCCTCTCTGCTTTTTCTGAATGGCTGTGTCCTTCTGATTTATCTCCAGTTTTCTTTTTCTTCACCCTGAGTGAGTACAGGACTGGAGTAAAAGAGATATCTCTCTCCCTTACTAGTTTTATTTTCCTGCAGCATTGAACAGTAAGTAAGCAGAGGCATTTTTCCAGCAGGTCACATTCCTTTACCCTTTTTGTGGTTTCCCCAGAGCTGCAAATATTTTGGGTGATGTCCCCAGCACAGCACTCTTGATGACACTTCTCTTTGTATTGTTTCTCTGAGCTGCTTCTGTGGCTGCATACTGACGGTAACTTTTACTGGGGTTTTTTTTTCCCCCTCAGAATCGTTGCACTTGAGTAATTATACTGCCCATTGTAACACCTAGATAGTGCTGTAGTAATTAATACTGGTTGGGCAGAGGACAGTGAGGAGCTGGTGCCTAGGTTTCTGCTGCTGTACCCTGAATACAGCTAGGGAATTTGGGGTTCTCTCTGTGCAGAGAGAAAACAGTTTTATGGGAGATGCTAAAAAGTTACCAGATCTCTGTACCACACAGAAATAAAAGCCTAGTCTTTGCCAATACAGATGTAGGAAAGAAAAAATCTCTGATGAACAAAAGAAAAAAAGTTGTAGGGATGGTGGGGATAATATTCTGAATGAAAAAACTGTAAGCAAAGAAGGATAGGATAAATGGAAACAAAAATGGCATCCTCACAAGTTGCTTTTCTGTGGTATGTGGGTTTCCCCCCCCACCTCCTACTGCCATCCTATTCCTGTTTCTGTCAAGATGTTGAGCTTACAGTTTTACTTCCAGCTGAGGAGGACTGGGCATGATTCCAGTGTTAGCTATAGTCAAGCTTTTTTCCTCCCTCATGCCCTTCTCTCAAGTAAAGCGTACATGCAGCCTCAGAGTAAAGCCCTGCATATAGTGGTTGCCTTTTAGGATTAGTGTTGTTGCAAAGGCAGCCTTATTTATTAATTTAACTTAGTTGGTGGTTTCTGACTCGCATGCTGTATGCCTGGAATGTTACCGAGAAATTTTTCCATGGAAGAGACAAATTATCGTAAAGCAAGTCATCTAAAGTAAAGACTGTTACATACATGGAACTGAGAACGTTGAACAAGTTCTCACTCTAATGATTTCTGACTAATCTTCCTTAGTAATTACGGGAATGTAAGTGTATGCAAGATGCTGTTCATTTTCTTCTTTGTACAAATACAGAATAAAATAACCAGTCATGCTTTTTTGCTTTTTTTTTTTTTCTTTTTTGGTATTGCGAATTTTAGAAATTCCAAATCTTTACGTATGATGGAAGGAGATGTTACTTTATTATTGCTTTACTATTACATTATTTCAAGGCAGCTGCTCAGCAACACTGCTTTGCTGTTTCGCAATCAGCCAGCTCTTCCCACACACTGCAGTGAAATGTACGTCATTTCACGGTGACTTGCATTCCAGCTTTTCTTTTGAGTTAGTCTTAGATCTCAAAGAAAATGAAATAATAAGAGATGGAAAGAATAACAGGAACCTTTGGTGTCTTAACTTTTTCATAATAGGATGATTAATGCTCTAATATCCTTCTGCAATAACCACGTTCCAGAAGTTCTGGCTAAGAAGACTTGGGTGAAGCCCAAGAGCTAATTCAAACCACTTGGGGAAACCCCCCTGAAGATCCCCCCCTCAGTTGGGTCCCAGCATTTGATGTATAGCTTCTGTATAAATGTGTGCATGGTCATATTCCCTCTTGCTCCTCCACTACCCAAACTCTTAAGAATTTTCAGCAGCAGGAGAGGATGCATTTGGTAAGAATGGGTGCTGGAGAAGATAAGCAGTGAAAGCAGAATTGATCAAGCTATCTGTATATATGAACAGAGATACAGAAATCAGAGGAAGGAAACACAGGAATCCTAATTTCAAGTTTGAGACTGAAGTCACCAAACCACCCTACTTACTGGCAACTACTGAACACTTTTGCTGTACTTATAGCTTTAATGCAGATTACAAAAGCCTATCTCTCAATTCATGTCAGTGAAGCACAGATAAGGTGATGAAAAGACCCTTTATGGTTTTTCATGTACTGTCACAGAGTCTAAGATAGATTTAAAAAATATTTTTTTTCAGCAGGGCTAAAACTGACTGTTCTAATACTAGCTTTTAAATTTTTTTTCAGTCATAACAGTAAAATAAAACAATCCTATAAACTTTCCATTCTATGCATTTCATTAGAAACATTTAAATATAAAGCTAAGGTTTCAAAGTGATGTACTGGTCTGAATTGCTGATTGTTCATACAGTGATGTCTTACTCAGAACAATCATTGAATAATAAATGGTTGCAAATCCTCTAAGTTAAGGATAAACAACTTGAGCAAACCAGCTTTTAGGAGATTGGTGTAAGATTTAGGCCTGTGACTTGAAAGTTGAGGGGAGTCAGTGCTGTAAGTTCAGGCTTTTAACAGACAGTGAGGGAGGGGTATCCGACAAAATTAACTTAACCAGACCATGGTGGGTGTGCTGCTTTAGTACAGTGTTCTGCATATGGAGAAGAAACTTCTCGTCATACTCTTGGGAACAGACCAAGTTTGTCCAGCTTTTTCTATTATGTACTTTATGATCTAGGCATTATTGTGTTCCCAGGCCTACTAGGTAAAATTATCAGATGATGATTTTCACAAGAGAAGAATAGGAAATAGTATAAGAAAAAAACTTGACCCTTTTACATGAAATGGTCTTCAATGTTTCCTCTCAGTACTATTGTCACTGCAGATGGAACTGAAGTGGAATCAGTCTCTTTAAAAGGATGAAAGCATGGGTTTCTGCAGTGTAACTAGTATGTAATTTATTTGTGTGTGTGAAAAAGCAATTTAGTACAAGGCTTCTTATCCAAATTGGTAAAAGTGATTTATCCAAGTAAAATACCCTTTCAGAAGACATCAAAATAGCACATTAACTGGAATGTATTTCTTTGTTAAAATTACGCCATACCAAAAATCTTTTCCACTATTCTGTTTGGTAAACTAAAATGGGATGTTACCTGTAATTTGATGAGTCACCAACTTTGGGAATTAGCATAATTTCCTTTGTTGTAACAAATGATACTGCTGCGAGAGAGGTCTTAAGAATACCAAGTACTTCTAAGTTGTTAGTCACTGAAACTTAATAATGGTGGGGAAAACTACTGATTGTAAAATGTGACTTACCTTGTTTAAAATTTAACTTTGAAGCTTCTTTCAATTTATGAATGTAAAAGACTTAAAGAACTAATAAAATCAGCTCTGGTTATATTCCTGTTGGAAAAAAACTGATTCCTTTCTACCAATAGCTAAGTATGCTTAGGGATAGGAATAGTATTGAGAGTTCCTGAAGAAGTTGGTATACTGAGGTCACAGATTGCTTCTCAATTTGTTTAGCCAAAATAGGAGATAGTAAGGTTTTAGACATGTGGGACTGCCTCCTTGACCTGTTTGTTCAGTATCATTAAAACACACTGAATGATTAAATTAACCTTGTATTAAGTAACACGGATGTTAATATTTGCTTTTTACTTCTGTGAGTCTGAATATACATCTAGAAGACCATAAGGTGCTTGCTGTTAAGGTTGCCTTTGCTAAATCCTCTTCTTTCCACGTGACATGTAATCTGTTGTCATTTGGAAATCATACATTGCTTGTCTTCAATCATGTATTTCACAGTGCCAGGATGTTTAGATGTTGCTATAGCGGTCCTCTCTATCTGGTGTGAGGCTTTGTGATGTTTTCTTAGCTTGTGTTATATTTGCCATAGAAAGGTTGAGCAGCACCAGGGTGTTAATTAGGCTTTTTGCAATGTGTTGATTAAATTTTATAAATGCATGTTGAGTAGATCCAGTGGAACCGGTTTTTGAAGTAAAATACAAACACCAGACTTCCTCCATAAACAAATGATTGTGATTCATCTTGCAGTATTTCATGAACTGTACGGTTCTTTCCTGGTTAGTTTTCTGTTCAATGACCACAGGGGTTGGCTTGCACACTCTCCATTTTGTATATGCAGCAGGCACTAAAATCATACAAAAAAGAGTTTTCTATTTTTGTTTGTTCTTTGAAGATCCCGTGTAAGGTGATACTGAGATTCTCGAGAGCGAACAATTTGTTAAGCACGAGGGTGGAGTTGATAAAACTGTACCGGCAGAGGCAGAAATGCGTATTTTCATATTTGGCACCTGTGTTCTGTGCTTGATGGCAATCTATAAATATTTACATACTGCAAAAGTAAATGAGTTATTGTGGTAGCTGTTGCTGTTTCTTGCTTTGACAGGAATGAGGCGACTCTCGGCATCTGAGTTCAGTCACAGACTATACGCGCAAGCACAGAGTGTTTGACACGCAGCTTCTGCTGAAGCTGCCATTTTGTCATCTTGAGAAGGAGTGTGTTCAAACCTCCTTCTCTTCTTTCGTTCCTGCATGCTTATGCTTTAGAGTATTAACTGATAGTTGGGAAGGAGCATTTCCATTCGTCATGTATTTTTCAGTATCAGTGTTTCAACAGTTTTTTGTTTGAGCTGCGTATGTGTTGTGAGGTTTTCCTTAGGACCTGTTTGATATAGAGCATCCGCAAGAAGTCTCGTGTGTCATAGTTTGTTTCGTACGAAGAGCTCGGAGGGCCCCATGTAAGCTGGTCAGTGTTGTGACAAGCGTTGCACAAATGGACGTCGAGGCAGGGAAGGGGTGTTTTGGATTTGAGGAAGATGGGTGCGCTACCTGTTTCCCACTGAAAGTATCCATTTCTCCGCTGTAGAGCAGAACACTGAATAGCCTAGAGAGCTGTCCACCGCTAATGTTGGCCAGAAAAGGTCACCCAGGCCATGACAGAGCAGATCCTATCGATGCACCAGCTCTGAGAGAAAGGGAGCTGAAGTTCTGCATTTGCAGTGTGATGTGGCTGGCCTGGTGGTCTATGAACACTTCCTGCATTTCATTAAATGCTATATATGAATTTGATACTCTTAACAGGCAGTATAACAGCTGGATGAGCTCTCTTGCATAGTAATAGTATTGTTTTAAAGCATGTGCCAGATGTAGGGGCTTATTGCCCGCAGGCACTGGTCTGTACAGCTGCTAATATCAGCTTTCGACTCTCTCGCTCTGTCTGTGGCGTAATTTTTCTCCTTCTTACTTCCTCAGACGTTACCCACCTCAGCAAACCCTGGCTCCTTTGTGCTCTGGGGGCCTGTTGTGGTGCTGACAGTCCCAGTTAAGCAACAGTTAAAAATCTGTCCACCTTCCCTTCCCATAATCTCTGGGTTTACTTCTGTGCTGCGTCACATCCATAGAAATCCTCCCTGAGCTCATCAGAAAAACCACTCCCTGCTTCTGGGATGTTCATAACAAATCTGCAAGTTGTTGGATGGACCGTGAGGTTAACAGGAGATGGGTGCTCATTAGAGGTTTCAAATTAAAATGCTGGCAAGCTGGAGCTGCTGCGTTGCACCTGTTGTGGTGTTGGTGCTGCTGCTGTTGCAGCTGCCGCCTCTGCCCCTCCCGTGTTCCTCGATGCACAGTCTGCATCTCTTCAGGAGCTGAGGTTCTGGAGAACTTAACTGTGAGCTCTTTGGAACAGCGAACCGTCTTCCTGTCGTATAACAACCACCAATGGTTGGTGGTACAGTGCCTGTCAGGGCCTTGGAGCGTTACTGCTATGCATTTAATAAATAAGAAACCAAATAGGTGTTAAGGGAATCCAGGTGATTTAAAGTTTCTCCTGCTTACTATGGGGGATTCGGGATTATCTGTTGGAGTCAGTTTTAGGACATGTTGAAAGAGCCATTTACATTTACACTCTAAGAAGAGAGTGTCTTGCACTGATGAATGAGGGTTTCTTTAATCATGTTGTTCTTACTACAGTGCTTAAGCAAAAAGCATTTCAGAGCATTTCACAGTTAAAAGTTTAGCTGGTCTCTGTTTCTTATACTAGCCTTAAAATTTCTCACTGTTTCCAGCATTGCCTGTGTTCCACAGGAAAGATTAAGTATATTAGCATAGAGAAACCTGTAGCATGAATTACATTTTTAACCTGCTTGCCATCAAGCTTGTCTATACTAATGTTCCCACCTGGGACAGCAATGCTAACAAACATAAACTTTTTTTAAACACCTCTAAAAGCTGTCAGATCTTCTTTTGGTGAGTGATATATATAAAAACCACAGTCCTTGCCCAAGATGGTGGCAGTCTAAACAGAACAAGAAACAAACCAGAAGGGGTGGGGAAGAAAGGACAAACATGTCTATTTTTAGGCAAGAATCAATAGAAGGGTTTGGTGTATTTTTCAGGATTAGGGTTGTGGTTGCTTTTTGTTTCTTTTACAGGTATGTGGTTTTTACCTGAGATGTGCCTTTGTTTAGAACCAGTTCAGTGCCCTCAGAGCAGTGAGATGTCCAGACAAAAAGGAATTTCATCCAGCCCTTTTGAGGAAAACGTAACAGAAAAGGAAGAGAGTACAGGCGTACAGCAGATCTCATGCTGAACGTCAGGAACATCATGCTCTGGGAAGAGGGCTACCATGAAACTGGGGTGTGTAAGCAGGATGCTGCCTGCAAGATGTGAAAAGTCTGGTTAGTGCAAATAAACTTTTAGCTGGAGTAACGTGTCTAGTTCTCAATACTGCAGGTCATAAAGGATGAGAGAGTCCAGAAGATCCAAAGGGGAGTGATGAGAATGATCAGACTACTAGAAAGAATGCAGGAAAGGGCTGGATAAGTGGATCTTGCTTCTTCTAGAAAAGAAGACTGATAGGACACACAAGTCTTTAAAGAAGTAAAAAGTTGCTATATACAGGAGAGGAGCAAGCTTTTCTATTTCCATTGTGAGTGGGACAGAGAGTACTGAGTTTAAATTGTGGCAGAGGAAATCTAGATCAGTTATTAAGAAAAGTATTCCTTTCTAATAGTAAGTGTAGTCAGGCACTGGAATAGATTGCTAAGGGAGGTTGTGGAGTCTCCAGCATTAACAATCTTTTTTAAAAGAATAGTTTGGAGAAGAAGTGGCAGTTATTATTGATTCAGCCTTGGAAGAAGAAAGGATTGGTGACTTCCCAAGGTTCCCTCTTGATCTTTTTTCTAATTTTTTTTTTTTTTTAAAGTGTTTAAGTAATGCAGGGATATCCTGGAAAAATAGCAAGAATTTACAGTGTGGCTTTGCAAAAATATACTGGATTACATCCACTCCTATTTTCTTTCACATGTGAAATATTTTGATAGTTTAAGTTGTGTAAAATGCATTGTGAGTTGAACTGTTGAACTGTGCATTATCCCTGATTTTTTTTGTAACCGCTTTATTAGAAAGATGGTATGTATAAAAAGAAGCTTGTATATAAAAAAAAAAAAAAAGCCTGCATTCAGGCAACTATGAGTTTTGTAATTTCTCCAATAGTTCAAAAACATCTTTGATGTTTTTATATGCTAAGCTGAAACAGTATCACTTTGGTGGCAGCCCAGACCATCATATGTGAGTTATAAGTTTATAAATATGAAAATAATTTGAGATTTCAAAAAAGCACTACATTTATTTTAAGTGGCAAAGTTATTACAATCCAAATCTGTCATTGGCTGGAAAAGCTAACAAAGCCTGAAAAATGCATTTCAAATAAAAACCTTATCCATCTGGTATTGTTTATGTCTTGCAACTGTATTGTACTGGTCATCACTTAGTCCACATGATCTACATATGATCTACAGGGTTTGTTTTTTTTTTTGCCTTGATTTACAGATGACTTTGACGAGCTTGTGGTGAGTAACAGTGATGTTGTGCTCAAAAATATCGCTGAAGATTTGCGGAATTGTTTACCCATCGAGGCAATGTTTAATTCGGAACATCAAGCTATTCAGAAAGTAAGCTAATTGTTATGGTCTCCTTTTGCTGAACCACATCATTTATTTGGGGACTGTGCTGATTTCAGTTTTAGTAGTAGTTCATAGTAGAGAATGAGCACTGGATTGAGGTATAGGTAATCTCAGTTTGGTTCTCAGGTCTGTTGCTGCATGATTGTGTGACCCCAAGAAAGTTGCTTCATAGTTCTTAATACTTTGATCATAAGTGATTTGGCATAGCTTTCATTCTATGTGGTATGGCACCTGTCACAGTGATTCTTTAATGCTAGCTCCGTAATAGGCTCTAACAGCCCCCTTAAAGAAAACAGAAATACAGGGCCAGTGTTTCTCTGTCGCCATAATGTGGGCAGCCCAGAAATGATTTCCAGCTCTTGTCAGATTCTGATGGCTCAGAAAGAGGTGGGCTGTGAGTCCTGTGGGAGGGGAGAGCACCTTTTCTACTTGAGCTGTCAGTATAGGTGGAAAGTTAACGCATTTCCCAGAAAAGTGGTGTGTGGCTCTTAAACGGGAAAAGTGGATTGGCCACATGCAGCAAGCCTGGGAGAGGGAGGAAAGAGGAGTAGGAGGATGAAGATTACACCCCTTGAAATGATGAGGCAAGCATCCCAACTGGTATGCTTTTGATTGAAAATGACACCCATGTTAATCAGGGGTGTTTCTAGATTGGGGCATAAAGCATAAAGATGAAAATATTCAGACAGTTGAAGTGGAGAATAAAAATTGACCTTCTTCCTAAATTTAAGTTACATCCTCCTCATTAAAGTGGAAGAGAAAAAGCTTCCTTTACCCTGTACCTCCTCTATAGCCAAGCAAGCACTAAGGAGACAAAATTCACAGCAGGTCTACTGCTATTGAAACCAGCTTGCTTTCCTTTGTCGACTTGCACTTACTGGTTAATTCAGCGGAATTTGATGATCCAGTTTACATGCAGGATTTCTGTGGTTTAATTTTGATTTGTAACTTTTGAGTAGGGAAAAATTTGGATCTCGGGGATTTTGGGAAAGGTAGGATGGTGGGACAATTAACTGTGTAACAGTGTAAGTGAAATTGAGCGACTTGGTTCTGCCTTTCTTAGGTTTTGTTCCTCTTCTCAGATACACCAGCATCCCCTGCCCATGATTCACGTTGATGCATTCCTTTATGATGATGATTTTGTTGATTCATTGTGTGAGGAGGGGAAAATGAGTAGGAGCTACTGCACAGAGTGTGGCTCATACAAGACTGCATCTTTAGGTAAGTGCTCTTTTGGGAACACAAGAAACAAATTCACTTTAACTAAACTGGTTTGTGCAGTGACTCAGCTGGACAACACAACATCCAGCTGATGGAGGACTTTGTCCAGACTGGTGCAGTACACAGGCCAGAATTATTTCCCATAACCAATGGAAGGAGACTCCTACACACGTAAGTTGAATTAATTTGCAGTGTATGAGTGACACCAGTTGCCCACAAAAACTGGGCAGGCAGGAAAGAGGCAGGGCTATGTACCACTGAGAAGGAAGGTGCAAGAGGAAGGCAATACTGTAGAAGTCCATGCAGTAGCCTCAGTCTCCCCTCACACACTGAAAAGCAGTAGAAAGCACCAGCTGTCTTAAAGCTTGTGTGTGGTGTGGTACAGATCAGTACTGTCGCCAGTATAGCACAGGCATTGAAGGAGGAATGGTTTTTGTGGAGAACATTCCGTTCCTTAAAACCTTGGAGTTGAAATATTAACATGTCTGCCCATAAAAAGGTTTGCATGATAGTGTTGAGACTTAGGTACCATTTTTTATTTTTCACTTAAACAATTCCAAGTTACTTTGTCTTGTATTCTTTAATATATGTCACTGTGCAGAAAAAGGTAATTCAGTTTCATGAAGGATTTCAAAATTTTCCATGTAAGGGAAGGAGTCCCCAGGCTCAGGACAGACTACTAGCCAGGCTACCTCGGATCTGCAAACCCTGGTTTCCCAGGGTCCCCAACACTAGTTCAGGCGGGAAACCATACAGGTTTTCAGTGATTATAACTCTTCAGATTAATATTTCATTGGTTAATAACACAGTAGTTAGTACTGCCCACCCAACACCTTTGTTCTGTTCTTATTTCCCAGAGTTTATTTCGCATTCCTTTTCCCTCATGGAACTGAAGTTTCTTTATCAACATGTACTGCCTGACCTGACAGGAAAGGTAGTGGTTGACGTTGGCTCCAGGCTTGGTGCAGTGCTATTTGCGGTAACTTCCAGCACAGGAATTCATATTTTATTACTGTGACAAACATTTTCCCTCTTCTCTGACCGCCTACTCTTGTTACTCCATCTTGGATGGGTCATTCTGAGAGGCACTCTGATATGACTCTGAACAGTATAAGGTGCTGTTTACTAGCGCTTTCCGTTCTTGTTCTGTTCCTCACAAGAGGGACTACAAATGACCTTGCTTATGGAGAGGAAGAGTCTGTTGTCCCAACAGAGTAGCATATTGCTGTCACACACGCTGCTCTTTTGCTAGTTCCTGCTCTCTCCTTCGTAAGTTCGTCTTCTATGTCTTGACCATGTCTATATATAGATTAGTTATGTTAAACTCCTTTATGAAGCTGAAAAACTGTTAAGTTATACAAAGGAAGACTTTGATATGAATTTGTCTCCAAAAACATATTGTCCTGCTCTGCGTTTTAAAATGCACATAAAATACTTCATCGAGAAACTTGAGTGCAATTTTGATTGCTTTTGGCATGGCTGGTGCAACATATGGCCAACAGCAATGCAAAACACACATTACAACTTTCTTACAAAAGTCAATGGCTGTTTAGGGCTCAATCTTGGAAACGCTTGAGCATGTAATTTTACTCATCTGAATAATCTAATTTTGGGACTACTCAAATGAGGAAAGTTACTCCCATTTGTAAATATTTGCAGCATTGGGTCCTTAAATGGTAACACACTTGCTAGCCTGATTTTGTTTTAAAGTACTTAAATGCTTGTATTGTTATAGTAGAAGATAGTCTCAAGATAAAGCAGGGGAAAAGTTTTAAAAGAGTTCTCCTTTTTAATCACGTTCTTGGCTTGTATTGGAGGAGGGGTGACTTCACCTTCACAGGTTGCTTTTCTACTCTGAATGGTTTCAGAAAACTTTAATAATTAGATTGTAGTACATAGATATCTCAGTATATATTTTTAGCATTGTTTGTTTGTCTTTGCCATTGTTGGCGAAGTGTAGTTATGGTGTTCAGTGGAGATAATGGCACTTAAAAGCAACATCTTTATTAGGGCCCTGTAGGCTCAAGTATTTGTACTTTTTTTTTTCCCTAACATCTCCAACAACTTTCCAAAATCTCAGTCTGAAACGGAACCGTTATTTTGGGCTTATAATTAAGAGATAATTTATCTTTTTTCATATGTACCTCTATGAAGCACCTGAAAATGGCAGTAATACAATACTTAGAGGTGCTGACAAAGACTCTGTACCAAAATATCCCGTTATATTACTGGTACATTGTCCTCCATTTTCACTCACTTTGGCTATGTGTATGTCTCATGGTTCTTTTTTTCTCTTGCTATTTTGTTCTTCCATTCTTCCAAGAAACAAAAATGTGCAGAGTCTTTTCCTCTTACACTATTTTTGTAACTTGATTTGTACTGCTTTTTTCCTTCTTAGACCACTTTCCCTCTATTTTGCAATTGAAGTTAGAGCTTTCCTTTTCTTTTTATTATTTTTGACATGTCATTTTGGATCTCTTAGTAAAATTGGTGAGACGTAAGTGGGAGTTGCCAGATTGGGGGCTTAGCTCTGAAAAACATGTCACATCCACTGAAGGACATTTCTCAACTTGGTGTTTTAAAATGCTTTCTTAATCTTAACCTGTGTTTTATTTTTTCCATTTTAATTGAAATTTTTGAACTTCTTGTAAAGGCATCACAGTTACTAAATTTCCTTTTCCTAATGTAGGGTTATCTTTATAGCTCAGCATCTGAACTGTATGGAGTAGAGATGAATGCAGACTTCTGCCAGTTGCAAGAAATGATGATTACAAAATACCAGTTCATTGACAGAATAAAGGTAACTAAATATATGGTTTAGTGTGTATATTTTTAACCACTGTGTACAACGTTATCCTGTTTATGTGAGTGGCTGGTAAATCAGCATTCTGAGAAGAATTTTCTGCCTTTGCTTGTTTTGGTCCTAAACAAAGGCTTTGCATTAGGAAAAAAAAAAAATCTCATAGCAGAGTGGAAGAGGGAAATTATCAAAATATGATAACATGTGTTGAATCACTTAGCCTTTTTCCTGAACAGACTTACTGGCTCACACAAACCAGATATATCTTAGCTGTTTCTCCCAGTGAAATCAATGACATTATTGCCACTAACTTCTTTGAAACTGACTGTATAAAGAATTATCTGTCATGAAAAACAAAACTAAACATCTGTGTTTCATTAATGTTAGCAGAAAGATGTTTGTAGGATTTGCAAATTTGCATCTAAGAACACCTAAAGGACTTACAGCTATTGGTCTTTCCTTTCTTGGAATGTCAGTACATATGTACCTTCCACAAACAGAATGGGTTTCAAACAATGTGATATCATTATGGGAACCATTTCCCTAGTCCCGTTATGGAAATAACTACTACTGTTTTAATGAGAAAAAAACCAATTATTTTTCCTTTCTGGGGAATACCAGTTATTTTGTTACCAGGAAAATGTTGGTAAGTAGAATATGATGGGTAGAATACTGACTTTAATCCTGTGTTGTATGCATGTGCTCTTGGATGGAGTCACACAAACTGTTGGGCGTAGTAATTTCTTGGGAATTAAAGTAACCAATTTTAAACTGGAAAGAAATAATAAACATAAAATATTTAACACAGGGTAAGCAGTATCGTTGGGTTGCCCAATTCAATCCCAGTTGCTGCCAGTTTATCCATAACCTTTGGTTTTTGCATATGTTTTGTGTTCGTAACACCTTACTGTGATGGAACTGAAAGTGGAGTTAGGAGCTCTGTCATGTTAATTCAGTGGAGCTGGAGATCTATATGCATGCTTTTCAGCCTTGTATAGTCTTTATTATAAACCTTTTAGGTTTTCCTTCACACCTTGTAATTCTGCTGAAGTATTCATTTCAGAGCGTAAAGATAAGAAAAGAATACGTTTTCAAAGCAGTGCCTGAGGACTTAGCTATTTGAGTCTCATTAGATGCTAATGTAGTCATGTGACTCCTGTTATCACACTGCTTTGAACATTTCAATCTTAGATTTTTATTTCACCCCCAAATGAATCCTCTCTAGAGATACATACCAGCTTGAAAAATACTTAGAATCCAGTTGCTGATAATAACTTAAGACACAAATTTGAAAAACTTTTAAGAGACCCTTCTTAAATAATGATTGTTTTTTCAGGATATTCTGAATTTTTATTAGAGTATGTTCCCAAAGGACAGCAGGATAGAATGATATCTTTAGCAGCTAAATCTCTGAGTAAACCTTGTGTTTCTTTGGTCAACGTTTATCATAGAATCATAGAATTGTTTGGGTTGGAAAAGACCTTTAAGATCATCAAGTCCAACCATTAACCTAACACTACCAAGTCCACCACTGAACCAATTAAGGATAGAATAATAATTAATTTCGTGTTTCCTGGCTTGGTGGCTGGATTATTTTTTGATGAAAGTGAAACTAGAACAGAATCATTAAGGGTGGAAAGGACCTCTAAGATCATCAGTCCAACCATCAACCCAACACCACCATGCCTACTAAACCATGTCCCCAAGTGCCATGTTTACATGTTTTTTGAACACCTCGAGGGATGGTGACTCTACCACCTCCCTGGGCAGCCTGTTCCAATGCTTGACCACTCAGTAAAGAAATTTGGTTTGTTAAAGTACATAGAAAGTTGCTCAGCATCTTTTGCCATTTGAGCAAGCACTTAGATGCTGGGAGGAAAGTAAACAGTTCAGCAGATCTTAGGAAACTTGAGACCTCAATTCAGAAATTGCCTGTAATCATGAAAGGCTTGGTGTGTATTCCATGGGGCAACAGGGCTGTTTTAAAATCAGTTGCTGCCCGCTCAGTTGTGCCGGCACACAGCCAAATGGGTCAGGGAACTGGTCCAGCTGAAAAAGAACCCAGCAAAAAAGTGGTGTTTTGGCTGGAGCAGTACCTGGGTCTGGCTCATGGTGCAGCCACACATGCTTATGCGGTCCCACATTCCCCAACAGGAATGAGGATGTGTTTGGGGAGAATGGGGTGCTAAGGTCACTTCAGTCAGCATGGTCACCTGCTCTGTAAATGCAGGCTAATTTTAAGTTAAGGTTTAAGTGTTGTTCAAGTCAAGGAAACATCAACACATCTTCAAAGTTTCCCGGTAGTCTAAGCATCTTTCTGAATTGAGGCTTAAAATATTAGGACTGCCATTAGTAGGGTATTAAGAAAGTTTAGTGCTAATCATGACTTCTTGTGCTGCAGGAAGTCCACTGGTGGAACAGTCCACCAGTCACTTCTGTTTGGATTAAAGGACTGCTGCTCAGGTTTTTTGTACAGAAATTCTGTGGTTTTGTTATTTTTGCCCCTTGAAAATAAGAGAGTAAAGTCAAATGTCTCCTTAGCCTCAGAAATAGTGATCCAGATCCCGCTTACAGTCTTGGTAAATCCAGGTTCTGGTACTTGAGTTCTGGTAGATCTAGCTGAGGCATGTTTTGTCCCTAGCTGGCTGTGCTGCCCCACTGCAGGAGGCTGTTGCCTGTGTAACAGGGCAGCAGTCAAGCCTGTATCCATAATATCTCTACCACCCCAGTTTATGGTCTTTCATTTTAATCTACAGTTAGCAGTGGCTTTATGTAGAGGACATGAGTTGACAGCCAGGACCTACTGTATTTAGGACTGCTGGTATCCTGACTGGTCTGCCTTCTTTCTCTGCTGCCTGAATGCTTGAACTTCTTCTCAATCAGCTCCTGTGCTGTTACAGTTTGCAGTACACTGTTTTAAGATAAATTATCGCCAATCTTAATTGTCCTAAAAAGCTCTAACTTTCATGAAATAGTGGATAAATTGTTCAGATGTCCACACACCAGAGGTGAAAGTAGAAATTTGATCAGTCATTCTGACAACTAAACTGTCCCTATTTCTCAATGAGATAGAGCCTTCAAACATTAACCTGCCAGTTCTGTGTAAGGTACAAGAACACGGTTGCTTCCTTTCCACTCACTACAGGCAGTGGTGAACGATTTGGCATGTGTTTAAGAAGATAAAGCTGTTTGTTAGAGCACTTGCAGAGAACCCATGGAATATAGATCTCAAAGATGAAATGCTGTGATGCCTAATTTTTTATGAATGGTAGAATTTTGTTTCTGTTATTTCTGATACTGAAATACTTGGCTATAATTGCAGTTGCTATAATGCATTCTGATAGCATGAACTGGAGTCATAAACTGTGGCAACTCGTCATCTCTTCCACACTTGAGCCCTTACAGGTTGCAAGGGTGGTAGTATCTGTTTCCTCTGTCAATCAGAACAGCATGCTTTGCGTGTTCGTTATGAGGAGGAATACATAATTTGGCCTCCTGACAAGTATTGATATATTGTTAAGTGGGCAAAATGTTTTTTAACAGGTAAGTGTTTTTAATCTTCTATACAAACATTCAGCTTCCCTGTCAGAATTAAGAATTCCTTTTTACATCTGTCCAATATTGGAAGGATTTGACAAAATGTAAAATGTTGAATCCATTGGGTGAGTATATTCTGAGCACAACCTAGTAATAGGTCACACAGGAAGGAAAAGAAGTTGTTCAGATTTTCTGTCCGTTTTCAACATATAGGGATGCACTTTCAAAAAAATATGTAGAATGCAAGTAATATTCAGGTTGGCTTTCTCTCCCGTTATCCCTTCAAAAGATATTCCAATTTACGTTTCTCCTCAGATTTAGGATGTGATGTATTTCTCCATGTTTAAGAAGAAATCAAACACATCTTGTCAGAGTGTTAATGAGCGTCCATATTCTCCTGTCACTATAATCTCACCTGTTTGAAAATTACATGATGTGCTAATAACCTTTTTGGTAGGTGAAGGTAGATGAAATCAAACCGGCTCCTATGCTGACTGGAGAGGCAGTTGTTTAGTAAGGTAAAGCACTTGCTGTCCTCCAGTGCCACTGAGCATCCTGCCTTTCCAGCATTCCCAGTCCCAGTATATGTCCTGAGAATTCAGCTGTCAGACCTGGGTCTGTAGTGTCTTTTCTAGCTATTATCCTTTAGTAACCCACTGAGCCTCTGAGATGCCTTCTGATATCCTCAAAAAACTTTAGCTAGCCTAGCTCCTTTCCTGAAATCAATGAGCATTTGTGATAAAATTATAGGTAAGTGAAATGTAACAGCTACCGCATATATCATCTCTTCTTTTATGGCACACAGTGTTCTAGAGAAAAAGTCAGAGGAAGTTTATTTCACTTAACATAATGAATCAAGTATTTTAATTAGAGGAGATAAATCCGATTTTTTTTTTTCAATTTTTAAAGCTTATTCTGGTTATTTACTTCGGTTTTATCTACTACGAAGCCAGTGAGATACCCGTTTTTGTGACTGATGGTAGCAGGTGCTGGTTTATGTTGACAGGCTTCACGGCTACTTGAAGGCTGTATTTGTCTCTTAAATTAATTTATGCCTTGTGAAATTTTTCTCCTTCAGGTAGTTCATGCAGACGTCTGTACTCAGGCTTCACTTCTTCAGAAGGCTGATGTTGTTGTAATGAATAATGTCTTTGAATATTTTCTTGACAGACAGGAACAGGCCAGGTAAGCTATGTGTCCAAACAAGTAATCTGTTTCTTTGGCAATGTGTTCTCTTCTGGCAACTCTTCTGAGTTATGGAAAACCTTAAGGTTGTGCTTTTTGAAGTCACATACATAAATTACATAAGGAAATTGTTTTAAACTGCCTACACTTAATTGTTATACTTAACTGCTGAGGTGTTACGGCAGTTGTTTGTTGTTAAACCCACTAAACACTGCTGCTTTGTTTGCCCAAACCTTGCCCTGAATCCTTGCACTGATCTGTTAAAATAGTATCTTGCTGTTAAAGGATCTGAAATTACTATATCAGCATAAAGCTTAATCTTCAGAAAGAAGACAGGTCACTGACTTGTGAATGTCAGAGCTTTAATATAGATGCACTGCAAAACATGGTTATTAATGATATTTTTAATATATCTTCATAAGGACATGGTAGCAAACAAACGTGTGGCTAAGGTTCTTCTCTTTCAGGTACAAGACACTCACAGATGAGCTTTTGCTAATACAGCAGTATCAGTTTAAAGCATAAATAACTTTACTGTCCAAAGTTACTGTGCCTTTAGAATGGGCAGTCAAAAAGAAAGGGTGCCTGTGTCTCCACCATCCCAGTCAACAGTCTGAGTAGCAGTTGCAGCTAAGGCTTGTCCTGCTGCCCTTGATACCAAGTGGTGGTGTCAACCAGAGAGGCACAGAGCGGATGGGTGAAGGGTAGTGGGTGTTTCAAATTGCCAGGAGATTTGTTTCCAGGCACATGACTGAGAATTCATTTGATTCTTCAAGAACTCAGGGGTAGTGGTTTAATGTTGCATTAGTACCATGAAGACAAATGACATTTGAAGAATGCTGGAAATTAAATTATTTTTAGTCTGAATTGCCATGCTGTGAGAAATGATCTGACTTGCAAAATCAGAAAAAAAAGGAATGCTGGGGGCTATATTTAAATACTTCGATTGCTAATGTCTGAAGTATTTTGTCACGACTGCAAAGTATGTATGTAAAGAGCAGCTTGTTGCTAAGCGTAATAAAACAGTGTGCTCAGAGACTGGATTTTCTTCAAAACTAAAAGTTTAAAGGGACCCAATGTGGATGTTTAATCCTAGTCCAAAGTGAAGGTGTTGACAGTACAAAATGACATGCATGTATGTATCAGAGTTAAAAAGTTACAAAATCTAACATTGTAAGACCATATATTCCCTCTGTTTTTAATACGAAGCCTGATTTTCCTCATACAAAGATATTTGCTTAGATACTAATAGTGACTGATAAGCATGTATAGCAAGTCTTTAAGCTTAGTCTACCTCTGGCCACTAAACTGTAAAAGTGTTGTATTCATTTTATATCAAATGTGGTTTTTTCCTAAAAATAGGTGACCTACTTTTAAATATGTTTCAGAGCTTGGGAATTTATTGCTTGTAATGTAAGGAAAAGAGGGTCCTTATTAGTGACAGTTCCAAGCCTTAAAGAATCACTTTCAAAGCTCCAGGTAAGTTCCCTCAGCCAGTTTTAGCCAACACATTTTGTCCCTTTCCATGAAAGTGGCAGTTCTGTAGTTGAGGTTAGCTGCTTGCCAGTATTGGTTTGAGGAAGGATATGTAATTTTGTGCATAGATTAAAAGATGTAGGACTCTGGATTCTATTTCTGCGTTGACCACCAACACGTCTTCCTGTACTTTGATTGTCCCCACCTGTAAAATGGAAATCCCAGCCTATATCAATAGGCTGCATGAATCATTGTATTATCATGTGTATTATTAACAATACCTTAGCTGTGAGGTTAAAAAAACCCCACAAAACGTTAGCAAAGCCATATTATGATGTGAGTAAGTTTTGTGATATCCACTTCCGTAAGACTTTTTCCAGGTATAGGTGTAGAACCTCAGAAGTACAGATGTATTTATAAACTTCTAGAGGCAAAACCTTGAAATGTTTTCTCTGTTTAGCTCTAGATTTGCACATTGCCTTGAAACATGACAAACTGTTTTGTTAAGCCAGGGGGAGAAAGGGACATATTGAAGGAAGACCATCCCTGAGGATACTCTGTCTTCTGACCTGCTGTCAGCATAGAAACTGACCTGTATGAGTAGTTGGAAATAGAGACTGGGGAGAGATGCGGTCTCCCAACTAGCCAAGTGATTACCGTCAGGCACCTCAGGATCAGTGACGTAGCTTTAAATTGCAGTTGGAAACAAACACGATGACAGTGCAACTTTCAGAGATGTTGAACGTCCTGTGCTGCTGCTGCTCTTCCCTGAGCAGTAACCACTTCCGATGGACCAGCCTCTGCTCTGTGTCCATTCTGCCATAGGTGGTCGGGAGACTACAGTTGTTACGTGTATGATGCCTAGACAAATTATGTGGGCTGGCTTTAGTTAGGAAACAAAACGCTGATCATAGATGACAAGGTTGTTTATGAAGTGGCTTGCTCGCCACGGTAGTCTGCTTTAGAGAAATGGAATCACTTGTTGCCTGTATGCTGATGGGTGAAATAGATCCTCAGCTCCAGGAGCAGCAGTGGTGTCATTTGACCTTTTCTTGGAGTAGGCAGTAGTTACACAGCAGCTGAGAGGCCCTTTGTAGCCTTAGCACAATACTGCCTGGGTGTAAAACAAGAAAGTACCTGTGATTCTTCCGTGGTACAGTTCGCTGCTCCCTCAACGCTTCTGTCAGAATGTTGCCCTCCGATCAAGATGCTTGAGGTTTATATAAATGCCTGTAGAGAAGCAGTTGTAACATGCTAGCAAAATATCTAGACTATTGACTGCGATAATTTTTAAAAATTATCTTTATTCTCTCCTGTTTAAGTTAAATGGCATTTCCAGAAATGGATTTGTCATTGCTGCATAATTTGGAATGACTAATATCTCTTATTATGTCTTGCCATCTTAATGTACTGACCTTGAAACTCCTGCTATGTTTCTCAACATTGTGTTAATTTAAGGATCTCTTTTCATTGTTTCAGACAGATATACAGCTCAACCAGTGGGTTGAAGAGATGCAGCTGAACTATGATGTGTGCATGGAAAAGGACGTTGACAGAGAAGCACTTGAACAAATACATTTATACAAGATTCTCTAGTACCTGGAAAAATTTCTAGTATCCTTGTAATATTGTATATTTTGGATCTAAAATGAATTTGGATTGATTTGTGTGAATAAATCAGGTCAAAATTCTTACTGTGATTATCTGAGTCCTATCTGTGGTTTGTAATGAAAAAGGGTCTTTTGAAACAGTTTTTCTTACGGAGGCATTCTGTCTCAACAGAATATATTGACTTTTAACTAGGAGATACCCTTATGGTTTAATTTTTGCAGAAATATTAGAAAGAGTGGCTACATACTGATGCTAAAAGAATTTTTGTTCACTAGCGTTGTACACTGCTAACGTTTGCTGAATACATCAAACCTAAGAATAGCGAATCATTATTAATGTGAATGATAAGAAAGCATTTAGCATAATGTTACTTAAAAGCTGCAGTACATTAGAGTTTGCTGGTTTGTTTTGGTATAGACCGTTTATTATTACAGTAATAATATTTCTTATTAACAGTATTATCTTTAATGTTCCTCCAATGGAATTTGTAGGTTTTCTTTCCAGGGTCTGCTTGATAACCAGAGCATCTACTGGCATCAGTTATGAGAAGCAAGTCCTTTCTTTTAGTTAGTTGTCCTTAAGGTGGCTATTTGTGTAAAATACCGAAAGACACCGAGGAGCCATTGAGAATTAATACAGCAAGTCCGGGACGACAGAACTCTGTTCCACTTCCTGCACTCCTGCTGGGGATGGTAGGAAGTGTAATAAGGGGTTAAGAAGCTGAAAATTCTGAACAGGTGTCACGGCTTAGCGGAGGCTTGGTGGTGGCATAAAACATTGGAAATTCGTAACAGAGCCTCCTCAGAGAGAAAAGATCCACATACGCCCACCACATTTATATTTAGATTTTACATTCTAAGGATGTGAAGCTTTTAGTCAGCTGAAGAATGTTTCAGTTTTTAGCAAACATTAACAATCCAAGTGCAAAAATATTAACTACAGGAGTTTCAGTCTAAGTGTGTTGTGAATTTAGAAGCGTTGTTAGTGTCTAAAAGTTTGCTGCACAACCTATGTGCAGTGCAAATGGGAAAACTAAATTGGATTTCAGTCTTCAAATGATTTACAGGTCAGTGAACTTGATAATATATGCTGTAAGAGAAAAGGAGCAGTGGCTGTTAGGCACTCACTAACATAGTAAGTAAATGGTGCTGTAGAAAGGATAGTGAGTTGTAAGAAGTCTTATTTTTCATGGTCTGTTTGGAGTGGAGGAGGATGTTTTAACTTGAGTGATAGTGAACGAAATACCCATGTTGAATCTATTCTTCATGCATTTAAAAATGAAAAAAGATGGAAAGCTCTTCTTAAAATGTTTATTTTATTGAAGTACAGTAACTGAACTGTTGATTACTTAGTTGTCAATAAGACAAATGCCCCTAGAAGGGGAACCTAGGAGAGGCTAAGCAACGGGGTGAGGTAATGCAAGGCTAATAGATCTAACAAGGAGAGAATAAAAAATGAGAAAAGAAATGCATGTGCAATTCAGAATGAGGAAATGAGCACTATAGTAATCAGTACAGTACAGTGGAAGCTGTGACTGAATTTGGAGTATATAAATAGGCTGCTATAAAAGGAAAACTGACTGGGTCTTAAGAAGCTACTTCATAACCCTACTATCATGTAAGAAGAAAACACCGTGTCAGAATGTTGCTTACTTCTTCCAGAGGTCCTGCAAGATCTCCCAGATCAATTGTCAGGACTTTTGGCTCACGACACTGGGTGTAATCTGTGCCCTGCACCTTGTTTCGGTAATAAGGGAACTATAGCTTTCATTGCAGTTGTTTCCCCTCTTCATGCTGAATCTTCAAATACTTTTTTTGGGTGTTGGTCTTAGATAAAAAAAATTTCAATAGACTGGAGCAGATCACCAGCATATTTAATGACATCTGTATCCTCTGACTCTGGAAATAGCATGCACGCATCTGGAGCTCATATGCAACAGAGGGTGCAACAGGGAAGCTCCCCCTGTCTTTTTTCGACATCAGAAGAAACTCAAGAGGTGAGTTCAAGCTGCTGAAACTTCTGTCTTCCTCTCCTGCCCTTAACAGGTCCTTGATTTAAACCCGCACCCCAACATGTTCACAGAGACGAGGTGGTGGTAATTCAGTTGGGTTTTGTTAAACTGATGCTCAGAAATACAACTTTTCTGTCCCTTTAGATATCTCATCCTAACTTAGCTTCATAGCGCCGTTCTTAAGGATGTTATGAGCTGCTTAACTTGTCTACTGAAGAGCTAGAAACAACTGGTGTCTGAAAGAAGGTATTCATTGAATTTGTCCCCTTTCCAGCTTTAACTTTTGTTATCTGGCCCCTTTGAGTCCTGTTACAGATTCCCACACACAAGGCTAGCCAAAGTAAGGTGTGAGGAGGTTTGCAAAACCCTGTGTGAAAGTGGGCAAATTGTTCCTCCCTGTATACGCTCAGGCAGCCTCGGACGTCAGCTGAAATCCTCCCGAGAGTGTGTGTGTTGCCTCAGCCTAGGTTTTGCTTGTTCGGCTTGAGGAAACTGCCAAGGGTATATCCAGCGTGCCGAGCCCTTGTTCTCAGTTCTGCTACTGCTGTGTTGCACGGTATTTGGCAGATGATTGAACTTTTCTCTGCCTCAGTGTCTACAGTGAAAATGGGAATAACAAATCCAAAATCAGAGCAAGGTTGTGAATTAATTGGATATCAGTTGCTTTGAGATTGTCATATAAAAAGTGCTAAACAGCCAGGCTGTTCTTTGTAAACTGACCTAATTTAAAAGACCTGAAAAACAAAAAAAATATCAGTACCTCTCTGACAGAAACTTTCTGGCCCTTCACAAGACAGCATTGAAAAGGACGCCTAGATTAACCACACTACAGTGTTGAAAATGCATAAATAATTATTTCCTAGTGCACTCAGTTTTTACACTGTCCTTGCTGTTGGATGGCCACTGGTGTCAAGAGGAGGGGAGGGGGGGGAGAAACAAACCCCCACTGGTACCCAGATTTTTGGCTTTGCGCGCAGGGCAGCTCCATGACAGCTGCCAGCCCCTGAGCCGCTTGCTGCCCCGAACAGCTCTTGGGCTGGTGTGCTGCATCTTCCCGTGAAAGACGGCTCTGTGCGTGACCTGATGGAGGTCCTAACCCCGGCTACGACACGGAAACCCCGTGGTCGTGAACAACTCATAAATCACAGAATTTCAGATTTGTAGGCCTGAATTAGAACATACTAATCTGAGGGAGCTGCGCATCTGCAGTGCTTGTAATCACCAGGAGTTTCTGACACACACGGGAAGCAGCTCCACTCTTCTCTAGCAGCATAACTTTCCCTGTGGTACCCTGGCTTCTGCAGAACGAACTAGCTGAAATTTAAATCCATCAGGAACTACTTCTGTAAACCAAAGACGACTTTTTGGATATGCTGTAATAGGGCAAAAACTGTCAAGCAGTAAGAATGATAGATTAACTTTGCAGACAGAAAACATTGCACGTATTTTTGCTCAAGATTGCGTTTTTAAAAAAAAACATCAAATGCTTGGTGTGGGCAGCCTGGCTCTCAAAGGAAAGTTGCTTCCCGTGTGTGCTTTTTCCCAGTAAGCAGTACTGGAAGGGTCTAATGATCCATGCTTGGGAAAACTTGACAGTGGGGCAAGCCTGAAAACGAATCCATCTCCTTCATCCCTCACCATCTATTGTCCTCCTCTCTTTCTCAGGTTTCTCCTGTCTCTTGTCTCTTTCCAGCCGTCTTCTCTCTTCCCGCGCCCAGTGCCAGGACTGGCCCGTGCTGCGGCAGGAGGCACACAGAAGCTGCAGCCTGCACGTTCTCTCTCTTAGTGGAAGGCAGTAATAGCGAACGTAGCCAGTAACTTCAGCTGAGCAACTTCCAAGGATCAGTGCTGACTGGAATAACGATGGACGTGTTTTTAAGCAGCTGCTTCGCACTTCCCAGGAATTCTTGGTAGGGACTCCAGAGAAATGGGCAGAACCAGCTCCATCTCATCTCTGAGGCATCGTGACAGACCCAGGCTCCCCCACCTCGGTAAAGCGGGAGCTCTGCATGCACAATGCCACTGCTCATTGCCAGCATTTTAACAAATGGCTTCTCAAAATTTGCCCTTGGGCCGTCACAAGCGCTCTGCAGTAGAGGGGCATGTATTTGTAGAAATAAGTGGAGAAGGAGGCAATGCTGCTTGGCCAACAAATGCATGTCCAACCTAAACGGTTCTATGATTCTATGATTCTATGTTAAATGGTCTTTCTGGAAATATCTGTACTTTCACTCGTTATTTGAGAGCAGATTAATGTGGCACAGTGTTTGGAGGTAGGAAGAAAGATGGAACGTCACGCTTAAATAAATATACATATTTTAATTCCTGCAACTCAGTGCCGCTTGCCACATTTAAAAAAATGAAATGCTTGTGAGGCCTTAGGGATGAGTCTTTTCCAACAGCAACAAGGTAGCAGTATGCTTGAAGGCTCGGAGCTGATCACCTCCAGGGTCCCTTGTAGCTTGTAACATAGGAGTCCCCTACATGAACTCATGCTGGCGTCATTCCCCCCTTCTCTCTTTCGGGAATGCCAACAAATAGACCTTAAAAACCCAAACCTAGAAGTTTCCTATTAGTTACAAGTCTTTTCTACTAAGCATTTTGCATCCCCCCCTTTTTTCCTGCTGCATAACCTGCATGACATCCCAGCCCCTCCTGCAGCTGTGGTAGTTCTTTACCTGTAGACCCTATCTCAGGGGTTTTTGGATTCGTTCTTCCCAGGAGGTTCCTCTCCTTCCACTTGATGGGACAGAAAGAAGAGGAAAGCAGTTTTCATTTGTCATCACGGGGTGCAGCAGCGTCCTCCTGGGCTCTTCCTGATCTGCCCCGTTCTGTGTGAAAATGGCTGGGAGGGCTCGCTTTTCCATCACGCGCCCCAAGCCCCACCAAAGGCCCGCGGGGGCAAGTTGGGGAGAGCGGAGGCTCTGCCTCTTTCCTCCCGCCTCTCCGCTCAGCTGTGCTTCCACAGGTTTGCCGGAGTGTGGAAGGCAGCCAGCCAAAACTGTCAGCCTGGGCTGGAAATAGCAAGGATGGGGAAAGTCGGCAGGAGATTTCATGCCAAAATTTGAAGTGGAATATTTTACCAGAGTTGCTAGCAGCTCCAACAGAGATCAGGCCCTGATTGTCTGCAGTATTGTGTGAGCGTCTGTATTGTGTATGTGTGTATATATATCCACCCGTGGAATGAGAGTCTGCTTATCCTCAAGAGTCTACTACATACGTGGACAAAGGTAGAAGAAAGGAAATACTATTTCCTATCTTCCAGATGGGGCATTGAATTTTGTGTCGTTATTGTGATTGTGTAAATGAGGTAATTGCACGCACATGGTCTGCTGTAGGATCAGTGAGCGCACGTTTTGTGGTCGATATATTCAGGGACTTGCAATTGTGAGGAGGAAAATATACACAAAGCTGTTAAAATAAATAGTCTCTATTTTAAAAATGACATTGAGGTGATAAATAGTACACAATTTACTGGGGAGGGAGGAGGGGAGGGGAACGTCACTGACAGCTTCCTGGCAAAACTAAGACACTAGAATACAGGCACCAAGCTGACACACAGATAAACATTGCAAGGGCACTGGTGTAATGAAAGGAAGAATTTGGGTGGAGCTGTCTGCTTCCAACTGCTTGAACAAAGAAACAGACGAAGGAAAAATTAACAGTTTTAGTAGTAAGTTAAATGGAAAGCTAACACAGGAGGCTTAGTGACTTAAAATGAAACCAAGCATGATGTTGCAAGAGCACTTGCCAGCTAACTAGGGCTAGATGCTGAGGAACAGTATTCTGTGCTAGAGATAGTAGATGCCTGCACATTTTCTTTCAGTCCTGCGTAAGGTGCGCAAGCTGAGGATGCGCATAAACTGGTACATTTTCCTGGTAATTTTGAAAGCATTTTGAATAGTAAGTACATTTCAGTTAGGAACTGTGACAACTGGGGAAAACGATTACTTGAACTAGTAAGTTCAAGTAATCTTGAACCACTGCGTGTACGAGGGCTGTCTCTCTCAGAAGTCTGCACAGGAGCATCTCAGATATTCTCCCTGATCCTTTCCCACTTGGGCTTGGTAGAAAGACTGGACCGATGACCGGTAGGTCATTGTCAGAGCTCTGTTCCTGCCAGGGCAATAACCCAGAAGGTCATCAGCAAAAAAATCCAAAACAGAGCCAGGCAATGAGTGGGTCACAGTAAGCATTCAAGGCTTTTATAATCAAAACTACCGCATGTGTAAGTACAACATGTGGTGTTGCAATACTGTGAGTCTGTAATTCTAACGCACTTACTGGAATTAGTAAGGACCTCCACTGCCTAGTTAAAATCTGTGCCTCGTAGACGGACTCCCTATTTCAGTGTCATCAAGGTGTCAGCCAAAAGTTCTGAAGCTGCGCTAAGATTTGCTGTGGAAGAGAAGACTCCAAAATACGTACAGCTTTTGGCCCTCTTTCAGGAAGGGGCTGATTGTGGAGTACAGTACATGTTGGGCTTCTTTTATTTTTTAATGACTCATATTTTGGACCTTATTGCTGTTTGTCTTTCAACGCCAAACAGAAATTGCTATTTAGGTCAAACTGCTGTTTTGGTACTAATAGAGGCAGACATCATTTTTGTCTATGGATTTCACAGCTATGCATTTTTCAGAGTGAAGTTCCCTCTTCAGGCTACTGCTGACATTTAGCTGCGGCAGTGTTACACCAGCTTTTAGCGCTATACCTCTGCTGCATCACTTGTGCACGCAGAGTTGTGGGATATAGCTGGGGAGCCACCTTTCAGATGTAGCTACTTTTTTTGTTTCTGCAGGCTCCTAGTACAGCGCCTTCGCCTCCCAGCTCCTGCTTTCGGGCCACCTCCTGCTTTTGGGCCACCTCCTGCTGCTGCCACCGCGCTGTCCTGGCTCTTACCTTCTCAGTTTTTCTCACCCACAGGCTGATCCTGCCTCTTAGCCCGTCCCTGGCCGCTGCCAGCTCTGCTGTATCCCGCCTCTCTGCAGGGCTGTTTCCTAACCCCAACTCCCCAGACTCTTGCTTACTGCTTCCTGATGAGTGCCAGCTTTGGAGAGGAGGCTCAGCTCACACCTAAGCAGAGGTTTTTAGCCTGCGTTCTGCTCCGCGCCTCATTTCGGATGCCGGCATGCCTCTGCAGTGGGGCATGCTGTGCCACTGCCCTGGAACCAGTGCCTCGGAGGCACGCGTGGGAACGGGAGATCTGCTAGCTGAGGTGCCAGAAGAAGCCTGGCACCAGCAAATGAGGTTGCTACAGGCCACTCATCCCTTCCTGTCAGGTAACCGAGTGAGTTGAAGCATCCCTGTGGAGCACGAAGTCTGCACAATTTAAGCGTCTTCCCTTTACAAAAAGCCACCGTGACCTATCAGATGGTGCTGAGCAGGGAAATTGTTAGATAGAAGTAGAGGAGTGTGCTGGTTTGGATGCCTGTTGGTGTAACTCCATGCACGCAAGACTTCAGTGAATTTCCTTCAGTTCTTATCAGCTGAATATCTGGCTCTCCACCTTTAACTCAGAGCGCCGAGACTTCTGAAGATGGGTCTTTAAACCTATTTATGCACAGATACTCAGATTCTGAGCTACAGCCAAAGGTGTGGGCTGAGGGAGAAAGTACAAAAATGGCTTTAAGCTACCTTTGATGTTCTTCCATATCTTTATTATTTTGCTGGCTCTGATTAAAATAAATAAATAAATAAATATTACGTTAACTTGCAGAATAGCCAAATTATCCCAGGGTCTCTACTACCAGCTAATGTCTAGAAGACTGAAAGCACTTCTTAAGGCTACTATTTTCTCCCTTCCCATCCTCCTCAGGCTTTCCTGCAGGTAAGAGGCACCTTAAAATGACTTGTTTTGTTGTTCAGTTCAGTTCAGAGAGGGCCTTGCTCACAGGAACAGCACGACTGAGCACAGCATGAGAATCGGATTCATTTTTACTTACATAGACAACAAGATGGTTTCTGTGAAATTTTCCAATCCCTTTCAAATTAATCCTCTTTTACAGTACATTTATGATATACAATCCAACACTGCATTCCTTTTTCTCTGAGCCACTGTGGTCTACCCTTCTTGCTTTTGTCTCTTGTTTTTGTGTTTGGTTTTGTTTGGTGTTTTTTTTCTGGTCAACTCTTTTGCCCAAACTTTGTATTCAGAACAGTTGATGCTACCCTGAAGCTCTCTGGTAGCAGAAGGATGTTCTTACATGTTTTACTATTTTTTTCTCTTACCACTCATCGGTTTGAGTTGATATTCATGCTCTGAATTAACAGAAGTTAGTTGCAGCACCCACATTTCATCATAACTGTACATGTGGTTTAGCTCTCACAAATAACAGGGACAAGTTTTTATTTAGTAGCTAGAAAGAGGTATTTTGCTGAGACTTAGAAGCAGACCATTCAACCCAGAGCTACTGGCCTTTCAGTAATATGGATTTATGGGTTTTTACTGTCTTGTAACTACAGGGTTATGGTATCCAGACTTGGGATTATCCCTTTGTGCTTCCTGCAAGTGGCTGCAAGGGCATGAAGGGAGTGGAGAAGACAGACAGCTGATCAGAAACTAATTTCCCCCCCTCCCCATGCAGGCCTTAATGGTGGTGAAGGACCCTGGCAGGGAGGAGAGCGGACAAGCATCCTGTACGTGTGGATGACAACCATGCTCACAGCCTAGATTAACTGGCAGAGCTAGCTAGGCTCCAAAGCAAGTATTTCCAGCCCATGGGAATGGGCTGACCTCACTGCTGTGATCACAGCACAGGAGAAACAAGGTGCAAGCTTCTCAGCATCTCCAGAGCAGCCTGGTGGTTGTCTGGCACGGAATGTAGCAATATACTGCTTGGTGCCCCAGAGAGAAGAGGTAAAACCTACAACCCCGATGATGACCTGAGTCTAAGGATGAGCCCTGTTTAGTGCTGCACTGTAGTCAAGCCCTTCCCATCGCTCACAGCCCTGAAGAGCCTGACCCTCTGCTGCTGCAGCCACTGGATTTGCTAAGTCAGGACCTCTTCCCATAGCTTCCCACTTTGCTTCTTGCATGACCCAGTCAGTTTTCTCTCCCCTGCCTTGCAGAACCATCCTCCCACCTCTCCCAATCACGTTCCCTCCTTTACTTTTCCTACAGTGTTTTCAGAAATGCATGCGGGCTGTCCCACTACCCCGCACGTCAGTAAGGGGAGTTGGGAGTACAGAGGTCAACAGACTGGGATGCTTTCTGCCCAGACTGGTTCACCTGGATGCTGGTTCCCAGCCAGCCTCCCTGCGAGGTGGGAGAGGGGCAAGGCGAGAAGGAAAAGCAGGAGAAATCAGGAGCAGCAAGACTTGTTCTGAAAGAGTTAGGGAAAACTGCTCCAGGCAAGGAGGCTGGTGTGGGCTGTGGTTTCTGTGTCTGTCCCTGGGAGCTGGGGTGATGCACAGCTGGCCGACAGCCTTCCCTTCCTCCTCTGGGTGCTCCCCGTTCCCAGGGCAGTTTTAAGGCACTGGGCATCCAACGCAGAGGAAGAGGTGGATTAGGGGGAACAGGGGCCAAGGAGCCGGTTGGCAGGAGGAGAGCTCTGCCAGCGGAGGACTGGCAGCACCTAACGTGGATGCACATGGGATAGCAGCTAGCATTTGTCCTTCCGTGGGGAACAGCCCTCTTCCAAGTTCTGTCCTTCCACTGCTATGATCCTTGGTCTTCACCTGTAACCTGTGTTTTCCACAAAAACTTGCTCTTTCCAGGCTGGCTAGCAAGAAGGCTCCTTCCCATCTCCCCGACCCTGGTACTTGAAGGAGCTCTCTCTGTGAAGCCTAGGCTTAGCCTAACACTTTTCACCACGCCTAAAGCCAGTGTTTTTTCAGAAGCCGTATTTATGACCACATATAAATTAGATACAGATTGCTTAATTTGCATTGGTGCCAGACACAGAGATGCACAAAACTTGGCAGGTATGCCCAGATGCGAGGGGGGTGGGTGCTGCAAGAGGGAGGAGACAGGGCCCGTGTTCGTGTTCCTGTGGGGATTGCCACTGGAACCCAAAAAGTTTCAGATCAAAGCTGGGAAAGGGCTTTTAAATCCATTCTGCTCTCCACTTGCAGTTCACCAGCACTCTCTTATGCTTTGCTTTAAGCAAAAACTTCCACTGTGGTCAAATGATTATGCGCGTGAAGAAGCTGCCAGCATGAGGCAGCTACAGAAGGTTTTGGCAAATCAGCTGAGTGCGAGACATCATGGTTCGACTCTGTCAGGTTTAGCATTGACAGCTACAGGTTGCCTCCCTCCCATCTCCTCCACCTCGCTGCCAGGGGTCATTGCCCCTGCACCAGCAGGGGCCAAAGCAGGGGCTTGGGTGCCAGACTCGGCGGCGAAGCCACCCTCACCAGCACCTGCTCTCGTTTGCCCCGCTGCTGGGACAGACAGCACTGGAAGAGGGTTACAGCAGGCACGGGGGAGGTAAAGCGCTAAAGAGTGCTGCTGTTCTATCCAACAGAGCCCATCTGTCAGAGCCCTTAAGATGCATTCAGTCCCAAGATGGAGGTTTCCATTACAAATCAAGCGGCTTTAGCTTGATGCTATTTAGGAGGGTCTGCTTATAACGAACCGAAAACTTGGACAGGCACCCTCTGCCAAATCCAGCTAGGCAGTTTAATGCATTAACACAACCAACTGGCTACTCCTTCCCCCAGAGCAGAACAGGATGGGTACCACACCTCACCCCTTCCCGTTCACAGCCCAGTATTTCAGCTTCAGCCAGTAATAAAGGGGGGCTTGTGCTAAGGCACCAAGCTGTAAATGAGGATGTCCCTCACAAATGCCTGAATCCTGCTCTGCTACCTGGCAAAAGAGACAGTAACTTTTCATGACTACGATACCTTAAAGCTTTTTTGACAAAGGTGACGTTCAGAAGGGGAGATCCATCAGAGCTCTTGCAGACCCTTTGCTCCTGAACGACAGCATCTACATAGGGTTTAAGATGTCTTAAATTGTTCATGTTGTCTTCATGCCTTTAGCTGATTCATCGTGACTTTTCTAAGCGGAGGCATGGCAGAAATTTGCTAAAAAGCCAATGGAAATTTTGCCTGTAGGCAAAAGGCCTACGAGTAATTATTGTGAAGGCACCTGCTAACAAGTGAGGTTACTTACATCCTCTTTGTTTTCATCACTTCTCTTTGTTAAGCAGAAGGCACATCGGAAATTCTGCTGTCTGAGGATGACAGCAGATTGGGGATGTGGTTATCTGCCTCCACTTACTACACTCTCAACACTCCCTCTCAGAGACTGAGTGGGATGGCTAGAAAATCGGGAGGATGTGGTTTCTGAATTCTGAATCATGACAGTTTTCCCCCAATACTCTTATCTGTAGTAATTAAAAAATTCCAGCCTAGTAATTAGACTGTAGCTGGTCTCAGGCTCTGCGGGCCTTGACACTAGCTTCTTAAATTTCAGGACTAAAAAGAGTAATCAAATTAAGGTTTTTTAATTAACAGTTCTACTAAACTGATACTCAATCGGAGGCCAAGCTCAGCAACAGCATTTTAGAAGTCTTTCTCTTACTTCCACTCCTGTTTTCATTTCTTCCCAGGGGAGCTGTAAGTCCCACACTAATTCTTTTTGTAAAACCTTGTAGAGCAGTCAGATGCAGGCTGCACACTAGAAACAGATAATGTGAGTGAAGATATTCCAGCAATTTGATCTCTGCCGTTTCAGCCTGCCTTAGAATGGAGGATGGATTAGATGACCTTTAGAGATCCCTTCCAGCTCTATTTTTTCCAGTCTTCACAATATCTATAGGAACATGATGATCAAAAAGAGGAGGGTGCCTCTTGCTTTCGAAGATTTATTTCCAACTGGTAAACCAATTAACTACATGTATAGTAAAAAAAAAAAAAAAAACAAACCACCAACCAAAAACTCAACAAAAAACTGAAGCAAACCACAAAAAACCTTAGAAGGCTTCCAGAACCTTAAATATGTACCTCAGAATAGCTGAGATATATTTTAGACAGTAGAGATGTGATTAATATTTCTTCTCGGATCAGGCTAGAGCACTTGGAAGTTTATCAGTTATTACCCTCGTCCTGCCTGCCCAGCCATTTCAGCTGGTACTTGGGACCCTCCCCTCCCGTGCCTGGGTAACAGTGAGTGAATAAAGCAGCAAGTGATTAGCGTCGGTTCCTGCCGGACCCCGAGAGGGGCCTTTCGGAGATCTCTCAGCAGACTTCAGTTCTGTCTGGTGACAGGATTATCTTGGTCCCTAATGGAGACCCAACAGGGATGCACCGCATCCCACAGATACTGCCTATGAGAACTTGTGCTTACAGCCTGAAGTTCTGCTGTGCTAAGCACTAACTCCAGTAGTTTGTGCAGGATCAGTTAGTGGTGTGACGCCTGATCCTCTATGTAGTTTGACACCAAAATCAAATTCATACATTCAAGCTTCACTTGGTTCAATGATGACCTTGTCCAGTGTTTTCTCAAGCTAAAGATCAGCTGACACATATGAACTGGTAGTTACTGTAATAGGAACCGTTTTCCTGGCTAATGCACAGCTTGTTCCTGAAATTCATCTTCAGGCTTTGGACCACCCTTACCCTGAAAGCTGAGCAATACTAAAACACAACTATCTCAAATACTGCCACAGCACATCTTAAACTGCCTACACCTCATGGAAAAATCTGACAGATGCCTTACTTAGAAATGCTTTGGTTTAGGTATGTCATTCTATTTTGTTTCCTTAATACATTTCTATGAAAACAGGGTTACAGTTTAGGATTTAATCTTCTGTCTATTCCTGACTTCAGTCATAATCTCTGTCCACATCAAAATTAGCTGGGAAATCATCTTCACAGTGCACACCAGATTTGAAAATGATCTTTTCATAATTTCTTTTTCTGTAAAGATCTAAAACCTAAGCAGAAAAATAATGAAAAGAGCCTACCTTCATTTCACTGATGTGTCATGCTCCAAGTCTTCTCATCCTTTTTAAATTATTCTTAGTGTGAATTGATTTTGCGGTATTGATTCTAGGAATACTGTCTGTAAGCAGTTATGCTTTGTGCAATATATTAAATAGTAAAAAAGATCTGGGTGCACATATTTATAAAAACTAGAATAATTCTTTTCTACAATCCTGTAGAAATTCAATCAGTCAAGGGGTAGCACTGGTTACAATACTGCACTTGTTTTTCAATTCTGCGTTCTCACTAGAAAAGATGCTAATGACCCTGCAGTTGTCTTTTCCAGTGCAGAACAGCATCTACATTTGAAACTTACTGGGAAAAAACATCCCATGGATTTCCATGAGTAGCTGAAAAGCTGAGTAACAAAAGCGGTGAAAGATGCATTGTAACAATGTACAGAATAAAAAACCCTAGTGGCTTATACCTAAAGTTACATATTCACTATGGGAAAGTAGATCTAAATTCAACGTCAGAATGCTGTCACCTGCCCTAGCTGAAATGGTGCCTTATCTTATGTTGGTTTTAAGGAGGTTGTATTTGAGCTATTAAAGAAGAATCCCAAAATAAGCAAACCCACTCCTTCCTTGAAAAGTTGCTTATTGTTCCTTGCTTCAAAAGGATCCAGGAAGCAGTGGATGTATATATATTGCAAATCAAAGACAAGAGTGTGATTAATAGGCTACCTGACCTTTCTCAAGGAGAGACAGCAGAGAGGGCTGGAGAGGGCTGGTGCAGGGAAGAAGGGCCGTGCAGCTCCATGGGGCGCTCTGTAGTCGGGGAAAGAACTGCATTTATCATATGTATCTTTCCAGAATAATTTCTGAACTGCGTATTCTCCAGTCTTTTATGAGTTGTCTGCTAATGCTTAAGGGTTCACCTACATGCCATTTTTGGGATTAATTTAACTGTAGATCAGTTCAGAAAGAGGTACTCTATGGGTACAAGCTACAGTGATAGAAGCTCTGTTAGCCTTGTATAACTGCATCTACTCTAACAGGGTGTGAAGTAATGTTAATGATATTTCTAAGTTAAAAACATTACAAAAATATATTTAAATCATCCCTGAGAGCAAAGATAACAGATGACTGAGCTACATTGCAGGAGCTGGTTGGAATACTTTAGTGTTAATAGTGCTAGTGTTGGTACTTTAGAATAATCTGCATTATAACTTAAAAATAATTTGATAAATCTTTCAATTTACTTTAGTTGTGACTAGTTTGTCTTTAGCTCCCTTGTCAATATGTGGCTGCTTAACAATAATTAAAGCTGAACCTTATGAAATGCATGTATCCAAAATGATTTCTTAGAAATCTTAGCTTCCCATCAATTGCTTTAGCCCAGTTGGTATCGCAGCTCAGGACTCATCTGCCTCGCCAGGGTAAAAAGAACAATTTAGATAATTTCACTGGAGGTATCAGCACTTTTTACCACCATGAAATGCTCTAAGAATTAAAGGACGACAGAAAACGCCCTCAAATCACATTTTAAAAAGCATTTTCCAAAAGTGACTATGTTAGTAGACTTTATTGTCACCAGAAAGCCTCTGTTAATCTTACAAAGCATCTGCAATGAATAATCTTCCCATCCCCCATTCTTATTTGCTGCCAGAAACAGCTTATAAATGCTCAGTTGAAAACTCTGCCAAATTTTGCTTTTAGGCACACTGTTGTAAATAGTGAATATTTCTACTGATTTCGGTAAAATTACTCCAGATTTACGTGGCTGCAAGGGGAAGTTCAATTTTGCCTGGGTCTTTCCTCTCCAGCTGCCACTTGGCGCCCTGGTCAGCACCAGAACTGCCACCTCTGGTGTCAGTGGAAGGCAAGTGCTTGAGCCGAGTCTGCCCATCATTTGACAAATCATTATAAACAGATTCGAACAAATATTTCTTTACAAAACAAACTGGTCAGCAGGCTCCAGGCTCTATTCTCCTGATGCATTTTACAGGAAATAATATCAAGTTAGCTATTATGAAACTACCCCCTCCTCACACACATATAATTGCTTCCAGCTTGCTGATTATTACCCTTTCCTTAACTGATAGAGTGAGAAGAGAAATAAAAATATCTCCATACAGTGGGCCAAATCCTCATCTGGTATAAATCGACATAGCTCCATCAAAGTCAATAAAACCATGTTGATTTACACCAGTCGAGGAGCTGATGCCCTATAATTTTTTTACTTGCTTTTAAAAATAAAACCTTATGTGATTGTGTAACCAACATTGCAACAGAAACCAGCATTTTCTTTAGTGAAGTCAAACATGTGCCCTCCCTTTGACTTTGAAACATTTTCACTTAGGTAGTCCTTCTATAGCTTTTTTCCCTCACCTTCTGGCAGAATGCTCCTGCCACCCTTTTTACTGGGCCAGCATCATGAACAAGGTACAAACTGGGCTGAATGATGATCAGACACAAAATAATAATTCCATGGAGCAATGAGGGTAAGGAACAAAATGTTGCCACTACTCTTTCGCACAAAAGAGGGAAAAAGGCTACACAAAGCAAACGATAAGAAAATTATTTCTCTACTGACATTCCCTCTGATCTCCACCACACTTTCCAGTTAGCTAACATCTATTAACAGCACCAAACAACTAGTAATTCCTACCCAGGAATGACAGTACTGTAAATTACTATTACAGATTAGGTTTCTTAAATAATTAAAATAATGCAATGAGATTTATTATCACAAGGTTTACTAAAGCTGATAGAAACTGTGTGCTCTGCCTGGACAAACTCAGATTTCTAAAGTCTTTCTTCAGTCTTCACTAAGGGCTGTCAAACACATGGTGGATTTTTTGGGAATACTCTTTGTCTCTTGTTCTGATCAAAAGCACAGAGAGATGTACCATGGAAGGTCTTTTACATCCATTGTAGGGGTTCTAGGCATTTCAGTGTGGTATATTGTCCAAGAAAGGTCTGGTCTTTCCCCAAACCCTCATTTTTGTTGACTGGTTGTTTTGATTGATCTGTAAATTCAGAAATTCATGATAATTTCAATAGCATCCTGAAAGATCTGAGCAATTTTATTGTTAATGCTGACATAGTTTTGTATTGGTTCAGCAAAGACTTTTAAGAAAACTTTTATTTATCAGTTCTTGGTATTTAGCAGCCCTTAATAACATGCTGGTAGTTTTATTAAAGTCAGTGGTGGTATTTGCAGGATCATAGCTTTTAATTTCTGATAGCTTTTTTGAATACTGTAACAGATTAAGGTGTAATAAAAAACTGCAATAGCACACATTTCCAAATTATTTTGTGCCAAATCTGGGCAAGATTAAGCTCACTTTAAAATACATATTCCATTGCTTTGAATAACATCTTGAAAATCATTCTATGATGTCTGGAATTCAGTTGCAAAGACTGAATCAGAATTCAGTCACACATTCTGGTCTCTGTTTTAATATACATTTTTTAATTCATAGGCCAGTCTGAAATGCATTCAGAATTGACTGGAAAACTTTTTATAGTAAGACTTGAAAATTTCCTTATCATATTTGGTAGGCACCACTGCACTACTTACTTTCATTTGGAAAAGATTGCTTATCTCTGTTAAACTGTGAACCCTCTGGTTTTGAGGCCCTGCTTTTAACTGTAGCCTTCATTTTGGATTGCAGCCTTTATTTTGTAATGAGGCTTTGCCACCTGGTTGAATGAATGACTGAGATGTTGATGCAGAGAAATCCAATTCAGATCCTTCAGTACCTGTCTGTTTCCATGGCAAGATATGACTTGACAATATGACCTAGTCCCTGGAGAAAACAGTGGCTCCCCAAGCACCCTATAAGCAGGTATTTATAGGCAGGCACTCTCCAGATCTGTGCAGAGGAAATTAAAATAAAACACACACAAATCGGCAAACACTTTCCATTCAGTCAGGATTGAAAGAGCGGCCCTGTCTGCAAAGAAAGGTGGTGCTAGATCTTGCCAAACAGTTCTGTCACACATAGGGTAGGACAGCCTTGCATAACATGGGCAAGAAGTGTCAAGTTCTGCTGGGGACAAACAAAAGTTATTCGAAAAGTCAGGTCCTGTCCTCCCTGGTACTGATGAGGACAAACAAGTCACTCCAAAATGAAACCACACTAAAAGACAAGGAATCAAAAAGAGTTTTACTGAGCTAGAAAGTGCAGTCCTTCACAGGGCTGCAGTTCAAGCTTGCTGAC
This sequence comes from Pelecanus crispus, assembly GCF_030463565.1. Taxonomy (NCBI): domain Eukaryota; kingdom Metazoa; phylum Chordata; class Aves; order Pelecaniformes; family Pelecanidae; genus Pelecanus; species Pelecanus crispus. Next base: position 45,127,074 of record NC_134648.1, on the reverse strand, counting down.
TCTCAGGAGGACGTTTCTGGGGCTGCGGGAGGCTTGCTTTCAAGCTGCCAGTTTAATAACCCAGAGCAGTCAGAAGGCTGCTCTCTACAAAGCTGACCCCGTTTCTTACTTGATAGCAAGAGCAACAGTCACATGCCAACATCCACACTTGTGAGGCTTGAGCTTTTCCTGGAAAAGTCACAAATTGCTCTTTGAGGAAGTTGTGTCAGATGGTATCAAGATGGATGATTTGGATGCTGAGTCTCCACAAGCCATTTGCCAGCGGGTCGGACACTGGAGACCCAGCCGGTGTGGTGCCCTGTTTTGGGGAGCTTGGCTTCAGCTTTGATTGCTCAAAGTTCATCAAAGCAGGGTGGCTTCCAACGAAATGCTTCAAGCTCAGAGCTTGTTTCAGCAGAAAAAGCAAATCTAACCAGCTCCAACCCAAGGTTCCTTCCTCCAAGCATAAATCATATACGGAATAGGCAGAGAAGATTTAGGTTACGTCTCAGACATGCTTTGCTTTTTATCTACAGCAAAACTTTTATTTTATTCCAAAGTATGGCAACAAAGATCGAAAAAAAGCACAGCACTGCCTTGCCTTAAGCATGCTGAAGCTTTGTGACATCTTTAGACTGGATTCTTGGCTTTGGAGACTAGAGAAACCTGAAAGTGTACTGGATATGAAGTCAAACAGCTTGTTACCCAACTTGCTTTCTTCCACAGAGTATTGAAATATTAAGAACACAGGCAAATAACACTTGCATACAACTCCCTTTGTTGGTGTGGAGTTGCATTTGTTTGTCTGAAGCCAAACTGGGTGGATAATTTTGCATTCTTTATCTTAGTGGTGCATTCTGTGGTTCTGAAATTTGAATAAGATAAGATCACAAACAAGTAAAAACATGTGCAGGCTGAAAAATCAATATGTTTCAAAGTAACAGTTGAAACACAAATTATTCCTGTACTAATATGCTGAAAACTAGGTTTAGGAATTCTGCTAGGGCTGATAGCATTACTAACAGCTAAAGCACTATTATAAGGAATTTGAGCTACCTTCGTAGTTAGGTGTTAATCATGCCATCACCCAAAAATAAGGTACTCAAAAGGCTGATAATGGTAAAATGCAACATTAGGGATTTTTTTAAGCTTCTCAGTCTTTGCATAATAATTAGATCTTAACAACTGTAGTTCTTTTTAGTCACTCATGCTGAGGTCTGCTCTTTCCATTTACCCTGAAATTTTCTGATGTTTTAGTTGAATTATTCAAAATAGCTACTCTCTTGCTAAGATGTTCCTATTTTTCAGTTCAAGACTCAACATCATTGTTGCCGAAGAGTGGCAGAATTCCTGCTAACTTAATCACATTCAGACCTATACCGTGCCTAACATCAGAAAGCCATTAATAACTAGCTTATACCAACCAAAGTCTGCTCTGTTGGTGATGACACATCTTAAAAATAGTTTCCTCTGAATGAAATCTACATTTCTGTACTGAATTATTACTTGCTGGGAGTCACTCTTTTGGTAACCCTTACACTTTGCTGAAACAAAACACTCGTTGCCCTTGAGAAACACCTGAATAAGCCATGCCTAATATGATACAATTCAAGAATAATTAAAGGCAGTAACTGAAAACTGTAGGCTAGCAGCAATATAAAAATTTCCTTTGCCACCACAATCTGACTTTTCTTCTTTCAGCCCCTGCTTCACTTAGGGCATTTAGGAATGGTGTAGGACTCGAACACTCGACTTTTCAGAAATAATCCTCAGAATTCCCAGTCTCTGTGTCTGGTACATAATTCACTAGGACAGAACTAAACATCTCCTATTTATATTTCCTCTGTATGTTTATGACTGGATGATTAAGAGCAGCAGTTGGCAGGGATCAGGGCTGGAAGCAAAGGTAAGGCCAGGGACAGTATGTGGGACTGGCACATACAGGACAGAAATGTGGTGTTTGAAAGAAGGTAAAAACTCTTGTAGTAGTGATAGGAGCCTCACACATGTAGTGTGAGAAGCCACCATCATTTCCAAGGGAGTGGGGCTTTCTAGCCTGGAGAAGCCTGAATGAAACATTACATCTGGTCGAATTTGGCAATTTTTGTTAAAATGTGGGCTGGTCCTGTTCTAGAAAGACTTATTGCATTGTGAATTGATCCTATCGCTTACAGGTCAGTAATTCCTAACTCTGTCTTTCCAGTGCATTGGCAACTGTTAGCTCCACATCTGGGATCCTTCTGGAGCAGTGGGAGCTTGTTTAGATCCCAGAACGGGTATCCCAGCCCTTCTGAGTTCCCAGTGGTCCTCCAAGTCCCTCTTGCTCCTCTAAACCCGAGCCAGGATGTGCTGTAGCCATCTCCCTGTTTGTTGGGGCAGCAATCCACAAGCACATACCCTAGGGGAAGAGAATGCATTCCTGCGGAGAGGCTGCGTAGTCGAGGTGGGCGGACGTGGCCTCCTGTGAAAGGGAGAAAGCGGCCAGCACTTGGAAGAGCAGGAATCTCATTCCGCGGGCCTCTTGCCCAAGCCATTCAAAGGTTAGTCCTGTTGTAACAAGTCCGCTTTCTACCCCATGGTAACACCATCCAGCGTGTGCCATCGATACCTGTGTTGGAGCTTTAAACATAACCCACTGAAGTCCATCATGTGTTATACTACCAAAGTGATGGCCAAAACCCCCACTTAAGAGCTCTATTCAAAATAAAATCAAAATACAATGTGGCATGAACAAAATCCAAATGGAATTCAGTAATACCAATGTAGTCTTTATTTTTTCTACAACTTTTAATGTGGGCCTAGCTTGAAATGTACCATAATATGCATTACTTGTTATGAATAAGAAAACCACTTATGACAGAGTACCCGATGGCATCTGCCATTACAAGTTACTTAAAAGCATTCTTAAATACTATAAATATCCCAAGGAACTGTGACTTCTTTCTCCCCTGAAAACTTTTTATAACATCAGAGCAAGCTAACTTTTGATGTACACTACTGCTGTAAAACTGGATATGACAGTCCAATGCTGAGCTGTGTTTCTGATTGATAAGGATACACTTAAAGTAATACTAGCAATGTATTTTTCCTGATGATCTCAATTATTCTGGAACTAGAAATTCTAGGAAACTGTAACATGTCTGAAGATACAAAAAAAACCCCAATAAGCTGAGAAGGGCAACATTAACAGAAATGTTATAAGTCTAATATTTTTTAAATCAGGTGATGAAAAGCAAGGTGAAATTCACCTTGTACAAATAACATTTATATGCCACTTCCCATGCAGAGTGTCAGAATAGGGAGTCAGCTGAATCATTTGGTGCATAATCTTTTTCTTATCTTTTCATGAGACAAAGTTCAGGCAAAGCGATAAGGAGATGGAGCAAATTAGGAGAAGGTGAGTGCTGAAATGATGAAAAGAGTACTTTCAAACAGGTAGCTGTGTTGCCTTTTAATTTTTTGGCTGTCATGTTTTCATCACTGCTGCTGCCTGACCTTCCAAAATACAGTAGTGATGAAAATCCTTCTTTGACACAGGGTTTCATGCACCTGTGGAAACAGAGGACAGGGTGTGATAATCACTTATGCCAGTGAAGCAGCTTTAAACTGGCTGAAATCAGCATCTCTTTCAGGTGTCCTTGTTCTGTTACCTTCTCAGTCAAACCTGGAAAGAGACTAGCCCGTGTTTGGAGAACCTTAGCCATCATTTCATTTTGCTAAGCGAGCCCTGCAAGTTTATGGTGTCTCTAGATAAGGGGTTTTATGGGTTACCTACTACACTTTAAATTACTATGAACCTCTCTCTGCACTGTTTAGGCTGCCTACTGTACTGGCTCCAAACTAGTTTAGCTTGAGGGTGTGAAGTCCTCTTTTCCTCATAACTGGCATCATCTATCTCATAGGTGCACATTGAGTGCTCCTGCCACTGAACATCTGATTGTCATAAAAGGGGAAAATAACATTTTCTTTCTGGCTTTAGAAGTTATTATTGGAGTCTTTGGATTAGCATGTCTATCAGTAGGACAAAGAGGTAGTACCAGCTCTAGCCCTTCCTCTAAAGTCTTTGTAAATAAACAGACAGTAAGCACTTTCCTGTTCCCAAACCCTGTGCTTGGCCCTCAGGCCCATTCAAAGCCCCAAAGGGCTCTTTCTCTCTCTTTTCTTTCTTGTTCCTTCTCACACAGGGTAATACCCAGTCAGCCCCAGGATTTGTAGCTAGTTGTAAAAGGGCAAAGGTTTTACATGACTCTAGGCAACAGGAACACAAAAACAAAATTTCCGTCCCCTTGCTCTAGGCAACTGCTAGACAGAGGGTTGCGTTTTTGTTCTGTTTTGTTTTGGGGTTGGGTTTTTTTTTTTTTGCTCCTAGCGGCAGTGCCTTTGCTCTTCGTTCATTCGCATCAACCTGGGAAAATCACATGTACTGCCTGGACTACTTCTTGCTCAGGCCTTCAGATTCAACCCATTGCTTTGGATAGCTGCTACCTCAATGTTTCCAGAGTTATCACTGTACAAAAACATGTATCTTGGAGCACCCTCCAGTTAGCCTGAAAGAAGAGCCAGTAGGGCAGCCAGCTGTATAAATCAAGTATATGACTGTCAACAGATTAAAGCCTTTTGATGTTGATTATTAACAGTTTTCAACATTGTAAAATATTGACTCTCTTTTATTACTCCACAAATTCTCATTACTTCCTCACCAGACAGAGCTTGAGAGTGTGTTTGTATAAAACAAACAACAGGAACTCTAAAATGATACCTGGGCTGACTCACTGGAGACCAAGGAAGAGCAAATGTGCCCGAACCCTATTAGTCGACATTAAAAAAGTAATAGTTTCTTAACGCTGATTCTATTCTATCGCCAAAGATGAAAAGTTTAAAAAAAAAAAAAAAAAGGAAAAAAAAAGGAAAGGTACAGTGAACATTTTGTTTAACTACCCTGGGGTTTGTTTGTTGTTTAAAGAATTAATCAGCTGCTCCTAGCCCAGGGGGAGCATTCCCGAGGCAGAGAGGCACTGCAGAGCGGGTACATGCTGCCCATGCCATTTGTTTCTTTGCCTGTGTTCTGGGAGTCAGAGTTCAGCAGTAGGGAAGTGTAGGCTGTCTCAGCGGGTCTATGCCCTGCAGAACTGTTCCTGGAGAAGTGAAAATAGTTATGGCTGGGGCAGTTAAGCTTGCTCTGGACCTGTTTTGAACTATTGGAGTAGTGCCAAGGACCTGGCTCAACTGATAGATTTTGTTTTCAAGTTGCGTAAGCGCAAGTAACCTGCAAGACTTGATTATTTTTTTAGTACAATGGTTAAGTTCAGATAGGATTATTTAAATGGCAACTACAATAAGGACCCATGTAAGCATTTTTCACTTTACCTTAATCACCCTCCCAGGTGCTGCATCCTTGTTCGTAGGCCTTTGGGTTCTGATCTTACAGCTACCCAAGTGTTTTGACATACTGAACACCACTGAATCTTTAAAGATCCTGCCCAGAAGGGGGTTGTGCATGCGGTGCGTGTGTGTGTGTGTGTATTCACTTACTCCTTCAGAAAAATTGAAGATTATATTCATCCATATTATTTTTACTGGGAAAAATTAATCAGGTTTCATAATGAACTGAAGAGTAATTTTAGTATGATTGAACTTATGGGGGTAACATTCCCTCCTGGATACTTTTTCTTCTTACCACTCAGTCTACCTTTAACTTCCTTAGAAGTTCAATGACACTAATGAGCTTTTCCTCTCACAGACCTTTTGCAAAGGCTTTGGAACATACTTGTATAGGGAAAATACTTATGTCTTGAAATACATGACTGTCACTATCTAAAAGGAATTAATAAATTACATTTAAGTATAAAGAAAATGGCATGTAAGTCAGCTGATAGGGCTGGATTTTTTCTTTACTAACACTATAGGAGGAAAGCATATTATATTACATATTTCAGATACTTCAAGGCAAATCTCCCTTTGGTGGGACAAACATATACTTACACCAGTCATCTGATACAGAATTAGGCAGAGTTCCTACACAGGCAAACTCCAGACAAAAGGAACTTAATTTCAAATAATGCTAAAACTAGTCTATGCACAAAGCTTGCACTGGCTCATCTAGATCACTTTTTACGCCTACATAACTAAATACCTTTAAAACCCTGTGTTAATGTGCTAATATAACATTTACACTTTGTTTCTCAGTGTGTCCACCCAACAGTTCCCACCACAGCAGCTAAACTAATGCCAAAATAACTCTAGTTAAACTAGTTCATGGTCTGGTCTGCATGCAAAGCTTACCATACATCTAAGAGTAGGATTTAGGAGTAGACTGTGTTAGAAACAAGAGGAGTCAGGAAAGTCCCCTCCTGCATTCCCTAACACTGTGAAACCATAACAATTTACAGGGACTTTTATCCTTCCCTACATCCTTATGAATTGACAGTTTATAAAATAAAGGGACAGAAAGGACAGACTTAATTTTACAAAAAAGGATGGTCACGTGCACAAGGCCTATACACCATGGAAATATGAAAGACTAGTTATATAGATTATATTATTCTGGTTTAACTGAAGAAAAAAAGTCCAAATTTTTCCCAGCAGCATTTTGTTGTTCGACCCCCACTGGAACTGATTACATTTTACGACTCTCAGCAGAAGGACTTCTTAATTTCTGAGAGGTTTTACATACACCGTGCACCGATGCCAAGTGCTGGACATAATCTGGCTGGCGTATGGGGAACAGCGCAGCTCGCGGCGCCAAACCGAGTGCCGCTTCTTCAGCATCGACTAAAAGGGTGGCCAAACACAGTGCCCGTAACCCACGCGCTTCAAAGCTTTCACATGGCTTGGACTCAAAAGGCACTTCCTACCCAATTTCGGCAAAGGCCTAAAAGGTGGAGAGGGACGTGGGCCTCCTTCGGGCAGGGGGTGACCTGCTTCATGGTGGGCCGCTGCGCACGACTGTCGCCCGGCGGCTCCCCAGGCTCCCAACCTGCCATTTGGAGACGCATGCCGGACGCATGGAGGAGGCCGAGGTGACGGACTGCGCGGCCTTTCCGTGGCAGCCGCAACCCCGAGCCTTCCTCCTCGGGCAGCCCACCTGGGGAGCGGCCACTTCCAGCCTGCTGCGCACTCCCTGGAAGACAGGTCAGACAAACCGCGAGGGCTTTCCCTAAAACACCTCTTCCCGCCGACGCTCGCCTCCTCGGCCTGCTCAGGTTAAGCTTTAACCAGCCGCCTTATCTCCAGGCGAGCTCCGCCCGCCACGAGGCTGCCCCTAATGAGCGGCTTGCGAGGGGCTTGGTCGTACAGCTGCCATCGCCCACGCCGAGACCCCGCAGCAGGGGCTGCAGCGGCACCCACCACCCAGGACCCCCACCTGTGCCTGCCACCACCCGGAGGTGCCCTGGCTGGGCCACCTGCCTCTGGCCGAGGCCCCGGCCCCAGGTCCGGGCCCGTCCCTGGCTTGCAGCGCCCGTGGCTGGGTTGCTGCCAAGGCTGGTGCCCAGGGGACAAAGAGCCTCAGGCAGCGGCCTGCCCGGCCAGCCCGGCCTCCTCCCTGCCGCCCGCCGCCCAGGCGCACGCTGCGCTGGCAGCTTCTGGGACTTGAGGCCCCTTGGTGGATGGATGGCCCCGTCCCCACCGCAATGCCAAACTGCTCGTGGTTTAGGCAGGCATGAAGCGGCGAGGAGGGGCACAAGAACAGCGAGATGTCCAGCCCTTCCTCAGGGAAGCTGGGAGCCGCGCGTGGAAGCTCCCTCCATCGCGCAGGCACCGTGGCGGTGCCCCGGCTGTTAAAAACCAGCTGGCGTAGGAGCGTCCCTGGCCTCCTCCGCACTCATCAGAAAACATGTAGTTCCCAAAAGTGTTTTTCTTCTGGATCCCACAGTTGGCGCCAAACTCTGTCCAAATCCCACTGACGGGCCAGCCTGCGGAGCTGGTGCCCGCTGGGGTGGCAGCGTCGGCCTAACGCTAAGATAGAAATTGACAGCAGCGAACAAAACTTCTCTGGCAGCATCTACTCAGTCGGACCGAGCTTTGCCAGCCTGCAGATCGCTGCTTCTGTTTGCTTCTGCAAAGTCATTTGGAAAGTCACAACTTTTTGTAACCAGGTTTTATGTGAACACTAAGAAGAATTCGTATGTGTTGGCCTCAGAGATGGGCTGTGGTCACAGGCTGTTGTGGAACTCATTGAGAATCCGACCATCAGCACAGACCTGAGCTGTGTTTCCTGGTATACCTTTCCCTTTTGTCCTCCACATTTTTATGATAAATTGTCCTCCTGCCAGGAGATTCCTTCAGACTGTGTGAATGAAGTATTATGGGGGGGGGGGGGGGCGGGCGGAGTGTTTTATTTCAACTTATGTCAGCTGTTAAACATTTTTATCCAAGCGTGTGTGTGTGCAATATGCACAAGTATTAGATAATGCTGAGGTTGTAACTCCTTTTGCTGCTAAACTCTCAGTTGCATAAGAGGCAAGAAATGGAGAATTGAGGTCATGTGTATGCCTTGCAGGGTTAAAAACCTATCTATGAGGCAGGAAATTCTCTCACTGAACTTTAGTTTTGTCACAGAGCACAGCACACCCACTCACAGCCATAAGAAAACAAAAATCAAGGTAGTTCAGGGCAGTGATGGGAAGGCACGGGCATTTCTAAACCTGATCTGACCTTTTAAACCTTTCTCCTTGGTACTGACTTTACTGAGGGTACTTACCAAGCTAAGGTATAAAAGACCCATCTTGCACACTTTCTCCTTTTTCTCATTATTAGCTGTATTTCTGTCACTGGACCTCAGATGAGTCAGTGGTACTGAGTGTAACCGGAAGCTTTTTTTGAAGGCGGGGTCTAACCCGTTGCATCCATTAGGGATTAGGCAGAACTATAGGTGACCTTTTGTTTTGCCCTAAAGAAGGCTTGCAGTTAAAAGTAACTTTCTGATTTCTGGGGGACAACGGGATGGTCAGTATGCTGTTTTAAGCGTTACTGTCTCTGTAAACCTGGATTTACATATAATTTTTTACAACATTCTGTAATTATGATAACTAGGGTGCAAACTCTTAAAAGTATTTTAGCCTGAGATACTTATACCAATTCAGCCTTAAACATGGGTACATTTAGAGATGCATAACGATAAATTGCATCATTAGAAAGTGTTCCTATAGAACAATAAACTATGTGGATATAAGCACTTTTACAACATTATACCTATGTCCACGCTGTGGGGTTGTACTGAATGAGGTCTCAGGTACTATAACTTCCATGTGTGAAGGTGGTCTTAGGATTGTGAAGTCTTGCCTTTGCTTTTTTTTAGGAACTTCTTGGATGACTGGAAATTACAACTGAAATAATTTTCAGTTCTTAATGCACAAGTTACTGAATCTTTAACAATTTCATTCTATCAATTGTTGCACTAAACTGGTACTGGTAACAAAAAGGTTTACATTTTCTTCCTTGCTATGAATGCTTAGCAACTGTATGGTAACAATCCTACTAACTTCCCAGATGTCCTAAGTCTTGCAAAGCCAGCAAGACCAAAGCACACACTGGATTTACCACCTTTTAAGTGGTTTTTCCTTTAGTTCTGCTCTACACACATGCTTTATATAAACCGAACACATTTATGAGTGGCTGACTTCTAAGAAATTTAGAAATTCTATCAGTATCTCATTTTCTCTTGGGTGTGAGGTACCAGTATGGGCATCGTGGGGCAGCGGTGTCCACCTAATACCTGTCCCTGGATCTGTGGGAGGAGGGAGAATGATCATGTAGGCTGTGCCTCAGGAGCTCTCCTTTTGCAGGGTCTCCCTTGAGTATAGCATTCCCCTAAGGAATATATTCTGTGTCTGTGACGTAGTATGGGGGGCTCCTCTCCAGCTTTAGGACTCAGCACACCAGGCTTGGATCACTCTGCCAGCACCCTGGTAATACAGCTATGGAAAAGCAGTGTCCTACAAAAGTATGAAATCAAAACTGCAGCTTATTTTGTATCCAGGGCAAGCTACCACTTTACTCCAGCCCTCATCTACCTGGGCTGAAGTGGTGGCGAGGGTCTAAGCACATGCAGGACCGTCGTGGTGGGGCTGTTCCACCTGCACACACCGTGACTCGCCCGTGTGTTGTCAAGTTGGGAGACATCCAGAGTCCCCATCGAGCCAGCTACTGGCTTCTTCAACTCTGCTCTTATTTGGCATCTACCATCGGAATAGTGCCTAGATTGTTAATATCTTTGCCTTATCCTTCCTAAAGCCCTCTATGAGAGAAGAGTAGCAGGACAGGAGAAAATAAGGTGGGGGCCAAAGGAGTCTCATATTAAACAGAGATGTAAGTGGGAATACTATTCACAGTTGTGAGTCATCACATTTGTCGAATTAATGACTCTATGAAAATCCATCATGGTCTGTATTTGAGCAGAATTTTATGTTTCAGATTGGCTCATCACTGTAATCTTTCACTAAATAACCCAGAGCAGCTACTGGGCCAATTTCTCTTCATGTGCTCAACAGAAACTGCACTGCAAGGGATCTCTTTCAGTATGCAAGCAGGTTTGCCTACTCTCAGTATTACTGGAAAAAAAGTTGGGACTGTATAGTCATGTAACAAAATCATGAAGTAACATCCTTGAAATTATTGGTTCTACTCATCAACTGGACAGGGAGATGTTCAATATAAGTAATTCAAATAAGATGAATGCAAACTTAGTAAATGGGAGGTTAATGTTATGCAGTGTGAGAGTTCTCAATCTTAAATTTGACTGCATAAAGAATATCTTATCGATTCAGATCCAGGTTTCAAGGATATTTAAATCTATTGTAAATGCCATACATCACTCCAGTAGTGACAACGTGCATATGTAGCAAAACATAGCAAATTCACCCATCATTCATTCAAAATCATTCATCAGTCATCATTCATTCTAAATATTGGTTAGCAATGAGAAATTCAGCATATTTTAGTGTCAGAAAATTACAGTAGTGTCAATACTCTATCCTGTGCACTACAACTGTAAGAAAGAAAATGCAGTACCAGTCTTCTCAGAATTTAAGCTGGTTTCAGAGACACTATTAGGAAATGAATAGTGGTTTCACAACATCATTTTATCGTTTTGTAATCGGGTTAGAGGCCAATCATACATGGTCATTGCTGCAAAGTAGATGAGGTCAGAGTTCCTCCCCACTAGTATAAGGTTATCAGCTTAAATACCTTTAATAGCCTTTTCTGAGATGGAAAAAATAGGGTATGATTAAAGTAAACTTTAAAGGAACATGTCTCTTTGCTTCTGGAGTTGCATGGAAATTAAACATGCAGTATCCATTAAAAGCAGTGAGAATGGTACGTCTAAATCCTATTAAACTGTGAAAAAAAAATGAAGAAGATGGAATGCCTTTCTGTAGAATAACTCTGATGATATAAGAAACATCTCAGTGCTCTCTGAGAGCTTTGTTGAGGGAGGGATGGGCCCTGCTGTGTTAGGTGTTATTTTACCTTAGCAATAGGTGAAGCAGACTCTGGCCATGACGTACTGCCCTCCATGATAGCAACAGACCCAAAGATTATGCCTGCATTTGCAACTGTGGAATGCCTGCATTAAGACTATTAAGAAGCTACCAAAAATGTGACTATACCAAAAATTCACTGACCCACAGGGATTGATTCTTTACTTTTATTTGTGACTCTCGTGAAAGCAACAAGCGTTGAATGCGTCCAGCAGCTGCAGAATAAGGAACCTCCCATCCTTGTGATTACAGAATTGCTTTAAAAGCATGTTGAAATACAACTGAGCTAGAATGAAAGAAAAATGAAATGTGTTGTGAAAAATCATCTGCGTATCTCTTTTTTTTTAACTGAAGTATGTTATTTATAAGTGAGTATGTTCTTAAAAACTGAGCATAGCACTTTACAGCCAGTAAAAGACAATAGACCAAATGTTACTGTTACCCACAGCTGGAGTGGATTGATAAAACCAGCACATTGTCTTTGCTCACATAGTTTAAAACCTACATAAAGATATATGATCAAAAGAGTAAATTGGCTCAGCAAGGTGGCGGAGAAAGGGCAAAAGGTGAAAAAAAGCTGTATCGGTAAGTTATAAAATGCATAATCGAATAAATAAGGTGTTTTTGCTGGGTGCCGTAAGCTTTAAAAAAGTGATCTATGGTTTGTTTGCATTATGGAAATGAAGGATTTTCAAAACAGCATTTGGAAAGAAAAGGGATGGTACCATCCCCCCCAAATCTACTCAGTGCATTAAAATGAGTTGGTGCTTACATATATACTTCTCCTTTTTTACATGCTCCAGTCAACTGAGAAAAGGGTAGAGATTATTGATGTCATTTGACTGAACAACTCACTAGCATTCTATTATTTACACAAATGAGTGCATTTTTCATATTTATCTTTTCAACCATATGTTTTTTACAAAAATTAGAGTCGAGAACCTAGCACGCCACTCAAAGTCCAAGGAAGTCCTTTATGAAGAAATCCAATGAATTTTTTTCTCTGACTTCAGCCAAACCCTGAGAGAACAAAGTGGCAACTTTGAGGGAAAAATAAAAAGAACAAAAAAGCAAGCGTGCAAATGGCTAAACTTACGCTGCAGAAAAAACTCTCCCAATTGCTTGATAATACAGGTAAAACCGAGTAAAATTTTTGCTTTTGCATGGTTCCAAGAATATGATTTGGTTAAACATGAGTTATTCCAATATAAAGTTAGGTATGAATTTAAAGTGGCAACACTCTAGTAGAATAATTCCATGTGCTATACTTGTTCCAGAATAACAATAGTCACGTGTGCAATTATTTGGTAGTGGCTATAGCTGAATAGATATTTTGGAATATCTGAATAGGTATTTCAGAATATCTTTGTGTAAAGCAGCTCTTGGTAGTTTAAAGACAGGAAGAAATAGGACAAGGAAAGAAATCTGCAATAAAGCAGGGAGCAAGTGAAAAGAAATTAAAAATTTGCAAATTGTGGGGAGCTTTGAAGGAGCAGCTTGGGGACAGCCCCGAGCCTGGGCTGACACTGTCCCCAGAAAATTGTTCTACCCTTGTAAAGCATAGAGACCAAGTGTTTTATAAGATTTTATGTTCCCAGTACAACTATTTCTAAAGGTCTATGAATGAGAACTGCAACCTCCCTGGCTAGGGAATTCCATTTAGCATGGCTGTTAGTAACCTTTTTCTGATTCCTCAGAATTAATTTCCATTGAATTCTCAACGCCCACTTAGTAGACATCAGCTGGTGTCATAAAAAATTGCTCTCGTTCCCGCTGACCTTATTGGGAGCAGACTCAGAGCCTGGATTCGTGGATTTTAAGGAACAGAGCTGGATTCAGAGGTGAAAACTGAATGAACTGCTCCTCTGTATCCTAAGAACATGAAGACACAGTGCAACCCTATTACTCAGTGAGGATCTGTTCACTGGAAAATCACCAAGGGAATAATGAGGGGGGAAGAACAAGAGGAGGAGGAAAAGGTGAGAAGAAAAGAGAAAGAGGGCAAGAGAGAGCAAAAAGGGAAAGGGAATTTGCTTTTGATGTCACAGTTCTATCAACTCATGCATTTTTCATGGGTACCAACTAGTGCTAAAATAATGCTGTGCTGACAATCCGAGCATGAAAAAAATAAGCCAAGTTCCCAAACATCATGATACTGGCTTAAAAATAATGAGATATACAAAAATTCAAAACTCAAAGCTTTTCTTTCCCTTCTAATTTGTAAGTCTGACAGGTTCACATATTCAAGCTTTTCTCTCAAACTTGAGATTTAGAAATGTAATTATTTTTAAGGAGACCTGAGGTTCCAATTTAATCACGTCTGCTGAAGAGCTAGAGCTTAAAACAAAGCTAAGTGTTGCAAAATCTCACTGTATTCACAAGAGCTGGCAACACTAAATGTCATAACCATGGCATACTGTACAGTTTTGATGCAAAACGAACTAAAAATTACCAGATGTTAGATACAAGTGCATTAACTCCAGTTGCATTTGTGCCCTTTGCTAGAAAGTAATTAAAAAAATCAAAGTGAAGCCAGCTAGCAAATGAAAATAAACTGGTAGGACTCAGGAGTTAACCTGTTTCGTGGCTCAAGCTTTGTATGCTGTCAACTTAACTAGGAGAAGCAAGCATTAACATTTCTCAGTGCTTTTGATTAAAACCTGATCACTTTTTAAACACAGTAATTCATGGATTGGATGTTAACATTCTTTTAGGTTTTAGTCACACAGGCTACAGCAGTGCCGATCGTTGCCTTTACTTGCAGAGGTAAAGACAACAACCTATGCACAGGTGCAGGAAACAGCACGGGACCTTTATTTGCAGGAACAGCATTTTAAGTCGTCAACTTGAACTATTTAGATGTCAGCCTTCAGATATTGTTCACCTCACTAGTTCTATGGAGTTTCCACAATTATTCTGTAGGTTTTTCATATAAGTGCCGGACCTTGTGATGATGAACTATAATGGACGTGGAATTTCTGCGTTTTTATGTCTCCAAGCTGGCTAGCACGCTTAAGGACACAATTGAATTAACACCCCAGTTTTAATTACCAATGGCACTGTAAGTGCATTAGTGTTAAAAAAAAAAAAAAAAAAAGCGGTGAAAAATGAACACACTAGTAAAACCACGTAGTGACATTTTCGGTGAACTGGCAAAAAAAATGAGGCAAGGTGAAGGGGCCCACGTACAACTCTTATGCTCATCTTAATTACATATAATGTCCCCTTCGGCAAAATATATCGGTGTGCCCCCGCACGCTGTGACAGCAGCATGCCCCTTGGCTCTGGGCTGTCACCGAGCGCGAAACGGCTCCGGAGCTGCCCTGTCAAACGCCGAAGCCGCTGTGGATCCGCCGAAGGGGCCGCCCCGCCTGCCCCCGCTGCCCGGGCAGGTACTGAGGACAGCGGATCGCCCCGGCACCCAGCGGCCGGCGGCCTCCCCGGGGCCGGTGGTCCCCCCGGGGCCGGTGGTCTCCCCGCCGCTCGGCGGCTGCTCGGCGCCCGGCGCCGGTTTCGGAAGCGCCGGTAATGCCGGTGGCAGGAGGCGCGGGCGGGCACCAGCCGCAGGCTCGGCCGCCCTCCGTGCCGTGCCGTGCCGTGCCGCCCGCAGCCCAGCCCGGCCCGGCCCGCAGCGCCGTGCGGAAAGAGCCGCCTTCCCCGCCGCGGCCAGCCGGCCTGGGCCCGCCGCCCGCCGCCCCCCCCCCCCCTGCACCGGAGATCTCCGGTTGATAATTCAAAAATGGAGGATGCGCCCTCTCAGCCATTAATTAATAATGTAGCTCGCTGTCTTCCTGTGTGACACACGCTGGAAGGCACCGAGCGGCCAATAAAGATGTAGGGGAGAGCAGGGGAAGGCTCCTCCCCGCCGCTCTTCCTGATTGAGGGCTTGAAGAAGTAGATCAAAAACTTCCCAGGAGCCGGGGGGGGCAGAGGAAAGGGGAGAAACGCGGCGAGGGGGACCGCGCTTCGCAGCGGCCGAGCAGCAAGGGCAGCCTGCGGCCGCACCAGGTGGGCAGGCGGGGAGGGAGCCCCCCGGAGCGGCAGGCCGGAGGGCGGGCAGCCCCCCGCGCCGCGGCCGCGCTGTCCCGCCGCGGCGGCGGAGCCGGGCCGGGGCGAGGCGCGGCGCGGGGCTGGAAGGGCGAGGACCCCTCGTTAGGCAGCGTCCCGGCAGGAGGGGAAGGAGGGAGATAAGTGGTCGGCGCTGCCCCTCCCGGGTGTTTGGTTTGCGGGGAGGAGGAGGAGGCGGCGGCGGCGGGGGAGTGGAAGTTGTTGTCCGGCCCGGCGTGTGTGGGTCAGAGGCGGGGGAAGGGGGTGACCCGGGGGCAGGGGAGCCGGAGGAGACAAAGCGCGGCGGCGGCCGGGGTATCCCCGAGCCGAGCACGTTGCGCGGCTGGGGCGGGGGGCGCCGCCTCCGCCCGCCGCTCGGCGTCATGGCCCCATTGTGAGGCAGAGGGAGGCGGAGGCGGGAGGAAGGATCCGCCGCTCGCTCCGCGCGCAGTCCCAGGCAGGCAGCGGCGTGTCAGGCACACAAAAGGCCGCCGCGCCGCCGCCGGCGCTTTCTCCCGCTTCTTCTCCGGCTCCCCCGGGGGGAGGGACAGGCCGGGCCCGCTCCCTCCTCCCCGGGCCGGGGGGCGCCGCTGCCCGCGCTCGCTCACTCCCTGTTTTTCTCCCCCCCCCCCCTCGAAGCGGGTCCCGGGGCAGGAAGAGAGCGCGGAGCGGGGCGATGCCGCTGCTGCACCGAAAGCCCTTCGTGAGGGAGAAGCCCCCCGCCGACCTTCGGCCGGACGAGCGCGTTTTCTACTGCAGGGTCACTAACGAGATCTTCAGGGACTACGAGTAAGAGACTGCGTCCGCGTCCGTCCGTGTGTCCGTCCTGCCTACCCCCCCCCCCCCCCCCCCCCCGGCGGCGGGCAGGGAGCGGTGTAACCCCCGGCCGCTGACACCTGGGCGGGCGGGGAGGGGAGGGGATTCCCCGGCAGCGCCGCGGGGAGCCCTGCCGGGGGGGGTGTGGGGTGGGGGGTGAGGGGGGGCGCGGCTGGCGCCGAGCCCGTGCCCTCCCGAGGGGGTGGGGGGAGAGGGCGGATCTCTCGCCCGGGGCAGGGGGAATCCCTGCCCCTCCTCGGCGGGGTATCCCGCGGCCCCCTCCCCTCGCGGGGAAGGAGGGGACCCGGCTCCTGCCTCCCCCCCCCCGCCCCTGTCCCCCTGCCCCCGCCGGGGAAGTGAAAGTTGCGCGTGTGGGAGGCGGCGGGCGGCAGCGAGCGGCGGCCGGGCCCGGGCTCTCCCCTTCCCCTCCGCCCCCGCCGGCAGCCGCGTGTCGGCGGCGGACGGCGCTAGGCCGCCCCGCGGAAGGGGCCGCGCCGGGCCCGGGCTCCGCCGGGGCAGCGGGGCCGGCCGCCCTATTGTTGTGGTAGCGGCCGGGCCGGGCCGGGCCGGGCGGGGGGCGCCGCCTGCGGAGCCCGCGGCCTCGGCCGGGCCGGGCTCCCCGGGCCGGCTCCCGCCGCGGTTAACCCCTTGCGGCCGGCGCTCCGCCGGGCCGGGCTGCCGGGGCCGCCGCGCCGCCCAGGGCCGCGCTCGCCCCGCCTCCGCGGGGAGCCGCCGGCTGACCCGGTTGGAAATGGCTGGCGGGCCCTGCCGGCCGGCGGCCCGGCCGCGGGGCCGCTGCACCTGTCCGGCGGGGCGCGGGTCCCGCGGCCGGAGCCCTCCTTTCCCGGCCGGGCCGCACCGCCGGGGCTTAAACCGAGCGGGCACACCTGTCCCCTCGCCATCCCTCTTTCTCCTGAGGTTTTTCTCCCTCTTTCCGTCCCTTCCTCTGTGTTTTTCTCTCCCCCCCCCCGCCCGTCCTTCTCTGTGTGTGTAAAAGGACCGGTGGAAATTGTGAAATGGTCGCTAACCGTTGAAGGTGTAATGCACGGGTAGTCCCCAACTTGCTCCCGCTTACTTTATCGCTCGTAAGAACAATGGCCCGAAAGTCTTTAGCGAGACGTTTTTCAAAAGCTGATAAATGTGTTTTCACCGTCCGTCTGATCCAGCACCGTCCCCGCCTACAAAAAGGCCCCCGCATCCAAACTCTCTTTTTATTTTTTTTTTTTAAAAGACGTGCAGACTAGTGAGATTAAATCTGAAATACTTTTCATTTGCAGCATATGAAATTAGAGCACACCTAAATCTTTTTCGTGTTTAGACTTGTTTTTCTTACTCAAATACTCTTCACCTTAATAAAATCTTAAAGAAGTTGCATTAGGTAACTTCGGAGGGTAATGCCTTACTGTTCCTGGATGATGTACTCACGGGGGAAGTGGGAATATTCTTCGTGGAAGTTTTGTAAGGAGCGTTTTCATTTTAGGGTGTATAAGAACCTAACGAGCAAGAGCTGACAGTTGCCTGTTTCTGTAGGAATTAAGTCCCCCTCCCCCAGCTTCCAATATTTTGAAAGCTGCTTTTCTGGTTACAATTATTATCACATAATTAGATGACTCTTACGTATTTGTTGACACTGCGCTGAAATATGTTTCAGGTATGTGTAGTTTTGCTAAAATTTCAGCATGAAAAGTATCCTTTTAAAATGTCTTTCTGCTCCCAAAGGGTTCGGTGAATATTTTAGTGCTCTGGCTGGTTTATTTACACTGCAAGGATGTTGTCACTAAGAAAAAGTATGAAAGACCAAATTCCATATTTAACCAAAGTTCACGAATTAAGGGATAAATTTAGACTTGTGTTCACACAGGCCATCCCTAGAAATGTCAGTGGGTGGTTAGCTCAGAGGTCAGGACTTAGAGCATGGTTTTTGGGAAAACTGCAGAAAACTGCTATGCTTGTTTTTTGTGTTTGTGGGGTGTTTTGGGTTTTTTGGTGGTTTTTTTTTTTTTTTAATTGTCTTCTGGCTTTTTTGTTAGGTTGGGTAAAATTGGTGCTTTGGATTGAAAAGTTTAGTATTTTTACTTAGCAAGGTGTCCTGGCACAGATGAGTAAATTTGGATTCATGCTAGTTGTTTGCGGCATAATCTACTGGAGAACATAGGGTCATCTTTCAGCAATTAAAGATAGTGATCCTTGTCTCTGCTGGTTGCAAAGTGGTGCTTCAAATAGCTAATGTCTTCTGAAAGCACTTCCCATTTCTTTGCCTAAGCAGGGGCAATTAGATTAATAGGGATAGGGAGGGCCCACTTCTTAAAAGTTGTAGTAGTTGTTTCATGAAAGAAAACCATTGTCTAAATAGGGCTTCTCTGAACCAACTTTTGCAATAGCAACTTCCATTTTTTAGAGGCGGGAATTTATATGGAGTCTGACTAGATCAAGCAGGCTGTATAGATACATATGGTAACCTGAATTCACCCCGTTCCTCAACTGTATGAACAGTTCTAATTACTACAAATGGTTAAGATGTTTTCTTGTTTGTTTTTTGGGTTGTCTGTGTTTTTTGGGTTGTTTGGGTTTTTTTTTTTTTTTTTTTAACAGCACAAACTTAGTGTTGAAAAGCTGCTTTCATGCCCATGGCAGCTTTAGTAGAGATGAATACAAATCATGTGTTAGTATTATTATTCTCTATATAAGAAATCATTATGCTAATACAAGGAAAATTTGGCAAGACTAGTAATGACTTTCCTGTTAAGGATGTATTTCCTTTTTAATCTGAAATACCATCGCATAATTTTGTAACCGTTTAAAAGGGGGTGCAGTGAGGTGGCAGCATTCGATTCTGTTTATCAGGAGTAACAGGAACTGGGGGTACTGATGTTCTTCATGCTTGGTTGTGCTCCTGGTTAGAGGGACAGACCAACAAAAGGGTCTCTGGAGCCATAGTAGCAGCTGGAAAAGAAGTACAGGGATGCACGAGATGCATGAGAAACACATTAAACCAGTGGGATGTTACCACCAGTCTTTGACACCTTGTCTGTGAAAGTTAATAGCTGATATAGAAGCTACTATTAAAAGTATGGGAAGTCTTGCTTGTGAAGACAGCCTGAAAAAGAAAATAATGAGTAGTATAAATACGGTGGTAGGAATGTTCCTCATTCTAAAACACGGAGGGGAAAGAGCAGTTTTGCATCTTCAAAACTTACTGAAACTAATTATTAGACTGGCCTGTGGAATTCTTGGTTACAGTAAAAAAGAGATCTGTTCAAAAGGCTTTTAAAAGTGTCTTTAGTTAAATTAGGTGGATTTTTCTGTTGAAGAGAAACTCATAACTTGAGATATATTCCTTAATGTGTAATTAACCTGTAAATATTAAGGAATAAATGTCCCTTTCTCAGCTTTTTTGTTTGTTTGTTTCTTTTGTGCATTATTTTGCAATATGTATTATTGACCAGGAGATAAGACAGAGTACAAGAATGCTTTTGTGATCCAGAATGGCAGAGTTGGTCTTCCGTGATTACCCTCCTATCGTAGACTAAATAGATTATTTATTAGAGGCTCATAGGGGCTTCAGGATTAAAAATAACAATTATTACAAATTAGACATTCCATAGCTCCCCCCCCCCCCCCCGAGCTTTTTCCTCTCTCTTAAATTTCACTTAACATGACTTTCTCATACTTTTTACTCTCTGGAATATAATTCTTTTGTTTAAAAAAAGAAACCCCCCCAACTTGTTTTTAATATATGTGAAGAAAATGAATAAAAGGAAATGGTTTGAAACAAACATGTTCTTGAAACACACTAAAAATACAGTAGATCTTGGACGCTCAATGGGAATACTTGGTTAGTTCAAGCAAAAGGCACCTGTCATTTCTAGGCTGGATTTTTATATCTGTTGCAAATGCAGCCAGCACAGAGATTGCAAGTAATTTATTTCTGGCTTCTGTGAATGAACTGCCTCCTATCAAATACCCCCCAGCTAGCAGTATTAAACTACTTCTCAATGATTTGCTGATAGTTTTCCTGTTTTCCTTAGCTTGCATGGAAAGCTAGCTATAGAATGTAAATGAAGACAAGGCATCCAGCTGAGAAGTCAGCATTAATTGCTACTACAGAGACAACTCGGTTTTCAGTCCCCGCTGGTTGGGTAGTTGAGCTGATGTGGACATCTTCCCCAGGGCGCTGCAGTTCCCTTCGACTTCTGGCAGGCCGGTGGGACCACGCGAGTGAGCTTTGTGGACGCGGTTCGTGTGAACTTCCTTCTCCATCTTGTCAAGAGTTACAGAGATCTCGAAGCAGCGAGGAAGCCCTGAAGACTGTAGTACCCTGGGCAAAGATGTAGATAAGGCTTCAGATGTGACGTAGCAGCAGACGCACTTGCTGTTGTGAATTTCAGTTGAATGTAGAATATGGTCAAGAGCATTATTACTCTTTAATTAAAGAGAAAGGGTATCACTGCTGCTGCTGCCATTCTCTTGGTTTGGGAGCTGTTGTGGCTGCTCTTTGTAAGTCTTTTTGTGATAACCGATGTGCAGCAGGGACACAAAGAGTCCTACAAGTAACATCTACTGCTGTACTGTTGGGATTTTGTTTTCTCCTCTCTCTCAAACCAAGTTAAAGTGAGATCATTAAAACACCGCAATAAAACTGCGTTAACAGACTAAGCCACAGATGGTTTTGATGTCCTATAGGTAATGACTAGCAAAAGACAAATAATGCTTTCAAAATTGAATGTAATTTTTTTTCACAGGATTTTTTTTCTTCCCCGTAAGTTCACGGGGGGGGGGGAAATCCACACAAAACAAAAGAGGAAATGAGGGAGAATGAAACTAGATGCACAAACCACTCTTGTATGCAAATGGAAAAATGTTTTCCTCGGATATGTTTCAGTTAAAGTAATCTTCAGAATTTTGCACGTGTAAAATTTTGAGAGAGGGGTTTGTCGGTGTGTTTTGTGTGCCCCCCCCCGTCAGTTCAATGCTGTTGCTTTAAATAGCCTGACTGCACGGTGTCCCCTCACAAAGAATAACAGCAGCTCTTAAAGGGACACTGTCAGCATCAACCTCGGTTTCTCTTCCCCCCACCCCCCCCCAATCATTTTTGAAAATTATGTTCTGCTACGTTTTTTTAAATCACTGTTAGGGTGGTTTTCTCTATCCTGGCTAAATATAATTGTTAAGAACCTCTTTGGTAAGTGAGACACAAAAATGTATCTAGAGCCACACAGCTGCATGAAGATTTGAGTAAATGTTTCTTTATCCATTGAAGTCAGTTAGACTACTAAAAATTACTGTGAATCTGATACAGAAGTATTGAAATGTAGGGCAGGAAGAGACCTGAAGAGATCATGTTTTATGTGTTCTGTCACCTTAAAAAAACCCAAACCAAACAAAAAAACCCCAAACACTTGTCTAACCTGTTCTTTAAAATGTTTAAGTAACTATTCTGTACCTTAAAGATACTGATTCACCATGGTTGACAGCAAAAAAAGAATATTCTGTCCTATACACAAAGAATGACTGACAGCCATCCGTTGTTTTTCATATATTGAAGAACAATTTCTCTCATTCTCTCTCCTTTGTTCTTCTCCTTTTCTTGTTTGAGAGTAAGCAAACCCAAATGATTCCTTATTACTTATGAGTGTTAGACCCATGTACTGTCAAATATATTAAGTAGATGCAGGTGATATAAAAATCTGAAATTTTGTAGCTATTAAATATTATTCAGATAATATCTCTCTTCCTCTTCTGTCCTTTTCCCCTTCTCACAGCTGATGTTCTTCCTAAAGCATCTTTCTCTCACTCAGAGGAATCCTGTGCTCATACAGAAAGGATTATCTGAGTCAGGACCCTCCATTGTCCTCAATCTGGAATTTCCATTTTCATTTACAAATTGTTATGGCTCATCTGTCCATCTGCAGTGAACATCGTTGTCTGCATCAGTCTAACTGATGCACATTTGCCAGCTTGAGTTTGCAGGGAGCCTGCAAGAAAAAAACTCAAAATTTGAGCTGTCCAATTCTCTAACCCCATTACTAGAAATGATTTGAACAGTTTAGTCCTTTTAAAAATGGGAACACTGCGCAGCGTAATTTTTTTTTTTAAAGGAATGAAACTTCAGTATAGGTATCTTGTGTAGCATGCAGTATTCTGAAAGTACTGTGTGTGTGCCTTGAAATAGCTATGTTGAACTAATACAAGGCAAAAGAAAACTCAGTTTGTCATGTTGTGTGTTACATACTTATCAATACTAGTCCATTAAGATTTTTCAAGGAAGGCAAATAAAAATCAGTCTGAACTGGGGCATATTGAAAGATTGCTCCGCTGTGCGATCACTGATCCATAGCATATGATATGTTTTAACATGGTTTTGTAAATAGCTACATCATCTACTTCAGCTAGAAAGTGTTTTAACAAACCGCTGTTTTTCTGATACCTGTCAAAAATTGACAGGTACTGACTAATGAAAGCTCTTTTTTCTTGATTCCAATATAATAACTAGTAAGCAAGCAATAATAACATGTAATTTTAGTATTAATTGGAAGTACAGGGAAGGCAGAGAATCAGTATTTGCTAATGGAACAATGGAGGAGAAGAATCTGTAGGAAGAAATAGTTTAATGCTTTTTCTAAAAGCAATGCAAACAGTGAAGGAATAAAAACTATTTAGAGAACTACTTGACATTAATTTTTTTTTTACCTCTCCCATCTTTTCATTTGTGAGCTAGGGCACTCAAAATCCGAAACTTATTCAAGTTTCAACATGTTTCTGTGATCTTAAAGTTATTTTATGTTTGTACAGTTTTAGACCCTCCTCTTGCAAATATTTGTGGGAATGTGGGGGATGTGGGGAGGATATGACACCTCTTAAACTCAGTGTGATTATTCTTATGCATAAGACTTATTACATGTGAGTATTTGTTTGCAGCACTTCTGGGTCTTGATGCTGCTACTGTAGTCTGTAGTGAGAGGAGACTTTGGTTTTACAATAGCAATTCACCATGCCATGGCTAAAAAGTGGTAAATAACCCTTGATTATCTACAACCTGTACAGGACTAGAGCTGTCCTTTGTATTTCAGGCTTGTAAAGGAAATTGGCTGCTGTATTAATAGTGAGTAAATTTAAAATATTAGCCAGAACTCAGCTGTTTTCTCTCTCTCTCTCCCCCCCACCCTCTGTTTTTTCAGTGATTTTTTTGAACGCACCATTCTGTGCAACAGCCTTGTGTGGAGCTGTGCTGTCACAGGTAAACCAGGACTCACATATCAGGAAGCACTGGAATCAGAGAAGAAAGCCAGACATAATCTTCAGAGTTTTCCAGAGGCACTCATCATTCCAGTTCTCTACTTGGCCACCCTTACCCATCGCTCCCGACTTCATGAGATCTGTGATGAAATCTTTGCTTATGTCAAGGATCGGTATTTTGTTGGTGAAACAGTGGAAGTAGTTAGAAACAATGGTGCAAGGTAAGTATATTTAAAAATAGATATGTATTTCTTTCTGTTTCGTGTGTGTGGATTTGCGTGCATTTTTAAAAACCAAAAATCAGGATAATGAACTCCATCAAACACACCTGAAGTGAGGTGTGATGCTTAAGCTAGTGATACTGTTACTGCTCCTCCCTACTTTAATTAAGAGTAGGATTGTATTGCTGGGCTTGGTATCTCTTTTCTTAGCTTAGAAGCAGCTGTGGAGGCAGGACAGCTCTCTCAGGTCCTAACACTGCAGTTTTTTGGTCCATGTGGTGGATTTGCAAAGGAATGTCAGTCCCCTGGTGTGAGAAAGGTGGGTTGTTTATACAATGAGATTTAATGAGAAACTAGGGGAAGCTATGAATGAAAAATCATATGAAAGTTTTGATGAAATAATCTAGAATGTAATTCATCACATGGTGTTTTGTGTACTCAGAATGGCGGAACTATTGAAAGCTTAAAGAATCAATGGAAGTTGGATTTTTTTCTTTTTATAGGTAGTGGTGAACATTGTGACTGCATTCTCAGAGAAGCTGGGAATTAATCATAAAATGTTTGTAATATGTGATCATCTGGGATTTAGTGTGATGTGGGTTTTTTTCCCCCACTCAGTGTTATGTTTACCCTTATACTCATGTATATATTGCAAATGTTTTTATTGTTATCTTAGACTGATTAAAAACTTGGAAGAATTTTAAGCTTCAGATGCTTGCTTTCTCATGTCATTGGTACATATGCTCTGTAGTATAAATAAGTTGTTTTACAACACGTAGCTAACTTGAGTCTTTCTTTAAAACAGCTTCTGGGAGAGGACTAGAAAAGGTCCATGTTTTGTCTAAATGAGTTTGCCATTTCACCTAACTGAGGTTTAAAATGGGAAAGGCTTAAATGTGCTCAACTTGGAAATACCTGCAGAATGTTTTCTAAAGCCTTTGTGGGTTCAGCTGTCGCTGGTTTTTTTGTTGTTGTTATTCTTTGTTTGTGGGGTTGTTTTGTTTTGCTTTTTTCAGGAGGCAGGTGCCAGCTTATGCTGCAGAGTAGATGGGGCACAACCTCTTGGCTTCTGTGGGTAGCCTGAGGTCGGCACGTAATCTGGTATATACTGGGTGATAGGAGTGGGCTGGTTGAAAATGGTCATTGGAGAACATAGTTATTCTGTATGAGTTTTTTTAGTGATCCAGATCTTATTTAAGGCAAATTTTGTACTACACCAGGAAGAAAAATCTGTTGATGTGCTGCAGGAGATAAGTTGTAAGGAAATTTGTATGGGTATGTACGTAAGTTCAGTGTTTAATAGAAAAGCTTTCCATCTTTTCCCTGCTCTACTCCTTTCAACCAGTGAAGTCCCAGTCTGCAAAGTCAGGACAACTTCAGTAGAGTTGTTGCTTTCTGTACAGAAAATGTATATCCAAAGTTTGTTTCTATCTTTCTCATCTTTATACTTGTCTAATGACTAGACTCAGTTTACCGCTAGTATTACAGTCATTTTGCTTGGAGAATAAGGGTTTTTTTCTTTTTTTTTTTTTTAACTAGAAACCTGAATATTATGAACTGTCAGTGTAGTTCAGCTGTTGGGTTTTGTTTGCTCAATGAAATGACTTTGTTTTCAATCTTTGGTACTGTCAGTCTCTAAACTAATAGCAAAAAAAGAATGCTTTAGAAGAACAAACCTTTTTCCCCCAAGAACAACCCTCCTGTCTTTCTCTTGCTTTTCTAAACTCTTTGCTAAAATATTTATGTGTGCATTTTAGCTTTTCAACGCTTAAATGAAAAGTAAGCTTATACGCAGTAAATACAAGTCTGTCTTGTTTCTTCATCTTTTGAAATTCAGAATCCTTTTCACTTTTTTTTTAGACCATCATAAATCGGTTTTTGTTTGCCCTAACAAAATGGTTTCTGCTTACCATGTAAGCTAAATTCTGTTCAGATAAAGTTGTGATAGGATTGTATCTTGTGAAGCTAGTGCTATCAATTTTTTTACCAGCCCTTAATTCAATCTTCTTGGTTATTCAAAATTGTGTTGAGATACATATCTAACAATTTTGTGTTTATTTTCCACTTTCACAGATCAATATATTGATAGGCTATAAGCTAAATTTCTTAAGCCTTTGGGGTGGGCTAGATAGCATTCAAAATATCGAAGATTCAGATAAAATCTATTTCCATTGAGAATTAACCTGCTAGAGACTGTATGTTTTAAAACTACATAAGTATAAACTTGTGTCTGGTAAAATGAAGCATGAAAAATTCACCTTAGCTGATTGTATACCACTGATATTCTAGAGAAGTGTATAGCAGAGAGCTAGTTCAGACCTTTAACACTAAATCCAGGAAACAGTGCAAATAACATAGTAATGCAGAGGGATTTTTATGCTTAGAGATATATAATTAAAGAATACAAAGTGGGAGGAGGTGAGGCATAGTTATTCTTCTGCCCAATTAACAGTTGACTTTGACCTATATTTTGAAGTACTACATTGGGGATTAAGTATACTAACTCTTGTTACTTGTAAATAACACGGCTGTTCAACAGAGTGATTTGTGCATGTTTGTCCTGTGCAGCTATGTTTTTGTGATCTTTTCTAGCAAAAATGGTCACAGTCCATCTATAGTATAATAGCATCCTATGAGACCAACAGAATTTGGCAGATCATGAAAATGCAGTTGTGTTGTGGTGTTGTAAACTCTTCCACTGCATTTATGTATGAAGATTTTTGCACATGTAATGTCAGCAGGATCATTTGTTATCTGAGCTCCGTGCATCATTTAATGTGAAGCCTACAACATAATGCATGTGTAACCCGGGGTTGCTCAAACAACTTATGTATTGATATTTTATAGCTCCTAACTTCGCACATGTAATATTCTTGTAGGACAGATTGCTTTGATGCAGCTTTCTAGATTTTGAACAAAGTAAATGGGAGGGAACCCAAACACTAGAAGGGTTAGCATTTTGGCTTAACGTAAATGTTTTTATCTTGCGCATATGATGTAGTCTATAGTACTGTAAGCAATGGACAGGTGATCTAGAAAGAGTAAGAGGACAAGTGCTTTGTGGAGAGACTAGGCAGAAGGAGGTTATGTTTGGTTTTTTTTTTTTGAGACCGGTGGTTCTTGTATCCAACCCGTGTGTTCTGGTTGATGCAGCGGGGCATCAGATTCTGCTTTTTCTGATCTTATGTCCCTCTCAGGCTCTTCTGGTTTCTAACCTTTTGTTGTGCTGCTCAGTTTTGAATTGGTTGCTTCCGCCTTGTTGCTGAGGTCTGGTAGGAGGAACCCGGAGAGTTTGGGAGATATTCTGTCTTCCTGTTGTTTTGGTATGTCTGGTGGCTTAACAGCCCTTCTTAACTAGAAAGAAATTGCAGAGAAAGCCCCCCAGTTGTATGATGTGGCTTGTTCAGGCAGTTTCTGGAAAAGATGTGTCTAATTTGGTAATCTAGTAGAAGCAGCAAGGAGATAATTCTGCTTGCTCTTTAACTCCTTCAGATGATGTGTTGATTAAAAATGGCTAGCTTTTCTTGGTTTACATGTGTCCAGCTTTTCTGGCTAAAGTGGGGCTGACTTTTCTCCAAAGTAGCAGCTGTGCTACTACAACATGAGCGGATTGGATTCCCAGTTAAAGAACTGTAGGAGTTGTGTAACAATGTTTTCCTAGTACTGCCTTCATAAAAGACAAAATTATTATTTGAAACATCAGTCAGAAACATCATATAATATATACAGAAAACTTAAATTAAGTTTGTCTGAGCTGCCAAGGAATTGAAAACAGCCAACACTGTAAGTACTGTTATTAGAATGTCCAATTGCTGTTTATGGAAAGTAATTCATTGAAAAAGGCATGGAAATTGTTCAAGATTTTGTTGGGGGGGGGGAAATTAGAGCAATATTTCACGTTAACCGTGGTCAGTTAAGATGTAAAATAAGCAGCTAACTTAACTCACGCTTTATTGAAGCAGAGGAAAAATGTTGACCACATCACTGGGATTGCTTCCTATATTTGCTCTGCAGAACTAAAAGTTTAAGACCCATATGATACTAGTTGGCTTTTTGTTTTTCCACAAGGAATGATATCTCTTGAAGTAACATGTCCATTTGTTGCTCTCTTAGTACTGTGTTGTATTATTGGTACTTAAAACTTGTGAAATTGATTTTCAACATGTTGGCATCTGAAGTCGGTTATCTGAAAGTTGGAACTATGTGGTGTGGAAAGCCTACCTGAAATAACCTCAGTGAGTGCCTCGGACACACCAAATAAAACCTACAACTGTGTAACTCACTCAGCTGTAGGATCTGTTCCTTTCTGCTTGAGGTCAGGAGCGTGCTTTATTTTTTTTAATTTTGTCAGAGGAAAAAGTAGATTTAAAGCAGGTAAACAACCAGTTGTGATTAACCATCAGTGTTCTGAGACTGAATGCTATCGCAAGAAATAATTGCTGTCTTTATTAGGGTATACAAGTGAGCAGGATGATAATTAGTTAATTAATCTGTAAACTTGCAGTCTGACTTGAGCAGTGAAGAGATCTGAGGTTTTAGGTTGGACAACTCTACTAACTCTTCAGTTCCCCCTCCCCCACCCTTAAAAATAGCTTATGTGACTATGCCTTACCAGTTGTTGTCCAACAATTAGTATGGAACTTAATTAAAAAGTCAGCCACCTGCAGACTAAAATAGATTGCTTGAAGGTAGTGTGTAAGAAGGAAGAAACCATACAGAACATGGCAGATACAAAAAAAGGAATGTCTTTTTTCATTGAATTTGACCACTAGATGACACCACTGCAAAAGAATACTTGCCTAATGTCTGTGAGCAGGCAACACCAGAATGCTTTAAGAGAACATAGTGTTTTTAAAAGGAACCTATTAACAGAGGACTTCATCTACTACTTCTGTAAGGAAGGTTGCTGCATCTGATCATACATTAGGTATAGGTTAACATCCTTTCTGTGCTCTGAATGATCTGATGTTGACCGTTGCCAAGCTGTAGGAAATGTGGATAATCATGGAGCAGTCTTGTCTGTAAATGAAACTTCTTTTTTTAACCCATCAATCGTTCGGCTGGTGTCCTAGTGCTTTAGGACTGTTCGTAGTGGATTAACCACTGCATTAGGCCAATTAAAAGATTTGTATACTGTTTTCATCTCTGTAAGTCTTAACTGGGGCACAGGAAGCGTGTGGCATAGGCCATATGTGGCATATGCCTAGCTGATATGGAGTTGGGAT
This sequence comes from Pelecanus crispus, assembly GCF_030463565.1. Lineage (NCBI taxonomy): Eukaryota > Metazoa > Chordata > Aves > Pelecaniformes > Pelecanidae > Pelecanus > Pelecanus crispus. Next base: position 45,098,070 of record NC_134648.1, on the reverse strand, counting down.
GGTAGAAGGTAATACTTGTAAGAGAGAAAGTCATAGCTAATTTTCCAACTTTTTCATTCAAACTGGCAACAAGGTATTACTTGCATATATATAGTTGTCTTCTGAGAACTAGGGTAAGTTAATGTTAAGATCACTAGGTAGTAAAAGGCAAAGTGTCTTCCACGTTTAGACTTCAACAAGTTACAGTGAATTTAAATTACTTTCTAGTCCACCAATAAATTTTCCCCTTTGACGTGTAGGCTTCAAAGCCTGGATGCAGAGGCACTGAAGCTAATATCTACAGAATCAGAAAGTTATAGTGTGTTTTTGCAGTGGTAAGGCTTAAGCATAAGTTCCTGCATACAGAAAAAGTTTCCTCCTTTATTTTGAAATGTGAATTTGAATTCCAGTAGCAAAGTTAATGTGGTGCTTATGAAACAGCATAGCTGACAGTACTGAAGAGAGCTTACCTATTCATAGAGCAAGTACAGTTTGCATTCTTCCAGCATTGCTGTTTTAAGGAATTTGCTTTCCACTGCCCTTAAGTCCTTTGGGATATATTTGTATTTGTTGACTAATAAATATATTTGTATTTGACTAACGGAAGCTATGAGATGATGGTATCTGGGAGAGAACCTGTAACTCCTTTCTTAGAGATTGTTGAACAGCTGTTATAACTATTTTGGGGCACTGCCAATCTCTGTTAGCTCTCATTTCTGCACACGCTCTCTACTTTTATAACTATAAATTTAAAGGTGTGGGTTTTGGTCTGTTTGGGTTATGATTTTTGGGTTTTTTAATCAGTTCAAGACAATGAATGGAAGGCTGGGCAGTCAAAATGATGCATATACTGGTGTTGGTGTTAGTGCTGCCCTAATTCCACAGGAGACAACCAGTGCAGCTACCGTGTATATATTCTCTTGTCCTAAGCAAAAACATGCTTCTTGCTAGTTTCTTTGAAGCATACAATCTTACCTATAACTTGACATACAAATGGAGATGCTAAAACTCAAAACCAGCAGCTCTTACTGTACCTCAGGAAGCTGTCATGTGCATAAAACTTGTCTCCTTGTTGTGTGCTTTTGTTTTGTGTGTGCATTAAACTGTACCAGTTAGCTTAGTAAAAGATGTCACTTATTCTTTCAGATCTTGTCTCACTTTTATCTCTAATTACTTTCAAGTGTATGAGAACTGTTAGGACAAGGATATGAGTTACTGCACTTATCTGACATTTACTTTTGAAAAACTTACTAAAAGCTGACAAAACAGAATGAGGCTATAGCTTTTTGGTGGTACTTGGTACTTGCTACTGTAGCTTCTTGTATTACTCTTGGGGTTGTCTGTGTTCAGCTAACTTTATGTACTATTAGAAAAGGTGTGCTTTTTTTAATTCTGGCATTTGAAAAACTTTTTATTTCATTTGGGTCTGTTTTAAAAAGTGAATTTCATTTTGGTTGTGACTCACTGATCATTGTTTTCTTTATGTTAAAAGTTGGCCACAAAGTATTGCAATAGTCCCCCACTGCCCCATTTGAAAGAACCTTCTACATCCAAGGGATGGTATTTGTCTGTTTATTGTAAAGCATACAAGAGGCATGTTTATAACTTACCTGGGCCTTCAAGGGATCTTGTTTTTTTTACTTGAAATGAGGACATAGGAGAGTGCCAGACTATTATTTCTATTGCAGTAGTTAGCATCAGCCAGATGAAAAGCTGTTGTGCAGAACGCTCAATTGACAGGCAGCGAGAAGTGGTCTTTCCTCTCACGGCTTGTAACTCCAGCTTTGGCTGGATGTAAAGGCCTACTCGGCATTTGGGAAGAACTTCTCCGAGTAAGTGAAAGTCCTGATAATTGCAGTGTCAAGGTTTCCGCTTGACCTCCTGTGATGGCTGGTTTTGGCCCATTACATAGTGGAGTGCAGGTTCTCTTTCTCTTCTTCAAATTGTGTTCTTGTAGTAGCTTGTGTACATGCCTTTGAGTTGCTGAGCTGAATGAAAGAGAAATTTGGCAAGTAAGTTACACTTACCCTTTGTTCTGGATTTTCCTGAATCACTCTCATCTTGGACTGCTGGAGAGTCTGAAGCATGTACCATGTCTTGCCCAACTACCTTGTTAGGTGTGTGGTTTCGCTGGAACAGACTTTCCTAGTGTACCAGTGTTCATTTGCCTTGATGTCCCTTTCCAGTTAGGAGGGATAAACTACTGAAATCACTGAGCTACTCAAGAAATTATAGTGTCTCAGGGCCTCTAAATGAGGGAGGTCGTACTACTTTTTGTTCCTCCTCTGCTTTTGTCTGTGGCCAATATTTGCCTCTTGCGCATGTTGTAGCTCTCATCAAGTCCTTCAGTGAGCCTCTTGAAGCAGCTGATATGACGCAAACTTACCCAGCTCTTCATGTTGGGGTAGGGGTTTTCTTGTTTTGGTTTGGGGTTTTTTGTGTCAGGTAATTGAATTCAATTTAATGGCAATCAATAAATGACACTGAGCGTCAGAGCTACAAAAAGCAAGCACCGCACCAAGTATGCGGTGGGGAGGAGGAATGGCACCCTTTTGGCGGTGTTGAACTGTTAGTTAGCTCACCTCTGCATCTCGTGGAGCAGCAGCCTGAGGCTGCAGGCACATTTTGCTCTCGTACACCTTCAGTCTGCTGCTTCCTTACCATTCTTCTGGGAGTGACAAGGTTCAGTCTGACCTTAAAGTTTTCTGCTAGTTCTGTTAAGTTCTGCTCTTCAAAGCACAGCCCAGAATCATTCTCTAGAGAGGCTGATGGACTTGGGTTTCTGGAGAAACCATGTCCTGTGCCACAGTGTCCGATCAGTGTCTCTTGCCCTTAGATTGCTGTAGTCAGTTATGTTATTTCACCTGTGCAGCTGACCAGCCCTACCCAAAATTCACGGAAGTCAATGGAAGATCTCTTTTTTCATTTGAGAGAGAAGATAATGTGCACTGGTATTTAAAAAAAAAAAACCAAACTACATTGGTGATACTTCCTCTGGCTTTGTGTTTAAAACTTTTGGGCTCTGGTGGTGGTCTTTCTTTTAAAAAAAAAAAAAAAACCAAACAAAAAACAAACCCACCCAGATTTAATAATATAGACCAAGCACTTCTTGGAACCTTTCCCCGTAACATAAGAGCCCTTGAGGGGCTTGGTTTCTGAGCGTAGCAAAGAAGAAAGGTGTGAGCATGAAGGCCATCCTTGGGACAGGTCAGAGGACCTGTACCCTGTTGTTGATAGCAGCCTGCAGTGCAGAAAGAGGTATGCAAAACTGAGTACAACATAATCCTTTTGCAGGCTTACTGTTGTAGCTTTTGGCTGTCAGTGTCTGAGCTACAGTTGATGGGACTATTGTGTAAATGGCTCTTCTCAATTTATCTGATCCTTTTCTGAATACCTTTGGGATTCACTTAGTGTGGCTGTAAGCTTTTTCACAATATTTATTATTATTTGAAGAAAGTGCTTCCTCGCTGAGGAGTATATTGGGGTACATATTTATTTACTTGGTGCTGCTGTCTTTTTATATTGAGGTGCCCCCAGTTCTTATTTTATGGGAAATAGTGACCGTGGTTTGACTTTGACATAAGCTCTGTGATGATCTTAAGGTATCTATCCTTTTTAGAAACTATTTCAAGTAGTATGCATCATTTGAATGTCTTGCTTCAGCTTTCAGCTCTGCTGTTTTATGTGCCTTATGGTGTAAAATAAGAGTTATAATTAAGTGAACTCAAGGAATGATTAGGTTATTAAGAAGAGCAGACCTTCGTTCGCACTAGAAGCAGAGTGTATTTCCCTCTCTTAGCCCAGGGAATTGGATGCTACTAGCCATGACTTGACTGTAGCAAGGCTAAAAGAAAGTCTTAATTCATAGATTACTATTTCTTTAATGCCAGAAGGAACGGTTGCATTACTTTCTTTAATCTCCTGTCTATCAGTAACCATTAAATTTCACTGGATTAGGCTTTTACTGAGCCAGGTAATGTGTGTTTCACTTGATTCCTTCCCCAAAGATTTCTGGTAATGATTTGAATGAAGGCATAAAGGATGGAGAATCACGTGTTTTCTGTGATAGCTTACTGCATTAGTCATTCTCCCTGTTTAATAATAAAAAGGGGATTTTGCTACTCCACTGAATCGAGTGTATAGAATATATAATTTCCGTTCTTACAGAAGGAGATGTGATACCCTGTAAATGACAGGGCTGTCCGATGGATAAGCAGGTAAATTAAGTGTTGGTAAAACATTCGGTAACTAAATATTCAAGTCTTTTTGTCCAGGAGGATTGATTCGTGTGTGTGTGTGTTTTAGCCTCTTTGTCCTTTCATGGCATTGGGTAGCATAGGTTGCGATTTAGCTTTCATGTGGCTGTCTTACTGTGACTGCAAATTTAGTGTATATGCGCTCCCTCTAGTGGTCTTCAAATAGTAAACAAATTAAGTGTTAGTAGCATTAAGGCTACTGCCTTAAGTTAATTTTCATGAAGGCTACCTACAGCATTGGTGCTTTTGGTTATTTTCCATTAGAAATTAATTCAAAAGTGTTTTTAAAATTTAATTGAACTCTCTAGGAAATATGTTTTATAATCTGAAACACAAATAATTCTACTAAGAAGACTTTTTTAGCAGGTTATCTCTGTTAGATTTAAAACCCCAGCCTAATAATACACATTCTGCCATGCAGTCAGCTCCGTATTATTTCGTATGAAGGGGAGGCTGTGATGTTCCAAATACTGGAAAACCAAGATACTGTAATGATAGACTTTTCTCTTAGGACTCAGCTGGAGTTTGGTGCTGGGCCAGACCTTAATAAGTTTTGTTGGACTTGGACTTACTTTGTGAACGGCCACTAGGCTCCGTCTCCATTATATTCTTCGGTGCTCTTGGTTCTTTACATGGAGTCTATTTAGATTTGCACAGTTAATTAGCCTGAGCTCCACTCACCAGGAAAACATGTCTTCCAGCTCCATACCAGCCAGCTTTGGAAATGGGACCAGCTGCAATGGAACAGCAGCGTGCCTGTGGTCAGTGAATCCAGCAGGCTCAGGCTGCCTCTGCATGCAGGCAGCTCTGGTGTCCCCGTGGATAACTAAGCATTGGTCATATTGTTGTCTTTAGGAATATGTAAGGATGTTAACAAGTTGGGTTTTTTTAAAATTAGTTTTATATCTTTTTAAATAACACATCAGTTGGAGCATCCTGGAGTGCCCTCCCTGTTGGAGAGGCTTGGGGAGGACAGCTACAGGCAGTAATTGTGTCATTGGTCCTAGCTAAATTCGCAAGCGAATACAACCTAGGATATTTTAATGTTTTCAACTTTTCTCCCTCTGCGCCCCTCATTTTTTTTCCCCTCAATGTGTGCAGATAGTACTATCTGCCTGCAGAAAAAGGTCTTTAAGAAATATTTTCACATGTCTCCTTTTTGCTAGTGTTCAGTTTAGACAGAAGAACACTTAGAATTTGTCTGTCATAGATTTGTTGGGGGGGTGGTGGTGTGTGTTTGTTTTTAACTTAGGCATGATGCCATGCTAATTCAAGCCCTGTGCTTCATGTATTCTCTGTTTCATAACATTTCAGGAGACAGTGTTTGGTGCCCAGAGAAGAGAATTATTATGTGTTCTTTTTCCCCCCACCCTTTGAGCTTTTAGTGGTAGTGTGTGACAGCATCCATTGACTGCAATAGTTAATTTTCATGAAGCAGACAAGGCTTTAGGAGATTAAACTAAAAAATATGAACCATGGAATTCTAGAAAGGGGTGAAAGTTAGTGGTTAAGGACCAACTATTAATACAGTTACCCAGCATGAAGTGTCAATTAATTATACTTTTAATATGTAGTTAATTCTGCTTTTTATAACTAGCATTCAGGATGGCAAAGGGATAGACTTGTTTTGTGAATTGTGTGCATGCCAGATGGAGCCTTAATATGTGTCAGCAGATAAATGGGCCATTATTAAGATTAGATGCATAATGATCATTTCAGCCTTGTTTATTTAGGTCATCAACAGCAGTAGATGATCTCTTATAAGTACAAAGACTTTGGGCTCTGAAAATCTTTTGCTTTTCTTAGACTGCTAGCAAAATAAATGTCGAAGCTTTGGTGTCTAGTTTTAAAATAACACATTAAGTTAACTTTTAGTTTACTTAAGTGAGAACTGAAAAAAAAAAAAATTCACAACCCGAAATAATTTTACCAGTGACTTGATATGTTGTCCTGAGTGGTGAAGCTGATAGCTGTGTAAGCAGATGAATTTGTTCATTTATTAGATGGAACTCATGAAATTAATATTTTACCTAGTATTTCAGTGCAAGGCTCTTAGGCATTTACGTATTTAGTACACAATACTATGTTCAGTTATATATGTATTCTTAAAATAATATCTGCTACAACTTTAGACTCCTTGCGCTAGTGAAAGACTTCGATAGTAATAAATGTCTGTGTTTTATTTCAGGTTGCAGTGTAAGATTTTGGAAGTTGTAGCTCCAGCCCATCACAATGGAATGGCGAACGGCCATGCTAGCAGCACTGACGGAGACACAATTGTCATCAGCGACAGTGATGACTCAGAAACGCACAATAGCTCTGCACAAAATGGGTAAATGATACTTCTACAGTATAAAGCATTTGGGCTGGGTAGAAATGAGACTAAAGCAGATGTGGCAGGATCTGACCAAAACAAATTATTTGGTCTGTATGGATCGTGAGTGTTCAGCCAGCTGAAGGTGACAAACTGAATATTGACTGGTGTCAATTATGCTATGTGTAATCCACCAAAGAACTGCATTATGAGAAATGGAATTGCAGAATAATCATTGTTAATCTGTTTGGAATGACAGTGTTTCTGTTGAGAGATGGTGGAAGAGCCATGAATGCCTCTCTCTAGTCCTCTCTGTGCTGCAGAACCTGTGCTGCTATAGCTTGGAAAATGCAGTCATGTTTGCATCTCTACAGTCTGGTACTACTTAGCGTGATTTATTGCTTCACTTCCATCATGGGGCTCAGAGTTGCCTTACAATAAGAGGATGTGCTCTTACTGGAACTCTCTGAAAAGTCTTTCCAGAGACTTAATGTGTTTATGTCCAAAATATAAAAACGTACAAAGCTTTCTTCATTGTGCATGTGTCCATATAAATACATACCATTGTATTTCATGGATTTGATTATGATTTTAGGTGCAGTGAAGCAGTGTGTGCCTTGTCTCAAGGAGCTGCCTACAGGCTGGAGTAGCTTAATAACATTGAATAGGAGAGCTTCTTGGCTATAATTGTGGTGTTTAATTTGGAGTATCGCTTTACTGACTGGTAATTGAGCTTAGATATGCAGCTTATCCTAGCAGTATAATGAGAAGAAAGATTTCTGGCTTCACAAGCACCATGTTGATGAAAGAAGAGGGTTTGAAGTGGGCCCCGGTCTTGTATCTAGCAACATACAGACATACAGGCTTTACATGACCTGTCATTGACTTTGAGATGTCGCGTAGATGCAGAAGTTACTCTCACCAATTGCTGCATGAGGACTTCCATGTCATGACATGCCTTGAATAACTAGGGTGGGGCTCCTCACTTGGCTAAGAAAATAACATGGGATAAATAATTTCAAAATTCTCTGCTGTCTCTTGAAGGCAGTGTCCAAGTTGTTCATGAAAAGGTCCTACATCTTTGAGAAAATAAATGCATTTGCTGTGTTCCACAAGGCATATGGCATTTGAAAGGAGGTTATTCTTGGAATAATGCAAGCGTGCACAGAGCTGACTGTGGGATTGATCCCTTTATATTGTTGTCACTTCCATACATGCAGAGCTGGTACCAAGACTGAGTCTTACACTCCTGATCAGTCTGTGGTTCTCCCCAGCTGATTACTTATTCTGACAATGCAGAGAAGGGAGGGAAAATAATTTCTTTCTCTTGGAAAGGGAAATCTTGTGAGAATATACAAATTTTTGAAGCACTGTTCTGTGGCATACCTAACTAACATTTATGCTACAAGCTTAAATGGCAAACCTCTTACGGCTTTAAAATTCTTACTGGAAGTTTTAAGCGAGTCTTTTTATAACAAATGCAAGAGTGTAGTAACACTCCAGTTAGTTTCTGGATATATTCTGGGTATATGCAGACTTGGAAAGTATTATTTGCTGTACCTGTAAGCCTATCTGAAAGTAGAGCATTGTTGCCAATTTTTGTATGTAAGTAAGATTCTTTATACCCTTACTCATAACAATAAGAAATCCCACTGAACTGAATGACATCGTTTTGCAGCCCTAATCCTTCAGGCACTGTATTTTGCTGTTTATGGAGAAACTGGGATGTGGAGAACATGGATGTTAGTCACCCTGAGACCAGTGTCAAGCTGGTACGCACAGAACCAGAGTTCTGCCTCTGCCTGCACGCAAATCTCCAGGTTTTGAGACCCAGCCTTCGTGCAAAACTGCAGTGCCATTAAACAATGGTGCAGCAGATGCTCGGTGTGTTTGTGAGAGAGGGGGAGGGGAGCACAGCACAGATTGATGGGCCATCTGCAAATATTTTTCCCAAAGAATCTGTAAGGCTAGAGAATCTTAACTGAAAATAGATGTCATTAGAGATCCCAACCTTTCTCTGACCCCGCTTCGGTCTGCGTGGGGCAGAAATAGCCATGCGTTCTGTACAAGTGTTCCTGCTGACCTTTTTTATTGTGTTCTGCAGTAAAAGCTGAGGTTGTACACGGAGAAAGAGGCCAAGATGCTCTCACTCCTGCACTCCCTCAGAAAAACAGGCTGCCTTGTAAAGCCTGGCTTGTGAAGCAAAAGGTAGCAATCTTCTTAGATCTTAAAATGTTGATGCTATGCCCTGGGACCCTCTGGTACTGTAGGATAGCGGTCATCGTAGAATAGCAGCGTTCATACCTTAAACTGCTAGACTTAGGGGTAAGGCTGAACTCTTGCATTTGCTTTAGCGCTTGGCAGCAGACTGGAGATTGAGGGGCTTGTACTGCCCAATATATACAATACTAGCTGCAACTTAATTCAGGGCATTCCTCCTGCCAGGACTACAAGTAATGTGAACCATCAACTGCATCAGAAATACTAGAAGAAAAATTTCTTCTTGGCTTGCTGGCTGGTTCGTGGCAGTAAATTTGGGTGTTCAATTTGAAGTGAAGTACCATCTTTATTTTGGGGAAGGGTTAATTGTTTCTGCAAATTTTGGGATGCAAGCAGAGGCAATGCTTCCATTTTTGGAAATAATGCCAGTGGAGCCTTACCATCCAGATGTTTTTACCACCTTCAACCTAGATTTCTGCCTCTATTTGGAGAAGAAATTATGAACAAGATATTTCAAAAAGCTTGTCATTAAAGCTATGTAATGTCTTCAGTAGAACAAATGTTTCCTCATCTTATTCTTACCTTTCCTCTTTCCTTTCTTCCTCTCTCATCCCTCCATCCCCTGAATCTAATAATAATGATGGTAGGTCTTTGTCCACTTTGTATTGTAAGGAAAGACCCAAGTACTGGATCAAAGGCACCTTAAAATCTTCATCAAAAGGTTCAAAGTCAGGATTTTGTTGCAAAGTGCTGTTGTCTTGTCCCTAGAGTGGTATAACCAGCATGCTGTTATCAGTCTTCAGGTTGCTGTATTTCCATGTTGATGTTTTAGTGAGATTCCAGAAAATACTTGCAGTTCCAAATGGGCAGTTGTAATTGCTTGGTATAAAGTAGCTTGGCAGCAGCAACCTTCAAAGGTGTGCAGAGGCCAGCTTTTCTGTCAGGATCGATATACTGACAGATTACCTCTGTGTAAGGCTCGCACTGGAGCGTAAGGAGACCGTAAATGTGTTACTTAGCAAGCATTCTTCAAGGGAGCTTTTCCCATTCCCAAACTTAGTCAAAGAGAAGAAGAAAAGCCATTGCCTCTTTCTGGAAAAGGAGGACAGCATTCATTTTACATGCATTCCTGATCCTCTAACCCTCAGTATTTTTCTGTGCAATTTTTCTAGTTCTGTTAATACCACAAGATAGAGGTAGCTCCAGCAAGACTCAGACCGGGTAATATAGATAGTCATGTCCTGGACAAGGTAACTCAGAAGGACAAGGTCTCAAAAGTTTCTTGGTAAAGCTACCTTAAGACCATGCTGTCTGAATATAATACAGCGGGACTGTAAGCAGAAATCTATATCCAGGTCATGTGGTCACTGTGCCAAAGTAATTGAAAGGCTGATGAGATTTTTACCTGTTGATGGTTCAGAATAAGCTCATTCAAAAAATGCACGACTCTGCCAGGTGCTAGGCACGTTTACTTGAGTGCAGTAGAAACTAGTATAATGTTGGGTGAGTCAGTTCCAGTTTTCACCTACTAAGTTACAAGATATTCTGTTATTCTTTCCTCTGGATCTGGTGGTCTGTCAGAGCTGTCCTGTGAAGACTTGCTGTAGGGGATCTCTGCTGAGAAATCAGTCTAATCTTTGCTAACTCTTACGTGCTTTATATAATGCTTTATAAAGTAAAAGATAACAAAAAAATAATGACTTATGCCAAAGTGACTAGATAATATACGTGATTTTTAAAGCTTTCTCTGTGTACTGAATGACCTTTTTCTTCCTTTTCTGCACTAAGCAAAATTTTTACTTTAAATTTGGATTTATGGAGGAGGATTTTGGGAATATGTAAACTTCTTAAGATAATAATTGGAAACTCGGAAACTAAGCAGAAAAAACTTAGTGTGTTTGGAAATTGGGTTGGGACTATTGTATATGATCCACTGAAGGTGAGAGTAGGATTTACTCAAACTAAAAAGTAAAGGCTTACGATACAAGAGTTAACCATTTGATTATTCTTTGGGCCCTGCTTTTGATTACAGACAGTATGAGAGCTGAGAATCTATTCAAACTGTATAAATAAGTTAATATACTTCTAGTATAACATTGGCACTCTGTCTTTTATTTTGTATCTGCACATTATCTGTTTGGGTCCTTCTTTAGCTTGTTAGACTAAAGGATGGGAAATGCAGGAGTGTATGGTGAGGAAGCCAGTTTGTATTTGAATACTATCCAGAAATTACTAAAATTCCTAGTGACAGCCTTCATTACTTTAGCTTTCCTATCTTGAGACTGAAGATGATCATGGAAGACCAAGTCACAGTATGACCAAAATATGAAGCCTCTTTTAACAAACTTAAATTATAGGTAGAGATGTTAAAATCTTGCCAGTGGGTATACTGAATTACTTTGTTTATACAGTTGATATCTGTTTTGCTAATATGACAAGCTCGGTGGGGTTTTAAAATTATTTTTCTTAAATTGGAGTTGGTCTGAGTGACTCAGCTTGAGACTTTAACTTCCATAGCATCGTGCAAGGCAGACAGTGGATATCATAGTGCTTATCTGTAGGTCCAGTAGATGTGTTGCTGTTTCCAAGTCTAAATCTGCTTTTCTGTCCCTTCATTTGTTTTTAACTATGTTGATCATTTAATCATCATAAACTATTTTTCTCCAGAGATTTGCAAATTATTTGCATCTAAAATAACACTAACTGTGGATAAGTACTGTTTCTTTTACACTTAATTTGTATGAATTAATGTATTTATTGTTAGACATCTGAATGTTGCATTTCTTTGGACTTCTATTCCATAGAGTTAGTCAGGGGGGAAATAAGAATTGGAGCAAATTTCATGTTCAACAACCTGGCAAAGTACAGTTCATTACATCTTGTGTGTGTTCTTCATGGGGGTAAAGAATAGCAAATGGTATATTGATTTATTTTGTTTCGTCACAGACTCCACCTTCACACATTTTGCAAATGCCAGAAGGACCAACAATGATGACTAAATGCATAGCTGTAAATCTCCTAGTCCATCCACATAACTCCTTCCCTTACTGATGAAATGACGTTTGAATTCTTCCTGATAAAGCAATATGACTTCTGATTACAAATTACCACCCTAGGAGAAGTTAGTTCTGTTGTTTAATAGCAAAATGCAACATTGTTTAAACAATCTCAGTAGTTTAACTCTGGTCATGAAGTCTGTCCATAAATATACCATACTATTTGAAGTATATTGTCTATGGTAAAACCGCTCTCTTCATTTTTTGAAGGAGTGAATTTTGTTTTGGTAGCACACCAGACCTGGGTGGTTATTCTCCTATGAAGAGGTATAAGAAAACAGTTACTGTTATGTTAAAACTGAAGAAATATTTTTCCGTGGAGGAAAAAAATCTAGTTCTCTGTAGCTGATAGCTGTAAAAGGGAAGTATACTTTGGGGAAAAAACCCAGTGTAACTCCATAAGCATTCCTGTTATTTTCAGAATGTTGTTGGTGAGGATGTTCTAAATTGGTATTTGAGAAAAATATTCTACCCTTTTTTTTAATTTACTTTGAGATGTGATCCGTAGCTCTATGGCTACTATTTTTATTCATTTTATTTAACTCTGTCTTTTGGACTCCTTCCTCATCATGTTTTTGTCCTTTTTCCTGCCTTCCTGTTGCCATCACAAGTACTGAGAGTATTAAGGAGACGATTTTCTGAGGGATAGGGATGTATCATTACTTGTCTCCCTCTTTGTTCTTCCTTCCCTTCTCACGTCCCTTCTCACGTCCCATCTCCCCTCTAAGAAAACCAAGAGGTCCACTGTGTATGCATATATTGTACACGTTTAGTATGTTTATAAGACTGATGTTTTGTGATTGTTAACTTTCTAAAAACTTTTTTTAGGGAGAAGAAAGCCATAATCGATCCTTCTTTGTTCAAATACAAAGTCCAACCTATTAAAAAAGAACTATATGAAGCTGTTATCGTGAAAGCATCTCAACTAAGGTAAAAATTAGTATGTGAAAGTTAAAATTGTACTTTATAACTGTCAGTTGTGTCAGTCACTGTAAGATGTTTTTGAAATAAAATGGCATTTTAAAATAATATGTTAGAACTACTAATTAGAGGAACTGGAACAAAATACTGTGTTTCACAGGCTTTCTGTAGCAAGGGTTCCAAGCTTTACCAGTATTAACACAGATACCAGCTCCTTACAAGTCTCTGTGCTTCTGTTGGCACACAGACAAGACCTGCTGTTGCTTCGGATACCTGTGCCAACTGCTGTGACTGATGGAGCAGGTGAAAAAAAGTTTGAGAACCCTGTGCTATAATATTGATGAACTACTGACATTGTGAGCGCGCTCTCTGTGTGGTAGCGTTAATGGTTTGAAATGTTGGAGCAGACACTGGCAATCAGACTGCTTTACTGCTTTAAAATAGAAAACTGCAAAGAGTTTTTGCTTCTTAATGTAATTGTGTCTTGAATTTAGTTAAAACATTTTTTTTAGAGTAGATTGTGCGTCAAAACTTTATAAGCTGGATAGTTTGAAGAAAAAACTTCAGTGATTTCAAGACACTTATTTCCAGTAAGAACTGAGATTATTTTTTTCATTAACTACTCCTGTGTAGTTGGTTTTCTCCTTCCCATGAAGTAGCGCGGGTTCCCTGGGATGCCAGGAAGCATTTAGAGTGCCCACTGTCCTGTAGCAAGGAGTGCCACAGCCTGACCAAGCAGCGCGTGAATTCACCGCTCTCGCTTCTTGGCTTGAGACTTCTGTGCCTTACCTCCCCGTCTGAGAGATGTGAATGCTGCTTTCCTGCTGTCCTTGTTTGCTTGTTTGTTTTCACCCCCTTCTGAAACAATTGGACTTAAGTCTTATTTGGGGATTGTGAAAGCTACTGTGATAGAAAGGAATGTCTGGAGGATCTAGTGGGGATGAATAGGCTGTGGAGTTTTTATGTGTGTATAAAAGAGGACATACCAGGATCTTCAAAACAAAAATTACAGATGCATAAAACAACTGTTTAAGTACTACTTGGGTTTTGCTTTGTTCATAAGGAAATTTTTAGCTGAATTGAGGTTGCAAAGAACAGCTGTTAGTTACAATAGTAAGGGCGTAATTTATAATTAAGAAAATGAGAAAAAGGTCAGTCATATGATGTTACATGTGTTCTTGCACATATCTTGTCAGCTGTACTTAATAATTAAAGATGTTAGTTGATAATGCTACCTTTCTTTCCTAATACAGCCGGAGGAAACATCTCTTTTCTCGTGATAGACTTAAACTTTTTCTGAAACAACACTGTGAACCACATGATGGAGTCATTAAAACTAAGGTAAATAAGAAGGAATAATTTGTAGGATGGAATATTGACCATCCTCAGTCTTTTTTTTTTTTTTTTCCCCTCTACTAGCTGCTCTGAGCTTCTTTTTTAAACTACATCATTTAGCTTTTTGAAAGTATAATATATTGAGTTTAGTGTTTGACTTTTCCAAAATAAAAGGATAAATACTGCAACTTTTTTGGTAAAAACAGGTTTTTGTTAACTTTTGCTTGTAAACAAGATGGTACATTTTTCTGTATATGAAGCAGAATTTAATTCTCTAATGTAGTCTTTAGCTGCCAGTTTAGAAAAGTCCCCAAAATTAAAAATGGGAGCTTTTATCTAGAAAAATGTTATTTATTAAAACATAATATATTTTTTGCTTAGTCTAACGCATGAATTGTTTTCATTCTTCAAGGTATGCAGCTGGTATTTCTAAGTCAAATAAAAATTAACTACTTCTGTTTTGATACAATAAGCTAATATTATTCTGTTGCAGTGCTTTTGGCTGGAAAGTATTTTATTGTAGATTGAATTCAGTCTCCAGTTCTTCAGTGAGACAGAAGTACCAAAGAGTTCAGGTGGCTGGAAGAGGCTTTTGACAAGGCCTTAGATGTTGAAGATGTTAAGATGCATATCTTATGCAGAGGTATATGGTGATACTTAGTACAAGTTCAGGCTAAAGTTCACATCTCAGTCTGCGGAGGATGACTCTGAGAATTTCTGTTCCATTGTGATCAAGGAATTAAGCAGCTGTTCCAAACTTAGCAAATAGCCAGCAATTTCCCTTGCCTTGCTTGCTGTGCTGCGGGAGATCCTGGACTCTCACTGTGTATTGCAGCCTTGACCCTGAAATCCTTCTTATGTTCATCTTGTTTTTTAGAAAGTAGCGTCTTTGTTTATTACATCTTGTATTTTGTGTGTGTGTGTTTAAGAAGAATCCTCATACAGCTGTGTAACTGCTCGTTCTGCACAGGAAAGCTCTGAGATGAGGGCATCAATGAGAGTCTTGCCTCTGAAAGTTACGGAAAATAACAAGGCGACTAATTTCTGAATAAGTTTGTAACTTTAAAGTCTGTCTCTTCTAAAGAAATGGAAGTATAAGAAGATAGAGCTGAAAGAGATAAACTACCTCCTTCCTTGGGTTTGTTAGCAATCATGTGGTCCTTGACATGAAACAGTGTGCTGGGTCTAGTGATCTCTTAGTGATGCTTTCTGGTGCCTCAGGAAAATCGTTATATTCTGTATATGCGTGTATTTGTCATCTTCTCTTTGTCTGGGCTTTTGTGGAGTGACTCCTTGTTCCCTTGCTGATTGCCTTGCATTTCAGCAGTTACGTGAACATGTCCCATTTGGAGTGTCTCCTTTGTATCCTCATCTGTATCACTTGATAAGGGCAGGCTTCCTGAAGTCACCAGGTTGAGAAAGCAGACTTGCAAAGAAACTTTGACAACTGAGAATGAGAGAAGTCATAAGTTTTCTCCTCCTCCAGAAATGTTTTAAGTATGATGGAAAATTATGTGATTCTTCAGTAAATTAATTTTCCAGCTTTCTCTGTCAAAAGTTGAATCTCTGTCAAATGTTTCAATGCATTTCAGTAACTTGCTAGGAAGACTGTGTCCAGCTGTGTTTGCTAAAAGGCATCTAAAGAAATAAAATCTTATCAAATGAGGCCAAATTCTGTTTTCAAATGTGTGCCACTTACATTATTATCCACTTGGTGGATTAACTCTACAGTTACGCTATTCCAGAGTTTTACTTACCCTAAGCTAACCAGTTGTGAATCTAGTTACTTTTATTGCCTTTTTTTTGTGAATTAATGATTCATTTTATGAATGAAAAGCTTATATTTATGAAAAGGTAAGAATTTCACAATGAATATCTGTTTTCATCTTTCTTACTAAGGCAACATCAATTGCAAAATATAATCTAGCAGAACAAAATTTCTCCTACTTCTTTCCTGATGACCCACCCACATTTATATTCAGTCCTGCAAGCAGGCGGCGAGGTAGACCTCCAAAGAGGCCATCTACTTGTCTTGTAAGTAATAACATTTTTAGTTCCAGATGAAGACACATCAGCGTAGTCTTTAAGTTCTTTTGTTTTCTCTGAATTTCCGGAACAGTTGGAATCCAAGGTTGACCTTGTGCTCTTTTTCTTTGAGGATGAATTGGTATATATTACATAGTTGCTATTAAAGTAGATCGCTTTATAGCTAAGCTGGTAAAAAGGACCATACGTGACATGTTATCTTCTTATTTTTATCTTTCTTGTTTTGTGATCCCACCAAGAAACGCTTTTCAGTGTGTTGTGAAGGTGCATAGAGTACTTGTCCCTTTGAGAATGATTAATAAATAATTTGCTAAAAAAATGTAATTTGTATTCTTAGATATAGTTAATGTCACTTGCCCTCAGATACAGTTATGTCACTTGCCTGTATTTAAACACAGAGAAGCTTAGTGCTCTAAAGTACTTTGTTTTAAAAGAAAGCTGGAAGAAAAAGGTTTGGGTTTTCTCCCCCCCGCCAACTACTAGGCAGGATCTCCGAGTACTTAGTATGTTTGTGGGAAACTCTTATAGCCTGTTTTTATTCTTGTTTTAGAGAACTGTTGAAAAATGGGGAATATCTGTTGCTGGTCATTTCACTGTAGATACTATGTTCTTTTTTTCCACTCCCCCTCTGAATTCTCTATCAGGAGGACGAGATTACTGCTAAACAAAATACCCAAGGAAACAAAAGTAAAGTAGCAAGGGAAAAGACAAGGTTCCAGAAGCAAAAAGAAGATATGCAGGCCATGGGTAAGTTGAGGTTTAGTCCTGCGACTAGTAGAACCAGTTTTTGCAGGTCTGAAAGCAGGCCGTAATTAGAGTATTTTTGGGTTGTACTTTTCAAAGGGAAAATGTAATAAGAGTGCACTGCCACAGCACTATTGCAAAGTGCTCCTTTCAGTGATTAGAATGGTTGTTTCCTGAATTATTTATTTAATTTTAAAAAATTTACTAAACTGGAGAAATGTAGGAAGCTTGCAGCCCAGCTGTGTTGATTTCTATCTTGGATAAATAAAGAGCAAAATAAATTTTTGCAGAAGTTTAGATTCTGAAGTCATATATAAATTTTACCAGCTGAAGGTGTATCAAAATACGAACATTTAACACAAATTAATCTGTTGTATGAGGAAAATCTGTAAATGGAAAAACTACCTCAAAATTTAAAAGAACTGCAATGCTTTCTAAACCTGTAATAATCCTTAAGGAGATCCTGAGTCTTTCTGAAGGTGTCTGTGCATAGATATTTAAGGTATGTCTAAATGTTCTGCAAGATTACTTACAGTATGTTTATAAATTTTTCTAATTAAAAGAGCACAAGTCACTTAAGAGATTTTTATTTCAGACTGATTGAATGGTTTTGGCTTAGTTTTGACTTGTTTCTGATCTATTTAAACTTGATTTCAAATGAAGTAAGGGGACCCACATACCTTTTGTATGGATTTAACTAGGTAAACTGGTGCGTCTTTTTGAGGAGACAAACCTCAGACAAGGAGATGTTCTTCTGGATTGTAAGCACTGATGTCCTTCCTAAGGAAAGGCTTTTATCTGTGGAAATATTTCGGTGAACCCCTGGTTTCTGCCTCTCGTTTCCATTATCATAGAATGTTTTAGGATGTCAGGGACATCTGGAAATTATCTAGTCCAACATCTGCTTAAATAACTGCAAAGTTGTCTGAGGCTGCTCAGGGCCTTTTCTTCATAGGAGATGGGGACACTAGGGTTTAATGGGCTCCACTAAAGTTGTGTGTCTACTTTTCTGCACAACTAGCATCTGTTTGTGCTGGAAATGACAGCCAGAACAAGGTAATCACTGATCAACGTCAGAGCTGCTTCCTTTCTTGCGTGGCATTAAGTGCAGCTTCTAGAAGGCTAGTGAAGACACATTCTGGCTTAATTTTGTCTTTGTGTTATCCTGTTGCACCCCAAAACCCAATGCCCTTGAAACATACAGTTTCAAACAATGAAAGAGCAAGCAGCCTTGAAATAAGTTGTGTAACATGGAGATCCAGATGTATTCTTTGTATTTTCTGCCACCTTGCTAGAAAGCTGTCACAGTGTGTTGATATTCAGACTTTGTAAATGCTGTCCGTTCTTTGTTGAGGACACAAAATGATGATGAATGCATCAAATAAGTAATAATAATAATAAAAAATAAAAAGAAAATACTGTGGTGTCACACTTGTTCTGTGTGTTCATTTTTGGCCCAATGTTGGCCCATGATTATAAACTTTTCTCTTTTTTCTTTTTTTTTTTCTTTTTTTTAAAACATGCAGTTCTTTAATTTGAAACTGGCAACACGTTACCCTGGTCCTTTGAAAAGTACGATCCCATCCATATAATAAGCTTAAAAGTACACTTTCAAATATACTATATTAATGTAATCAAATATTAATCTGAACTTTTTACCTGTAAATAATGTTTAATTGGAATGGCAATTACTGAAATTCATAAAGTCTCTTATAAAGAGCTGCTGTAGTACTTTATTAATGATGTGAAAAGGTAGCAAAATACCAAAGTACCAAATAGCAAAGTACCTTGAAAAATCACATTCTCAGTTTGTAGAAGGCTGGGGGGGGGGGGGTGGGTGGGGGTGGTGTCAGCTTCACTGCTTCTGTTTGCTTCGTGAGAGCCATTGCTGGTATGTGTAGTAGCTATCTGTAAAAGCAATCTAGCCCATTTTCAGATTTTTATAGGAAAATGTAATCAAAATCTCTTTTTGAGTGCCATCCACTTGGTAATAGAAGTAAGGATCTCTCTTCTTGTTCTTCACTTTTGATTCTAGCTTTCTTGTTTATTAAATTAAAATGGTAAGCCCCCGATGCCCTTTTATTTGTTAGCCTGTGTGTGGGTTGACAGACATTGTCTGTCTACAGAAAGTGGAAATTTGTATCCTGCTGTCTTTCTGCAGACAGCTACGGAGAAATCTGGATCTCCTCAGGCAATAACATTTATTACCAATTAAAGTTCAGCTTAAGCTGTATAACAGAGGTAAAACTTGCACAAAAACCACTAAAATACTAAGTAGGTTTCAAATGTATTGACTTTTCAGTAATTCAGTAATAATTAAATATTTAAAGATCACTTATTTAAAGGTTTTTACTATCACAAATATTTCATGTTTATATGCCACACCTAGTTGTGACATGCTTTTCTTAAGCAGTCATTACTAAATATGTTGCTGTAATTATATGCAGTTGGAATCAGTTCTCATCTTTATATGGCACTTGATAGAAACCAATAAACAAGTAATAAACTTCTGTATACTCGTAAAAACAGAGAAATTTGACTTTATTACAGTGAGGACAACTTGTAAAATTTGTATAATACTTAGACTTAAGGTTCTGATTCTCTAAAGAACTTTCAAGAGATTGAATTTCTGGTTGGCATAGAAACAATTCAGTCTTCATAACAGTATCTTTTTCATATGGTAATTGTAAAAAGATCAGTCTATTTAACACCGTTAAATAAAATTAACATTTTATAAAAGAAAAAAAAACTTTGGTTTGTTTGTTTCTTTCCTTTATAGCTTTTGAAAAAGCCAAATTAAAACGAGAGAAGGCAAATGCCATAGAAGCTAAGAAAAAGGAGAAAGAAGATAAGGAAAAAAAGAGAGAAGAATTAAAGAAGATTGTGGAAGAAGAAAGGATGAAGAAGAAAGAAGAGAAAGAGAGACTCAAAATAGAAAAGGAAAAAGTAATGCATTTGCAGTATATGTGTTTCATATAGGAACACTATAATGGCTTTCCAGTTTACTTGTTTCTTAGTTGCTATCTGCTTCAAGTTATTTTCCATTAACTGTTTTCAGTTCATAAAAATGCACTTTGGAAGAACAGGCAGTGATAAGATATGATTATGGACTTGTATTTCTGGATAACATAATTTTAGCTCACAAAAAGCTCAATTTGAACTTACTTTTGAAGTAATGTAGTGGGGGTGTTTTTTGCCAATAATGCATGACAGTATTAGATCTGATGGTTGTCTTCTACTTAAGTGTTAAAGACACTGTACTACATCAGATTCATAGCATATTAAATGGTTGTGGGTTTCCTTGTGGTTTCCCTTTGGATGGAAATTGCTAAATAACTTTTTGTCACTTTGAATATGAAGCAATTATTTATTCCACTATATTTTTACCACGGCCACATCCACTATGTATTTTGATGGTCTTTTTTGTGGCAACTTTCATAAATACTCACATTTTTAGATATTTTTTTCCTCAGCTACTTCCATTTAAAAACAACATCCCCCCCCAACCAACCAAACAAAAAAAAAACCCTAGCAAAACCCCATGTCTAATCCAACAAAGTATCACCACAGTTTACTTCTAAACACTTTTGCCAGTATCTTCTTATACAAAATAAAAATTTTTAGATTATTTCATTCTAATTAAATATATTTTATTTTTCAGTATGATTGTAATAGTCAGTCGTTCAGTTCTAGAAACTATAATAGGGCGATCTGTTTTATATACATTTGTGACTTTTTCAGGAAAGAGAGAAGCTGCGTGAAGAAAAAAGAAAATATGTGGAATACCTGAAACAGTGGAGTAAGCCTAGAGAAGATATGGAGTGTGATGATCTTAAGGTATGATTGAATTTGGAATAGCTCAAACTTGTACTTTACGGGGTCCCAAAGCTAGATTCCCTAATGCAGAAGCAGATCTAGCTCTGATCTGAATGCTAGGGGTTGTGAATCATCTGCAGTCATGTAATACTTCCCAGTGGTGATGCTAATAGGATTGTCTGCATCTGCATTTTTCACCCTCCAGGAAAAACTTTACAGGCTGTTCTCAGTCTTAATGTGGAACAGATGTATTTTTAAAGCGCTGATCTTACTGAGTGGAGGGTATTGAGTATGCCTGACTTTTCTGTTAAATATACAACATGAGCTCACCCAGAATAAACCTGAGTTACTTAAAAGATCTGAATATTAAAGAAACCAAATTTTTGGCTGGAAAAGGTAGAAAGGACATTAGCTTGTTACTCCCTGTGGCGTTCTTTTGATTTAAACTCTAGCAGTATTCTTGCTTAACAAGCATCTTTCTGGATGATCCTGGAAACATATAGAAAGTAACAGGAATCTACCTCCCAAAGAACTTAACGTTCTAAAGAAGAAGATAGTGTGGCTGTACATAACAGAAGATTGTCTAGTGTTATACATTTATGTACACTTTATTATGATTAATTTTGGCAGGGGATAGCAAAAGGAGGCAAAATTGTCAGAAACACAAGGACAGGGGTTTATTTGAGATGCACAGGGAAACATGACAGAAGCACAAAGAGGACAAGTTGAGAGCAGAGGAGAGTGTTAAATGACGTGATAGCACTGGTTGGGAGGAATGAGAATTGAATATATTGCAAGGAGAGCTGTATAGGCCCTTGAAGACAAGAGTGAAAAGTCTTAGGTGGGTATAGCAAGGGAGAAGAAACTGAAGAAGGGGAAGAGCGTTGTCAAAATGAGACGAAGCTGTGTGAAACAGTGCTGTTTCAGTTGGAAAAGAAGAAGGGAGGGATGGGAAAGTACTATCATCACTATGGTGAAAACTGACATGAATAAAGATGAGTTTAGGTGAGGAAACAAGAAGAAAGATCCATAGACTGCTTGTCAAAAAATTCCCTTCTCAGAAAATGTATGAAATACCTTACTGCGTTCTTCTGAAAGCATAGTGTTTGGCATTCTTCTCATTAATGTTTGTGAACTACCACCTTTGTGGAAAGAAACCATCCTTCTGGAAATTGTTTGGCTCTGCTAAAAAACATTAAGTAATGACAAATCTTGAAGAGTGACATCAAGATATTAATTTGAAAGTCCAACTCACTGCTAGATGCTGTCATCTGTGATTTGAAAGTGGTGTCTCTGTTAAGTGGTCTTGTTACGTGGCTACATCGGCTCCCTTTAAAATGTCTTCAGCTGTCGTAACTGCCTTACCAATGCAAAAACCCAAATACCAGAACACTCAGTCATTAGACATGATCTTGCACATCCTAGTATTAGATGGGTGTGTTTTTATGTGAATGTGTTAGGTTTTTTGTTTGCTTGTCTTTGCAAGCAATAATGAGTAACTTTTTAAGAATATGTTTATTTTTGCTTGTCTGGACAGTTCCAGCAAACTTAAATTCAGAACTCTTGTGAAATAATGCAGGTTTAAAGGAAAAATCTTGACAGACAGTGTTCTTAACTTGTAGTGGATTTGAGTTCCTTTAAACAAAGATACAAAATCATTCAATTTCGTGAACATGAATAAACTTTTATCTCCAAAGATTTATGTCCAAGTTGCATGCTCTTTGGTGTTGAAAGTTAGTATTACTACAGATGTTACCATGATAACTGATTATGTGTCTTGCAGAACTATTTTCAGTAACATGTAAAGAAACCTAACAGATATCCTCCTTAGAATCAGAGACTGTTTGGTTTTAATCACTTGTGTGCTCTGCAGAAACCAAATACCATATTAAGTTGTCCCATTTGGATTGCAGGAACTTCCTGTTCCAGTGCCAGTGAAGACGAGACTTCCTCCTGAGATCTTTGGTGATGCTCTGATGGTTTTGGAGTTTTTATATGCTTTTGGGGAACTTTTTGATCTTCAAGATGAATTTCCTGAAGGAGTGACTTTAGGCAAGTTGTCATTTATGTGGCAAGGTGCCCCAATTTTGTGGTGTTCCCTCTCCTGCCAAACAACCAGACATCTTTAAGTGCACCCACGTGCCAGTGCAACAAAGTTTTCTGTGTGGCTTTAATATGTCAGTGCTTACACATGCATATCAATCCAGTTTTCTGTTCGCAGTCAACTTCTGCAGTATTTATAAAATCAAAATTAATTTCAATGTAGAAGCTGTTAATCTACTTATTAAAATGTCTACTTGTACTTTACTCCTCTTGCAGTTATATATAAGAAAATAATGTTGTTTTGTCAGCACTTTTTCTGACACCATCACCTTAGGAATATTTGCAGTAAATTATGGAAAAGTAACTTGATTGACACCTGAAGGAAAAAAAAAATGTTTTCATTCTTCAGTACATAATTGTTTTCCAACTTTGCGGCAAAAGTGACGCTTCTTAAACTTTATTCACAGAAGTTTTAGAGGAAGCTCTTGTAGGAAATGACACTGAAGGCCCACTATGTGAATTGCTGTTTTTCTTCCTGACTGCCATCTTTCAGGCAATGGCCGAAGAGGAAGAGGAAGTGGCCAAAGATCAAATAGCTGATGCTGAGACCAAAGGTCAGATCCTTAATTTTACTGCTGAAAAACTGAAATTACACTGGAATTAACTTTAAACTGCATGATTTATGGCATTCCTTTGTTTAACCTTGTCTTATTATGCATGGATATTGTATGTAAATGGACTTGTTTTTTCTCTTTTATCTGAAATTAAAGCTTTAAACTGGGCATGGAGGGTGAGCTCTGGGGGGAATAGAGAAAAAAGCAAGCTCATTGTTACTACAATTGTATCCAGCAAAGCATAATAAGCTTTTAACAGCACTGCTTATGTTTTGGAGGTGGGGAAACTTGTCTTCACCTTCTTCCTCTTCCTTCAGCACTGTTAGATGTTTCTCCTGAGGGTCAGGGAACAAGGCATTTTCCTAAATCTCCTCAAAGGTCTGTATCTGTAGCTATTAAAAAAAAAAAATCTGGACCTGACTAGATTAAAAACTAAAACTCCCCAGCACAGCTATAATGGAGAACTCAATATTCATTGTCCTTCAAGACTTAGAAGTATGCATCCACAACTCCTGGATACTACCATGTTTCTGTGGTTTTTTTTCCAGCAAAGGATCTCACAGTCACTCTACCTTTTGGTCTTCACTCTAAGGCTGAAGTTGCCCACGTTTTCAGAGGCATTTGGTATACGCTGACCACTGATGAGCAGTGCATGCTTTGTTCCAAATTTAAGTGGTCAGTCAGGGACATTATGTATGTGTCTTCATCCTTAGCAGACTGTTCCTGTTCTGCGTTCAGGTAGCTCAGCAATTTGGTCCATGGTCTGGAATGCTCTAAGTCTCATTCTGCAGAGCGCTCTACCTGTGAGGTTCTACTGATACTGCCTGGAGTGCTTTACAAAGGGTTTGTCAATAACACAAACTTAAAAGTATTCTCTATATCCCCTTTGTGATATTTTAATGCCCTTGCAAGGTGCTTCTCCCTTACTTTTTTTCTTTCAGCTCAGCTCTTTATGAAGCCTTGTTGTGGATCAGGGAACTGATCTGACTACTTTCTTATGCTCATCAAGTATCTAGTGATGGTCTTTCAAAACAGTGTGTTAGTGTAACTGAGAAGGTAGAAAGAAGCATCAGTCTGGGAGCCTTGAAAATATTTTAAGATGTTAACTGTTGCATGTACCTTCTGTATTTTGAATCTGAGGTCTGAGACTTCTCCCAGTTATTCTGCCTTCTGCAGTGCTTGCTGGAAAGGGACGGCAACTGTTGCCACACCGCTGTTGTCTGGTATGTCCTGTGTTTATGGACTGCCAGATTTGCTAATTAAAGGAGAAGCTTTGACCCTTTGTGCTATTCTCTATTTCATTAGAGGTAGATAGGAACATAAGAGCACTCCCTGTTTGAGGTTAAGTGAATCCTGTGGTTCCCCCGTAAGACAGATGCATGAGGTATAGGAAGGTTCCTTTAATTCCTCCCTTGAAGACTGTGCATATTCTCATGCTTAAGATTTATATCCAATCTATAAAACGTCTTTATATAAAACATGGGCACTATCTTCAGCAATAGGGGCTGCTCTTTTTAATTGAATAAAGTTACAGATTTGTTACAGTGTTAACCAATTTAGACTGTACTTTAATTACTGTTGAATTTAGCAATTAAACTCTATCTTTCAACTACTGAGAGCATTGCTTGGGCAATATAAGCAAGGATGCCATTATCAGGTAATCGTAGAATAAGTTGATTAGATTCTTTATTCATAGGACTGATCAGAAAAAATGTAATGTAACTTTTGTATTTTAGTTTGACTATATGGGGCTGGCAACTGCAAAAATCTGCCATTTTGCTTCTAGTTTAGCAGAGCTGTGGGCAGGGAACTTTATCTATTATCTTTGCTTGCCTTTGAACTTCCATTTCTTGTCACTCTTGTTTAGACATCATCTTTCCCGTAAAAGAATTACATGTTCTCGGCTTTGTCATCCTGACTAACCAAACTAGCAGTAGTCAGCATGTTTGCTTGTTTAAATTCTGTACAGGCAGTGTTTTTGCAACAGAAAACATCGTGGGTGTAGGGTTGTGGTGCGTACAGTACTTTCTCAAACCCTGTTACACAGATATAGTGAGAGGGGAGGTGCAAAGGTTAATTTTGCAATGTCTGGGTGACAGTTTTCAAACATCATCAGTCATCATACAGGACTCTGTTGTGGATTTGCGTTTTATGTAGCCTTAGTTTGGATTTGTGGCTCTTTATTGACTTGGTGACTTGTAACTGCTTAATGATTTGGACTTGTATAAAGAGAAATTGTTGAAACTGCATACAACGCTGAAAATAATCTACGAACACTCTGGAGAAATACCTGTAAGTGCGAAGGAAAATTCTGTGTAAGAAACAGGAATTTTGCTGTTTCACCCTTTCACTGCCCTGCTTTCCTGGTCAGTTTGCTAATGTGTGATGCTCCTTATTTAGTGTAGATGCTTGTTTTGGTGAAATGGTTTCTTTGTAATGCCTTACTAATTGTATTTGTGCAAAACAGTAAGGCTATATAGCTAAGTTACAGATTAAAAAGTATACAGTGAATTGTGATGACCAGTATCGAAATGTGTGATTGGTTTGGGTGGTTTTTCCTAAAAACAAAATTATGATAGGAAATAACAGTTCATTTGAGGGAATGAAATACAGGTGTTCTTGCATTGTTACTTGTTTTTGCTTTCAAGTGTGTTTACAGATTTGGTTTTGCTGCATTTTATGTTGCCATTGTGCATGTTTTGTGCATTGTGGTTGCTTTAACAGCCTATATATAGGGAGAACAGTGTATATAGCATGTGGTGCATGTCCTTAGCTTTTAGTCGGATTTTTAGTTGCATTTAAAGATATGTAAACTTTAATTTGGATGTTGAATTGAGTTTTGAATACATTGATGCTTTTGTAAATATCGGCCCTCTTTTTGCTTTGTCTGCAACTTTTAAAAAATGGCTTGCTTTCCTCCCCTCCACAAAACAAGTTTTAATTTGCACTAGAATAAAGTGTTTATTTCCTTAAAGATTTAACAGAGGCTTTGGATGAAGATGCAGACCCCACAAAATCTGCACTGTCTGCAGTTGCAACTTTGGCAGCTGCATGGCCCCAGTTACATCAGGGTATGTGTGGGTTTCACTTCTTGTTTTGTTACTGTTCTTATTTTGCTCTGTATTTTAAAGCACATTTTTTATATTTATATACATTTAAATGTCTATATAAAATAACTGTTCATTCTTCTCAACTGTAGGCTGCAATTTGAAAAACTTGGATCTTGATAGCTGCACTCTTTCTGAGATTCTCAGACTTCACATTCTAGCATCAGGCGCTGATGTAACATCAGCCAATGCAAAATACCGTTACCAGAAACGAGGAGGGTTTGATGCTACTGATGATGCTTGCATGGAGCTGAGATTAAGTAATCCTGGTCTCTTGAAGAAACTTTCAAGTACCTCAGTGTATGATTTGTTGCCAGGTAATAAAAGAAAATAAATGTTAGAAGGTATTAGATTATTCATCAAGCGATTGGTTTTGTAACTGCTTCAGATCAATAATGGTCAAAATCTACTGTATTGTAGAATCATTTAGGTTGGAAAGGACCTCTGGAGGTTACCTAGACCAACACCCACCTGCTATGCTCTGGCCCCCACAAGCAGGTCCCACCAGATCAGAGACTGCGGAGCTAGGCAGTCTCATTACTTCTTAGTAGTTTTTTTAAATCCCATTAAAAAAATGTTAGTTTTACTTGCAGAAGGGGATCTCTCTGGGAGAAGCATCTGAGTGTTTGATTCAGCCCCTGCTTTTTATTGGTTTTCTGGTTTGGGTCTTTTTTGTTTGTTAGTTGGAAACGGAGGGAAAAAACCTACTATCTACTGTTCTTTTATCTCAGTTTTGAAGATAATATTGCATTTTAGTTGTTCTTTTGGTGCTAAAATTTAACAAATTAAAGGCTCGCATCTCCGAGCAAAGCAAATGTTTCAGGAAGTGCCTCTTTGCTAGTGCAACTGGTGCACTACCAAATTTTGACTCTTCACTTTTTCTTGAGTGAGAACTAGTCTTCAGTCTGGAGTGTGTAAGAGTAAGGCTTATTTATCAGTTGTATAATGAAATATAAACATTGGTCTGAATTTTATTAGGAGAAAAGATGAAGATCCTTCATGCCCTCTGTGGAAAACTTCTGACTCTCGTCTCCACTCGAGATTTCATTGAGGACTCTGTTGACGTGTTACGACAGGCAAAACAGGAATTCAGAGAATTAAAGGCAGAACAGCATCGCAAAGAACGAGAGGCAGCAGCAGCAAGGTAAAACTAGGATATGGAAAGCTAAATTTTGTTGCTACAAATTAGATTAATTCCTCGATTGCAAAAGGCATATGAGAAACAATAGTAGTGTTTGGGGTTTATGCTGGTTTCTTGAGATCCTAGGCAGGAGTGAAACTTTATTGTGTCTAAGCATTGTACTTTCCAATGTCACTGCTATTTTTAGATGATGTTGTAGTATGAAAGAAGAAAGATGTGGCCAGATCCAATACTAGATTAATTGCAACTGGTTTTCTATATTCTTCTTACTATTAGGATACGTAAGAGGAAAGAAGAAAGGTTAAAAGAACAAGAGTTAAAAATGAAAGAGAAACAAGAAAAGCTGAAGGAAGAGGAGCAAAGAAATCCGGCTGTAGAAGTATCTGTTGGGTATGATATATGATGTTACTGTGATACATACGATATAGCACCTCCCAGTTATGTGGCCAGACCTTACCTATGTACTTTTCATTGACTTGATCATATACAAAGGTATTTTTTCATTTAAGTATATAGCCCTTAATGCTGCTTTTATTTTTCTTCCTAGTGTTCTAGAATTGTTTTATGAAAGTGATTTTATTTTTAAAATGAACTTTTATTATACTTGTAATTCTGTTGAAAGCTTGACAATTTTACCTACTGATAACAGAAACTTGCAAAATCTACTTTGTTTTTTGCATTACTTTTTGTCTTGCATTGATTTCATGTCTGTGAATATCTTCATAATAGACCATTCTGGTTTGTTTTCTAATTGAGGAATTGGTCTCATCTGAGCTAGATAATACTGACCTCTCATAACAGTTTATGAATCAAATTCAATAGCATTTTTTTAAAAAATGCTGTGCTATCCCAGTTGATTTCCATAAAACCAAGGTTTTTTGTTCTATTAATAAAACTGTGTGGTTTCAGGTAGTAAGATTCATGCACATGCAGCTGTATATGATTCCAGAAATAAAGCAAAGTGTATAGACAACACTGTATCTATACCTGCTTGAGGAAGGGAGTTAGTTAAATAAATCTGCTTGCAAAAGGTGAGCATGGGCCAAAGACAGATTTGTGCTATGTTTTTGAAACTATAATTGAGAAAAAATAAAAATAAATATTATCCTGTAATGGTTGCATGTAGTTCTGTAGATTTTTAATTATATTTGCTAGATAAGGGAAAAATGTGTTATGAGCATTTTATAAAACAGTATGCATTTTTTACGAGGAGACATTTTTTTAGTCATGAAAAAAATAATTCAGGCCAGTAGAACTACACTAAGATGTCTCCCAAAAGGGTCTGATTATTATAATGCTTTTCAAATGAAAGAGTGAATACCAAAGAGCAGGTTTCAGTCTTTAATGTGGAACTTTACAGTTACAGTTCAGTGGGTTTCTTCTGGATTTTAATATAGTCTATGACTTAAAGTTTATTTTTAACAGGCATTTTAGGTCTTTTACTAGCTTAAGTAATTCTGAGAGGAAAATACTGTTTGTGTTGAAGATGCCATATTCTATTGTATATTTTTTTTTGTTCCATTCAGCTTTTAATACATGGTTGGTCAGTTAGTCACCTCTTGTTTATTTTATTGTGTCAGGGAGGAGGAACGAGAAGACCTTGATACTAGCACAGAGAGTAAAGAAATTGAACGTAAAGAGCAAGACATGGACACAGTGACAGAGGATGAAGAAGAGCTGGGACCAAACAAAAAACGAGGAAGAGGTAGTGCTATAATGTATTTGTTCATTTGTGTACATGTATACACAGGCATGCAGGAAGTTCTTGGTTTTTATAGTAAAATATTATAAAGTATCAATCTTTCCTGTAAATTTTTAAAGGGAAAGAAGAAAAACCCCTCACTTGGACACGGTCATAATGGGCTATTTAAGTGCATTGAGCTGGCCTGATGTAGTTCTAATGGTCAGCTGTATGTTCTTTCACACTTCTGTTTCTTCTTGTCTTCTATCCTTGCTGTCTGGATTCCTCTTTTGTCTAAAAAACCAAAAACAAAACCCAAACAAACAAAAAAACAACACAGGCTGTTGGCTAACAAACCATTACAGCTGTGAGTAGTGCACTCATAGAGAGTTGTAGGAGTCTCTCATCTAGTAGGGTATGGTGTGGTTTTGATTCTTTCTATTAGGAAGCTGCAAAAACAACAGGTATTTTAAATGAAAAGGTTACATTGAGTGGTTGGGTTTAGTTTGCCTTTGTTAATGAAGCGGCATGCCTTCTACATAAGAATGCAAACAGACTTATCCCCAGATTTAATTTCCTCAGCAGTATGCTGAGCTGTGGTGCAGTAAATGGCATGGCCTGCTATTTGTAACTAAACATAGATATCGCCACATGAGGATGAATTGTTGATGGCTTTGGGCTGCTAGCTAGCTCATCTGTACGTTTCTCCTGTGAAGGCTTTGTGCTAGCATCTGTGCCAGTGAAAGTCCTGGATCATTGTGGACTTCAGGTTGCAAACATCTACAGTTCCTAACAGTACCTGGGGGAGAAATTCTGAGTCTGCATGTTTACTACAGCTTTATGATGGCAAAACAATGAGGTCTTAAACAGAATTTCAGGTTTCGCGAATGCCCACGTTTGAGACATTGTGCCTGGAGGGCAAACAAGTGTTATTTCATTCCTACAATTAGAGAAACTGAAGGTCACACTGGAAATCGGTAGAAATTGAGTGCTGATGGCATCTTTCACCATTGCATGTGTTAATTACAAGATGGGCTTTTCTAGGTGACTGTCAGGACCTGATTCTTTGGTAAACTAAGATGTGAACTGGAGTACTTTCAGGTGGTACCAGTCGAGGGGGAAAAAAATAGTAGCGTATATGTAAAAAACATTGGGTAAAATAACGTAACTGAGTTTGCAATAAAAGCTCTTATACAGGAGTTCTGGTTTTGCTTGAGGTCTTTGGGGGATTTAAGTTGATAATTTTGAGTATGATAAATTAAGTCCAAACCAGTTTGTATTCAGTAATGAAATTCCTAGAATTTTACTTGATTGTAATATTTTTAAGTTCTTAAAGTTTTGGTTCTTTTTTTGTTGTGTTAAAAATGACAATGTCAGTAAATGAGACTTGGTCTAGTTTCTGCAAAGTGAAAGTACACTAAAGATGGCTTCCTCTTTATCGAGGGAAGGGGGTTAATCACTTGAATTCTTCTTTAATAAAACTAGTATTGTTTCTTGACTGAGCTGATGGTCCTTGACAGTGTAATACATAATCAGAAAGGGACAGAACCAAAACCTGCGCTTTGAGTTTTTGGTTAAAGAATTTATAAGCTATCATTCTTCTTCCTGTAACTTTTAGGAAGGAGAGGGCAAAATGGATATAAAGAATTTACAAGACAAGAAGAGACCACTTGTGAAAAGAGTGAACCTCTTACTGCTGAAGATGAAGAAGCTTTAAAACAGGAGCAACAGAAGAAAGAGAAGGAACTGTTAGAAAAGATTCAGAATGCAACAGCCTGCACAAATATCACCCCGTTAGGTCGTGACCGTCTGTACCGACGCTACTGGATTTTCCCCTCTGTTCCTGGATTGTTTATAGAAGAGGACTATTCTGGTCTCACAGAAGACATGTTGTTGCCTCGAACCTCTTCCTTTCAGAATAGTGTACAGTCTTGCACAAATGAACCTCAGGTATTCAGTAAAACTGGAGAGTCTTTGAAATCTTCTGAATCTACCTCCAATATTGACCAAGATTCACACACCAGTGTTGTTGTAGAGGTGCCAAGGCCAGTATATAAACCAAACCGTTGGTGCTTTTACAATTCTCGGGAACAACTGGACCAACTCCTAGAGGCTCTCAATTCCCGAGGACATAGGGAGAGTGCCTTAAAAGAAACTCTTTTACAAGAGAAAAGTAGAATATATGAACAACTAAGCAGTTTTCCTGTGGAAAAATTCCATATTCCAGGTAAATGAAAGGTTCCTGATCTTAATTTGCTTCCACAGCTGTAACTTCTATATAATATTCTAGAAACCTCTAATTCTCATTTAATTGTAATTCCTAAGAAATAAGACTTGTTCTTAAGCATTGTTTCACTCTATGGAAAACAGGTTTGTTTTTTTCCTTTTTTCTCTCTCTCTTCTCCCCACCCCCCCAGATGGATCTTTGTGGTGTTTTTCTGGTGTTTTGTGCTAAAAAAAGCAATAATTTTTCTGTTACCTCACTGCTTAATAAAATGGGATTGGCTTTTAAACAAACATCTTTAGGAAGTAATTTGAGCTTTGGGAAAAGATGAACTGGGGAATAAAGATTAGTATTTGCTAAAGGCAAATCATAGTTTTGATCATCTGATGTCCTCATTTCCAGTATGATGAAAGGAGACACACGATATGACACTGGAGACAGAAGCGTTGCAAAGGGAGGCAATTACTATTACCTTAATTTGTTGAGTAGGACATGTTCTTTCATAACATTATAATGCATGAAATTATTCAAAAGCCTTTACTGGCCTGTTGTGAACAAAGGAATGATAGCATATTGCAGGGTCATATTAAAACCTTTGGAGGAAAAAAATAGCATAGTTGTGTTGGTTATGTGGCTTAACATCAGTGCGGTGGATTCTGTGATACTCCTCTATTTTTTTCCCTTTTCTTTTGGCAGACTCTTGTTACAGGAGGATGAGACACCTGCAGAGCAGTATTGTTTTTATGGGTTTCAAAGTGTAGGGGCATACTTAAACCCATCCTAGACCTAGGATTCACGTTTTTTCCCCTTCTCAGCTAGCCAAGTATTTTGCCATTTATTGACAAGGCATTAGCTCCAATCACTGATAAAATTCAGCATACGCATGCTTGCAGCTGGCTTGTTTTTGGTGGGTAGAGGATGTTACCAGAATGAAACTCCCTAGGGTAATGTTTAAGAAATTGCATTTTGTTTTGAATTATGCCAAATTACTCTGCGGATCTTGGTATATCTGTATTGGGGCAAGGGAAAATTATTCAGAGCAGGGCTGAGTTCTGTTTTACTGGGGTGTGTATGCCAGGACATGCCACGAACATGTCAGATACTACTAAATCCGTAACTGATCTGCTGTTTCTTTCGGTGGAAACTAGCACAGGACAGTTTCTGCATAGTAATTAAGCTTTATTTGGAGGCCTTGTGGCTATGTTTGTGTGTTTTCGTGAGAAAATCTCTGTCACTTTCCGATATATTTGTGTTTGTGTGTGGTTCCTTGTTTTCCTAGTTGCTGCACCTTTATCTGTATCTTGTGTGTTGCTTTATGCCCTGAAGCAACTTGATTTCCACAATCATAGATTTTTTTTTTCTTCTTTTTATATGTTAGAACTGTAGAATAACATTGACATTTTTTTTTAAAAAAAAAGGCAGCTTTGAACTTCACTTTAATAGAGATGAAGAATATTCAAATGCAGTGGTCCAATACCAGTGCCGTTTCCTCTGCGTGATAAGCAGTGGTAAGTGGCCACGTGTAGCTCACTTTGGAGGGAGCTCTACTGCAGTGGACTCCAGCTGCTGCCCTGTTGCCTTCAAATGACTTCAAATTGCCTGAAATTACTTGCAGGGCAAGTGAGAACTACTCTGTGATTCTCTTGCCCTGTAGACTGCCCTACTCCCTTTTCCAATTCCAGCTCAAAAAAACATGGAAATAAAATTGGTATGTGCTATTATGCAATTTTACTCCAGTACCCGTTAACTTTTCCTCATCAATTATTTGCAAGCCAATTGCTGCTGTCTTCAGTTCTGCTCAAGAAAAAAAACATTTCTTTTTTTTCTTTTAAACCAAAAAGGACATTTCCCGCATCCAGATGTCAGAGTATGCTAGTACACATTTTGAGAATATTTGCATAGTTACTTTCGGTTGCAGGGAATTGTTTCTGCAGTTGAGAGTGTCTTAGAAATTCATCCTGTACTTCCTTAATAACAACTTCATGGTAATTTTTTATTAAATACCTCTAAGTTCTTGCATATGCTACCTCATCACAGCACTCATAGGATTTAAGGTAAATCCTGTGAACAGAAACTTGTGCCACTTATGCAGATTTGCAAGCACTAATTTAGGATCTGGGCATGCTTTCAGCTCTTTCCTGTGGCTTTTGAGCTTTTGCATGAATTTTCAGTTCTGTTATGAAGAGGTTTTTGCTTGATGGCCCACCATCAGCTCTTCCCTTCTTTTTCATAAATTATCTTGCTGTCTAGTTCCTTTTTTCCCCTGCCTTTAATTAAAGGACCCAGACAGTCTAGTCTGTGTAATCTTTATCTGTTTGTTTCGTTTTAAAGTTTAGGTTTGTTTTGTTTTTAAAAGGGATTATATCTTGGTCTGTTAGTTTGCGATTGTCAGTTGCGCATGCTTGTTTTAAATGTTGCCATGATAAAGACGCATGCAGGAAAGAAAACTGAGGAGTTCTCCTCCTGTAAAGTAAGGGCCATCAAATATGAAAAATACTAGAAATGTGACTTTATTCTCTTTCTTGGTGGTTTTTTTTTCCTCCTTGCACTTACAGCAGAGAGTTGTTGATTACTACTTTAGAAAGTATTTTAAGACAAAAGAATGACTTTTAAATTGGCAAGGATTTCTCATCCTGTGTGTTGGGATGAGCAGATGCTAATTTGGAAGTCTTCCCTTTAAAGTATACCTGCTTGGTTGGATTGGGTGCCTTAGCTGGTATGGAGATACTGGTGTTGGCAACTGTCACTACAGGAAGGGAGTTTTGAACCTGTGTGTTTTGTTTGTTCTGCCCTGTGCTACTTTTTTTCCCTCCACCAGCGGCTACTTTTAAGGAACAAAGTCCACTAAGACAAAGTTACTTGCTATTTTTGCAGACAAACCTCAAAGTGACATTAGACCTTCTTCAGGGCGGGGAAGGATGCAGAATGCCCATGATGGATCTCACGTATCTGCAGAGAGGCAGCTTGAACTGAGACTTAGAGACTTTCTTTTGGACATTGAAGACAGGATCTACCAAGGAACATTGGGGGCTATTAAGGTATTTGTGAATTGTAGAACACCTAGAAGCATGGTGGTGCCGTTGAGTCTGTAGCTTAAATGAGAAGTCTTGCGTGCCATGGGTTTTACTGAAAGCATAATTAAATTAAGCATAGACAGTAATTGGCACTAAAAGTTTGTGGCCTTGAATTCTTTAGAAACTTCAAGTTTGTGTGTTTGCTTCAGGTTACAGACAGACAGTCTTGGAGAGCAGCCTTAGAACATGGGCGGTATGAGTTTCTGAATGATGAAAACAAAGAAAATGGTATAATTAAAACTGTGAACGAAGAATCTGAAGAAATGGAAACTGATGATCAAGATAAGTTTATTGTGAAAGACAGGTAAGAGCTATGGTTTAAATAATGGCTTTTCCCTGTGAGTTTTATAGTAGTGCTCTGGGTTTTTTAACCTTCAAATCGTTTTTACCCTCAAATTCGTTGTTCTTTGGAGTGTTTTGGGGTTTTTTTTAAGATTTGAGTTGTAAAATGTGAGATTTTTGCATTTGTTTATTTCCTGAATGATGCTGTTCTACTACCATGTAAGACTAAGACACCAATTTTTACAACTTCTACTATTCAGATATTACACTGCTCAAAGTGAACATTAATTATCAAATAAGAAATATGTGAATTCATTTTAAAATCATTTAAAATGCAGAGAAAAGTTAATCTGGCAATCTCTGTTTTATTTTCCACAAGGAAAAAAAAAAAAAACCAAAACAACCCAGCACTTGTGGAAAGAGTAGGAGTGTTTAAAAGGGAAAATGATAATAGTAACAAATTGCTGGTTAAACTGGCCAGTGTACCTCTTCATGAGTCACAGTAAGAACCATCACTGCAACAGGCCATGGTCTGGATTAACCTTCAGCACCGCAGCAAAACAGAGATATAATCTTGTAACTTCAAGAATTATGATCCTCCCGTAGAGCAAGCTGCAACATGGTAAATGAGAGGAAACCTCAAATCATATAGTGTTGCAACTGTAAAAGTGTTCTGTTGGGTTTTTGTTTGTTTTTTAAACAAATGTTTGAGACAGATGTGGGACTTTTTATCGGTGTCTGTTGTAAATCAAACTATAGAAACTGTGAAGACTTCTGAGAATTAAATATTTAGAAGTTGCATAATTTTCAGAAATAAAGAGAAAGAGAAATACCTTAAGTTAATACATATAAAATTGTATGTCTTCGTAGGATGTGAATGTTGAAATATTGCAGGAAAAACAATTCATTAGAGGTGATCATTGTACTAGCATAGTCTTTGCTTATGTATTCTGTGAGGTTTTCTTCAATTAGACTTTTATGAAAGCTTTATTTCCGAGTGGACTCTTGAATGCTGTATTGGATGTAGGAATTTTAAATTCTTTAAGGTTTTTCCTTTTTTATTCCAGTTTGCTGTATTAGTATTTTCATGTAGGACTGCCCTTTGGATCAGAGTTCTCTAGTTGCATGCAAAATGAATAGGGTCATTCTTCTTTATATTAATGACAGAATTTACAGACATTTGCTTCCTGAAAACCACAACATAGAAATATTCCACTGTTCTAATTGAGAAGCTAAAATTTATCTGTCTGCAGCTGTCTTGGGCACTTGCTCCATTGCCAACTCTCGTTTCAACTGCAGAAGCTTGTTGCTTCATTTTTTTTCCATTTGATACTGACTCTGTCAAAGTTTCTGAAAATAAAGTCTACTCTAATAAAGTCTTGCATATTAAAACAGAGACTATGGGATTCTGAAATCATGTGACAGATTGCTTTTGATGCTGGGCTTTTTATCCACCTCAGAGCAAGTGACATCTCATTAAGACCTTGGAGTGTGACTAGTGAAATGTAAATAACTATGCAGCTTTCTTTCTGTTTGCTTTCAGGCTCTCAAAATGCGTGTGACTGCAAAATATAATGAACAGCTTTTAAGTGTGAAAAAAGAACAGGGACAACCAAAGGCATTGCTTATTCACCAGAATAAAGCAGAATCCAGACAGTCTTAATTAGGGTTTTTTTTTTTTATAAACCCCAAGTAGAAATTGAATTTTATTTTCATTAGTGTGAGTTGCTCTCCTACGCTATACTTAATGTTTGTGGTTCAGGAAGATTAACTACACTTTGAAATGATTACTTAGTCTTTGGTCAAAGAAGGCAGTCTTATTGGAAACCTACCTCCCCCTTTGTGGGTTTTTTGGGGGGGGTTGTTTTTTTTGGGGGGGGGGGGGCGGGGGGGGGGGGGTGTCGTGTCATATTCCCCCCCCTATCCCCCCCCCGAAGAGTTAGTA
This sequence comes from Pelecanus crispus, assembly GCF_030463565.1. Lineage (NCBI taxonomy): Eukaryota > Metazoa > Chordata > Aves > Pelecaniformes > Pelecanidae > Pelecanus > Pelecanus crispus. The sequence continues at coordinate 45,061,272 of NC_134648.1, read as the reverse complement.
TTTTAGAAAAATCCTCCAAGGATGAGAACATCTAAGTTAACAATTCCTGATTTAACAGTCTAAAATTACTTTCTGGCTTTATTTCATTTATTTTCTTTTAAAAAATCTTATTAATTTGGGGGTATATGTAGTTGAACTTCTGCAGGTGGAGGTATTGTAAAAGGCTGCACCTCACCACTGGAAGTGTATTCGCTGAAGAATTATTGGGACTATACTCTTCACAGAAATCTCTCATAAACTAGCTGATGGATGTTGCATCAGATCTTCTGGAAATCTTAATAATTGTATTGAAATTAATCATCCACATTTCTTGAAATTTAGATAACTTTGTTACCTAAAGATAACTTACCTAGATTAATTAGACTAATAAAGCAAACTTGAGAACTGGGATATCTAATTACACTTGTGCAATATTTCTTCATAGTCCATGCATGTAAATGAAGTGAAAATAAAAATCTACTGTGGATGCAGACTTGTACAAATATATACGGTGTTCAATCCAAAGTATGTTTAAAAAAAAAAAAATTAATACATTTCTATTCTAGACTCGTTGGGTTAAAAACTGAAGCTCCAAGTGCTGCATCAACAAGTACAAGTACTCCTCAGCCAGTTAATAATGTGGTCCACTACTTGGCATCTGCACTGCTTCAGATAGAGCAAGGGATTGAGCGCAGGTTTCTCAAAGCACCTCTTGGTAAGCTTTCAGAATTGAAACTCTATGTCTCCAATTTTGTGTAAGATTTTGTAACAAACAACCACCCCCACACCCAAAATGCAAAAAAAAAACCCCACCCCAAACCCACTTGATTCTTTTATAAGACGGGATGCTTGGGGAAAAGAACAAATAACTAACCTATTGCTATGTACCATTGTAAAATTAAAAAATGTTAGATTGTCAGTTTACAAGGCCATAGATCATGAGGAAATATTAGTATTTTTCTTATTATTCTGTATGTCCTGAATTACATGTATTGATTAACTAACAGTGTATTTCACTCTTAAATATATGTCTGTTTAACCTGGATCACTTCAGTGATCTTGTTTATGTGGCCCTACAATTATACTGGTGCATTGGGAGACAAATTGTACCCTTAAACAGAAATGAGTGAGCTTTCTGGGGGAATACTCCATAATTCAGCATTACTGTTGAGGCCAATGTATCATGCAACTATACCATGATTTTTCTACTGTGTGTTTCTTAGGTTGTAAAAATGTATGCTCCTTTTTATACAGTTTCTTTGAAAGCAATATAGGCCTGGTTTATCTGGATCACCTTGTTCAGCAATAGCAGAATATTTACAGTAAAACGTAGTCAAGATTTACAGTAAAAACTTTCAGATCCTCAGGTTTTGCATTTATGCAGTAAAACATGGAAATAAAAGGTTGCAAGAAAAATTTAAACCAAAGCACGACTATAGCTCGACTTTAACATATATTCCTTCCTTGAATTCCTCTGACATGCCCTAGGGGTAAGAGAGGGGATCAAAAGTGCATAAAGTCACTTTGTTTTCCAGTGATCCCTTAGGTCTGGATTCCTTAGGATCATTCTGCAATTCAAAACTGAGGTTTTGCCTTGGAGAAGTGTGTAAAGGTGGTTCATCCTTCCCGAGGCAGTTGTCTCGGCCAGGCTTCCCTTCCGGACGCTGCACTGAGGATGAGCTGTGCTCTCTGCTCAGCTGGACTGCTTTACTTCTCACCTGCAAGAGTGCAGCGTGATTTACCAGCACGGCACGTTCCAGGGGTCCTCCAGAGCATGCACTGCTTCACATCCTCTTAAACTGATACTCTTCCCTGATAATGGCTGCATACAAAATTCTTAGGCTCTGGGAGATTTTGCTGCAGTAGTTTAAGATGAAAATGCAGGTTTTGGTGTATTTCACACTAGATGTTAGTGCCCCATGGCACAGTTGACCTAAAACTATTTCTGCATCTCGGCTGCTCCTGCATGGAGTCTGGTGTCTGAATATCAGTTGCCACTGAAGATGAGTTTGAGCTAGATTTGTGTGCGAGACTCTGACATGCAGGCGTGGGTTCCCTTTCACAAGCTTTCGTTATCAGTGTGATGACTTCTAGACAAGGGAAATGCAGCAAATGATTGAGATGAAAGGGGAGAACCTATGAGTAGTTTAAACCGCAGCTGTTTAAAAGCTTTACTTGGCTAAGCGTTTGGTCAACTCAAGTATGTCTGCCCTTTCTAAACCAGGCATGATATGGCTTATTTCTTGCTATATGACTAGATTTACAACACGTGCATGGGACAGTTAATTGACAGTACGCCTAGCGTTTGTCATATTTATTCTGCATGTGCAGGTTGTAAATACATTGTGCAGTATATGCCTCCATTTCCAAACTCTCTGGGAGTATTTTGGCAACAGCACCTTGCTGACAGCTGTAAGTTTACCACAGTGTGCCCTTAAGGGGAAAAACATGGCTATTAGTAAGTTATGGCCATAGACCAGGCATCCTAGGTTAGAGGAAAAGGACTAGAAGAAGAAAAGTGTTCCTGAAGTATTGGAGAAAAAGCTTTTCAGGAATCCTCCTGCGTCTTTTTTTCAGTGGTCCCAACTCTGCCATAATCTAATGATGGTTCATGTTTTTGCCTGACCTTTTGATGATGAGGTTTCTTGGTGGAGTTTCTTGTTTGTTTTTAACTTGGGAGTCTTGTTTTCCTTTAGATGCCTTATACTGTGTGACAAAGTCTACAGGATAGGCAATCTTACGTGATTTGTATGTCTTAAATCTCATATATTTGTTTACCAGACGCTGCCTGTGCATCTCTTCTGCTCTGAAAGATGGTACCGCTGTAAGATTACTATAATGTATAGAATAACCTACAGAGCTGAGGGAGCAGGAAGGATCCCAGGTCTCCTCTGCTCTGGCTTACTGCCCTGACCATTAAGCAACAGTGTCAGGTTCCCTCTTCCTTGCTTTACCTCTGGTGCCAAGCGTCTCATGTTTTCGGTTGCGTAATGGACCGCTTTTAGCAGGAGACGAGTCTGAATGAAGGCAAGGTTTCAGTTTTGTCACTAGAGAGCTCTTGGAGGAGCCACGGCTTTGAGTGGCTCTGTAGTAAAGACAGCTTAAAACACACACCTGTTCACTGATGACTTTCTGACCACTAGGCAGTCGGTTATGTCATATGAAAGGTGCTCTGGCTGGGGAACTTCTGGACGTGACCAGAAGGCACAACTGCAAAGTGTCAAGGAAACCTGTGTGTTTGAGAGGCATCTTGGCAAACTTAGGCACGTTAGAGGCCAAGCAGCAGTTCTGGATGCAGCCCTTTCTGGATATATCTCTTCAGTGTTTCAGACATGCTTAAAAAAAAAAAAAAAAAGTTAAAAAAGTGTGTAAAATTTGCATGACCTTATGTTCAGCTTGCGCTCCCCGTTTGGAAACAATGCCTTTGCATGCTACTACAGCAAGTTCTGTTTCTTAGTTTGCAACTTGCCTAAGTATAACAGGCAAAGAAAAGTTCTCTACTTAGCTTGTTAAGGAGGTGTTAGTAGTGTTACTAAACCTTCTATTAAAAAGTGGACACTGCTGCTTGCTCGGGAGCTACCTTGTGCTCAGAACTGTGGCACCCTCTTTCATTGACCCCTCTAGGAAGTGGCCAACAGTACTCTGATGATAGAAATTAGCTTTTAGTTTGTAACCACTGGGTTTTGGTTTGTGGGTATTTTGGTTTTGTTTGCCTGTTCTTATATAGATCATTGGGTCCGTATGCTCTTTTTTTCCGAACAGGAGCTTTTTTTATAGTTGTTTCAACTATTTAATGGAACTGTCCCCTAGACAAAAACGCTTGCATATCAGTTTCTAATGCTAAACCTGACAAACCCAACTTTTTACACTGATTTAATTACCACTGAAGTAAAAACACTGCAAGTCAAGCAAGTGCTAGGAGTACCAAAAGTAGCTATACAGGGGAACACTTTCGGTAAAAAGAGTACCCCTGCATTTCTGCTTTAAACCAACCTGAATGTTCTTTGTCATTATTTCAGTTGTTGCCTTCACTGTGGAGTTTCTTTTCCCTCTCCCCCGCTTCACTGTGCTCTAGTCCTATTAGGGAATGGAGCCATACCTAACAATTTTTAGTTTTCACGCTATTTACAGCTTCTTGTACTAAAGGCAGCGCAGTGAAATTCACTGCAGTCACTGGCAAGTTTATCCCGGTGGCCTCCAGGGTGCAGAGCAGACAAAGGGACCCAGCAGAGCACTAAAAGGACCAGCTGCTCCTCTCTGCTCCGTTTTTGTTCTGAGGCTCTGTCAGGCTGCCAAGAGCCTCGCTGGTGATTCTGATAAGTTTAGAGTTGAGGTGCATACCAAATACTCAAGTGGAAGAGCAAGAAAAGACGGACACAGAAGATAGCAATGCAAAAGGAGATCTTGAAACCCCAGAAACAGCACCCTCTGCCTCGCAGAGCAGCTAGATGGCTGCTAATCTTATGATGCCTGGTGATGAAATGTAACATGACTTAATCCTATGCATTTCTTAATTATGAATTGTGTTTTAGAAATCCTTTCATTACACATTAGCTATGAAAATTTGGTTTTTCTTCCTTCAGTCCAGCCCAAGGTAATGTTTGGGGAGAATCACAAGAAGGGGGCTGCAGTTTGCAGTATCTGTTTTTCCTGCAAAAATTCTGAGTTAAGATGTAAAAAAGCTTGTTGGTTTTTTTGTTTTTTTTTTAAATAGGTGTTTGATGGAAACTCTGAAGTGCTGTGTCTCAGATAAAAAATACATTTGAGGGGGAAGAAATACAAGCAATTTTTATTCTGGAATTTGCTTGTGTTTAGTATAAATTACTTTTCCTTATATTTTGAAGTACTTTGCGGTGGAGAAGTAGGTCTCATCATTCCTACCACATAGATGTGAAAATTGAGGTATAAAATGATGAAGTGATTTGGTTGCCCTGGAGTTCAGTGAGACAGCCATGAAAAAATCCCTGCCTTCTGCACTAGTGCAGGACCAGTCATTAAGCATCCTTTGGATTTCCATACGAAAGGTTGGATTCTAATTCATGGGAGCACCTTTGTGACTGATATAGGGAACCATTTACCTCCTTTTTAACTTGTGCCATGCATTTCTTGTGGGACAAAAAAAATTACAGCTTTTTCACTCCTTTTTGCTTGTCTTTGTTCCATTCCATTCCTTTCTTTCTAGATTTTGATTATTTTTGTTTCCTCTATTCCCAAAGTTGTTTCCTTTTCTATTTATAATTGTCCTCCCCATAATAGCATCAGACATCTTCCAGCAGTGAACTGGGACAGGATTAGTTATATATGCATGCTTTGTTCTGGTGCTTTTGTTACTTCCCTGCAGAGTTTCATGAGCAGAGGCAGCGAAGGTGGAAGTGGGCTTTTCTTCTGAGGAAGAATTTTTTGTTTTCAGAGAAGGCAGTCAAAGAAGGTACCTTGCATTTGGAGCAGATGAGGTTTACTATGGCTCTTACTTTCTGGGAGAGTAATTTCATCATTTTAATACTCAGGAACACTCCTGCACAAAAATATCTTAAGTATGTCATTTCACATGGACAGACGAGCTAGTTCTCTTGGTTCTTGAGGACTCTGCCCATAAACTGGCTATATTTTTGAGATGTTAGGAGGTTCGTGGAAGCATAGACCAGGCAAGTTGTTTGCTGAGAGAGAAACCTGTGGTCAGTAAGCTGCTCCTACAGCCATTTATACCAGAGATGGGCAGAAAGGTAAGGGGGGGGTAGGTTTAGTAGCTTTTGGTTTAAGCCTTCTGTTTGTAGTGGGAGTCAAAGTAAATCCTGGGATGTGCAATTTCTCCATGCACATTATTCTCTTACCCTTCCCTGCCTACCTTTTTCCACATGCACATGTTGGGAACCACTGTTCTAGTTACATTTTTAGACTACGCAAGTATGGATTATAAAAATTAATTAAAAAATGATCTGCCATGCTTCAAAAAGATATTTGAAATAACTTTATGAATTTAATGTTAGGTAAAGCAGAAGATGATGAAAGGAACCACTGGGGGGATAAAAAGAGGAAGAGAGTGGAAGACAAGACTAGTCAGAGAGATGGTAAATTTTAAATGTTATTTGTATTGCTAACAATTAGAAAGTATTGAATATTTTATCAGGTTTTCCTTTTTTTAAAAAAAAAAAAAACTTTAATAATTTTGTAGCCAGTTTCTTACATTGAAGCAGTTGCAGTATTGAAGCCAAAGGTTTAAACATGGGTAGTAAAACAAGTAACAGCTCAAAGATTTTAAAAAAAAAAAAAATAATATTTTTTTGTTTAAGTTTCCTGCAACCAGAGATAAAGGGCTGTATTTTCTTTTTATCACTTTGGGACAGAAATCTGCATGCTCACATAATCCAACCCCCCCCCCCCCCCCCCCCCCCAATCCCCTGGTTTGTTTTTTTTTTTTTTTTGAAACTTCGTAGCATTGTGCAACTGCATATCCCTTCTGGAAATACTAAAATGAAAAACCCTTCCCTGAACTCAATTAGCTATTGATAGATGAGTGCTTAGATCTGTCAAACAACTTCATTTGCATTGTAGCAAGGCTTGGAGGGCTTAGCTGACAGAGGGGTATCCCACTGCGCAATGTAGAGCTGCTCAGGCACAAAGGAAGAGGCCGTTTCTCCCTCCAAGTTAACAATATAAATGAGAAAGATGATGGATGGAAGAAAAAAGTGTTGTTATTATTTTACAAATTGGGATCTGAAACAGCAGGTGTCATTTGGTGTTTTTCTTTCAGCAGCAGGACGTGCTGAAGCAGGTCGTGGTCAGTAATTTCTGTCTCTATATCGCAACTGCCGTTTTGCAGTGCAAGTACTTGTTGTGTTGTGTGATGAACTATATTGGTGAACCAATGCAGGCTAGAAATAACCACCTCAAAAAAGTAATAACGCTCGAGCTGCCATTGTCAGCAAAAGAAATGCTTGCCAAACTATATATATATACTTAAGATAAAGTGTCTTTGCCAGAGTTATAGTAGAAATCTGCAGCAGAACTGAGAACTGAAGTGGGTTAGATTCTAGAGTCCTGACAAGCGGTTTTAATTTTCTTCTTACCGAATTTTAAAAAAATACGTTGAGAGAGATACTGCAGTGCTGTGAAAAGGACCTTGTCCACTATCCTTGGTAAGACTGAACTTGAGACAGGAAACCCAAAGGTGAAGAAATAGGAAATTTTAGGAAATACAGATTTGTGTTTGCAGTGCAGGAGTGGCTATATTTTATTTATGAAGCCATGTTGCCTGTTTATCCTCTGCCTTCTCCCATCACTTCTCTTGAGCTGCTTGCTGCTAATGCAAATGTATGCAAGATTAGGCAAATCCTGGCAGCCAGTTGATGAGAAGGCAGAAAGACCTTGCCAGAAGAGCAATTAGTCTCATTTTTGTTCTTTCATTTTATTTGTTATTACATATTTTCTCTTCCTATTCCTGAGGAGAAATCATTTGGCAGACAGGTGGATCATAGGCCGTTCCTGTGCCCACTGTGACAAGTACAGCGGGCAAGGTGGCATTTTATATTGGAGTACATCATTGATCAGCTAGAGATCACGCAGTAATAACTGGACTATCACTTTTAGAAGGGAAATCTGTGGACATTTCTATAATCAAAAGTACTGCTGTATTGTCTCTTTCTCTCCTTAAACCTTCTTTCTTTAAAATGCAAGAAATAGCTTTCAGCATTCATAAAGACATTCCCTTTCTGCTCAGCAGCAGCAGTGCAGGGTGTAATTTACACCTTTTCATTTCTCTAGCTCCTCAAACAGCCCATTTGCTTCTGTAATTCCCAGCTGCTCATTCCCGTTTGCTACTACTCCCTCGCTATTCTGCATGTGTATTTGTGTGGCTGCTTCAGTGGTCTGGATTGCAATCCAAACCTGTTTGAAAATACAATGTAATATCTCACCCCTGCCCCTCCCCTCCCAATTTATTTCTAACTTAATTAGGATCCCAGTTCTTACTTGGTTTGCCACTAGGTGTGTACCATAGATTCATGTGTGCTATATTGCTTATAAAATATCAAGAAAACAGTTATTTTTCAACCAGACCAGTCACCCGGTCTGGTTAACCACACTGATGTGCAGGTTCTTGTGAAGGCGGAGTACGGGGCAGGAAAAAAGGTATTGACACACGGGGAGAGGGCTGAAAAATGTCTGCTAGACTGTACGGGGGCAGGGGCAAATGTGGGTGAGAAGAGCCCTTTAAGCTGTTTTTTGCTGGTGAAGTCTCTGTTTAATGCACTTTCTTTAAATGTTAGTATTTTGGGATTTCAAAATGTACGTACAAGGGAAAGTAAATTGGGAGTGTGATTTCCCGCCCCTCCCCCCCACCCCAAGCGATCTTCATTTATACTTTATAAATTGAATCAAATTGTTAGGTTTCCAGGTTGACATCTGAGTAAGACTTTTATGTCTTTCTTATGTCCTATGTATGTGCAAGTTCTAAGTTGAATCAGTATTGAAGAGTAAAATCTTACAGCTTCAGCAGCTTCGAAACTAAACTAAGGAGGAAATATTCAAGTACTGAAGAGATTAAGACAACGATTATAATGTTATCCCAGTTTACTACTGCTATCTGTTTGAAAGTCAGAGCCTTACCTCATAGTGTAGGATAACCTGGATGTTTGAAAAAGAAGTTTGATCATCCTGCTTTTTTCTTTTTCTTTTCTTTTTTTTTTTTTTTTTTTTTTTAATCCCGTTCTTTAATGGAAGATGCCAGTGATGGTGGACGATCCTATAAAACAGTTTTGGATCGCTGGAGAGAGTCACTTCTTTCTTCTACCAGCTTGTCCCAAGTCTTCCTTCATCTCTCTACACTGGATCGAAGTGTCATCTGGTCAAAGTCCATCCTCAATGCTCGCTGTAAAGTGTGTCGAAAGAAAGGCGATGCAGAAAGCATGGTGCTGTGTGATGGCTGCGATCGAGGCTATCATACTTACTGTATCAGGCCCAAGCTCAAGGTATCTGAGGGAAAAGAAGTGCTTCCTATTTGTACAAAACTTGAGTAGTTCTTATGACTTAATTGCATATTACTAATGTTTGCTCTTTTTTGGTTTTTTTTTCTGTTCTTCTGTTTCTAGGTCATTCCTGAAGGAGACTGGTTTTGTCCAGAGTGCCGACCAAAACAGCGCTCTAGACGCCTCTCCTCCAGACAGAGACCTTCTGTGGAAAGTGATGAAGAGACTGCTGAACGACTAGGAGAAGGGGAAGAAGAGGCAAACTATGATGAAATGGGACAAAGTGAGGAAGAGCGTTATGAAGAAGAGCAAGATGAGGAGGATGAATCTCAAGAGGAGGAAGAGATGAGGTAAATTAGACATCCATTAAAGTGGTTTCCTACTGAAATATCTTGATTATTAGGTGGAGTAATAGTTCACATAAGCACATATCTTGAAAATCCAATATGAAAAAGATGTTTATTAAAAAAAAAAAATAATCACAGCTTGTTATGAGTTTGGCTATTACTGATGAGTTTAATATTAACAAAAGTTAGGTTCACTGGACTTAGAATCGCTTTTCAGGATGAAAATTCCAGCCTTGACATCCAGGTGGGTGAGAGATGGCCATCAGAGTTGCAGCTCTGTATAGCTACTGTTTGTATATAAAGTAGGGAGAGTTTCAAACAGTAGAGATTTTCTGGAGAAAACCTGGAGTTGTTTTTGTCCAGTTTTGAATTTTGGGGGACTAGATGCATACAGTAAGTAGTGGAACATTAGGGACAACAAGGTCATCTGCTGGAGGCTATGTGATACTGGGAGGACTTGAGGACTTCTGCAGCAGCTGTTTGGAAAACAAAACAAAAAACAACCCCAACCCCACACCCCCCACCCACACACACACTACCCCCTCCCAACCACCACCAACAGAAACCCCTAAATAATCCAATGTGATAATGTCAGTAAAGTGATGGATTTGATGCACGTGCCAGGAGCGTAAAAATTAAAGGAAACTTTCCTGATCTCGGAGTATTTTTCTTTTTGATACAGTCTTTTGAATTGACTGAAGCAAGATTATTTGTGGCTCTGACAGTTGGGATTCAGTAGTTGGAGAGAACTTGCCTCTCCTTGAGAAGTAAATTTATCTCAGGGATCTTCCTTCTCTCCTGTAATAGAAGGAGAGTCTTGAGTTAGTAATATGCTCTCATTAGGGTTTAACTTTTATACTTAATGTTTTAGAACTGCAGTTTATGTAGCTGACAATATTGTTCAAAATCCTAGTAGTTACAGTTGCTGTGAGAAGTGAGTGATTTAAAGAAATTGGTAGCTGGTGCTCCAGTTGATACATTCATATTGCACAAGCTGCAAGGTTGTTCAGAATTCTGAGCATTTCTTGAAAATATGTGCTCCACGTAATATTTAAGAGACTTCAGAGCAGTATTTAAGATAATGGTAATTGGATGACTGCATCAGTTTGAATGCAAGCTGCTTACCAGTCCAACCTTGAATGGCTGGAGTTTCTAAATGCTGAATTAGAAAACTGAGGGAAAAGAGAGGAATGGAATTTTGGGATAAACAAACATAATTGTTCACTTTTTGTAGCCCAGCAAAGCAAGGAAGACCTCAGGTCAAGTTTCCGTTAAAAATGAGAGCAGCTAAGCTCAACAATCCATTCTCAAGTCGAAACAGCCAGCGTCAGGCAAGATACGCTTCTCGGAGTCAGCAGAACACACCTAAGCAAACTGAATCTTCATCTAAAGTTACCAGAAGGGGTTTAAGAAAGGTAAAATCAGCCCCTCCATCAGTGACAAAGCCTTCTTTAAGACTGAATAGCCGGACCACTCGTCAGAGCCAAAGTTCATTACAAGCAGGTGTATTTGTGGAATTACTTGGTCCTCGAAGGAGACGAAGAGGAAGAAAGAATGATGATAACACACTGGAAAACAGCCCTTCCAATTCTCTCGGATTTAGAATTGTTGATACTGCAGACTCGAACGAACGGCTTAGGAAGTATCCGGATTCTGCTTCAAAGCTTTCTCTTCCTGTTACTGAACCCAAGAGAAGAGGCAGGAAACGACAATCCACAGGTTAGAGAAACGTGTTTGTCCAGAACGAAATCCACGTTCTGTTCCTTGCTAAAATATTTGTGTGGTAGAGCAAGGAGACTAGAAGTGGCGGTTGAAAGCATTTTTACCACTTTCAACAAAACAGCTCCCTTCTTTTGCAGTGACAGAAGTGAACCTTAAAAAAAAAAAAATTTTAGTCATCTAAAGAATAAATACTTGATTTGCCAAGGAGATTTATCATATCCATATTTGAAATTTCATATTTGCACACAATATGGAGCAATTGTTAATAAGTGGATAGAAAATGTGAAAGTGATATTTATGCCTTAACCCCTGCAAATGTAAATGTTTACTTAAAACTTTTATGATTGTGTTTTATTAAAGAGTTAGATATTGAAGAACACAGATATAGGCAAGGTAGTGAAATTGAATATACGTGTCCAACAGGAAACTGCCACCAGAAGAAAAATGTTGTCTTATCTGGTATAGGGCTAACAGTGTCCTTGCTTGTTAAGCTATTACCAAGTATTTGATGGTAGGGAAATACTTGCTACAATAACCTTTTAAAAACAAAAAGGACCCAGTGTGAGACTGAAGAGTGTAAAAGAGGCTGCACTCCAGTGTGGCAGCCTTGTATTCTGCACTGTTTCTGTCCTTCGCCATTGGGAGTTTCTGGGCTTAGCCTCTATCCACCCTGCTGACTAATCTTGAAAGCAGATAAAACCACTCTGAATAGAGGTTTTGTGGAAGTAAAAGTTATAAGCAGGCAGCTTATTCTGTTTTTCTCTAATAGGGCTTTTCTTTAAGTGTTTAACAAATTGTTTTAAAATTGAAATCGGTGGAAAAAATCCTTTCCAAAACTAATGCGATGAAGGAGAATGGAGGAGGAACCCAGCTAAGTCCTGGTACTTAGCATTTCGTACAGCAAGAGAGACATTTAGTGGTTAATAACAAGGCTGTAGTATAGTTAATACCTGAAGGCAAACTACCTGAGTTGTGCCCTGAAACTAGTTTTAGTACCCAAGAATAAGTGTTTCACTTTTTTTTTTTTTTAATTTTTTTTTATTTTACTTGTCAGGTTTTTATTTTTATCTGGTGGGGTGTTGTTTTTTCTTTTTTTTTCTCCAGAATCATCTCCTCAAACCTCACTGAACAGGAGAAGTTCAGGACGTCAAGGGGGAGTCCATGAACTCTCAGCTTTTGAACAACTCGTAGTGGAACTGGTACGACACGATGACAGCTGGCCTTTCATGAAACTGGTTTCCAAAATCCAGGTAACTGATAGAACTGTAGAGGGAGTGATAGTGGTTGAGAATCCTGTTTGCTGACAGTAAAACTTGGGATTTAAAGCATTGCCCAAACAGGGGAATGCTAAGCAACGGGATTCAGGAGAACTCTCACATTTCAGCTCAAATATTGGTGCCAGAAATAAGTTTTCCAATTGACATGGTATTGGGAAAATTTTAAATACGCATGCCATTAAGCATTTAAAAATGTGAAATGCTTCGATTTGGGGGAGGTGTGGGCAAACCCAAAAAACCCAAACACCAAACAGAGCACAGGACTGCTAAAGGTAAGCTTATGGATGTTAATTATTTAGTTGAATTACTCTTCAACTTATGCAAAGGTATTTTGAGAACAGACCTGCAATAAAATAACAAGGTAGGAACAACTTCACTCTGATGCTAACTATAATGCAGTAAAAATCTGATTTCTTAACAAGAGGGAAATTAAATTAAGAACTAAGCTTAGACTTTAAAATACTTGATGGTAAAGTACATACCCAAAGTAAGTGCTCCTTTAGAGGTTTGTATTACAATAGAAGTTCCCAAGGCACATCTGCTTTTCTGTAGGCTGCACTGGCTTGTCAGTTGTAAGGCACTGCTGAAACTATCCTCCCCTAACAATATGCCTGTCCACTCTAAGCCCTCTGGAGCAACGCTGCGCAAACATTCGGGCAAGATCTAGAGCTCGGTGTCTAAGTGCTCTATTAAAATTAACAGTGATAGCTGTTAAATGAAGATTTGAAACTCTGAATTCAGAGTCACAGATAGCTGGAAGGATTAATGTGGATTAATCTGGACAAAAAGAATGATGTACAAATGTGAATGAAGGATGGTAAGCACAGAGGAGGAATAGGAGAGAAATTTTGAATGAAACGGAGAGTAGTGTCTGCCTGCTGGAGTACAGGAATTACACTGGAAAGTGCAAGAATCTGGTGAATGCAAGGACGCTTCTTAAGGAGGGATGGAGAATTCAACTTAATCTTGATCCTGAAAAGAAACTGCTAGAATTCAGTGCATGTCAGTTTGCCTGAATCAATCACTAAGGGATAGTCTCTGTATAGTTCAGAAAGAAAAATCCATGCCTGAGTGACCCAAATTTTCTTTATGACAGAACTTTTGGTTTAAACTTTTTGCTGCCTTTAAGACAATGCAAAAATAAATTGAATGATCAGTGCACAGCAAGCCAGAAAGAGAATCACCTTTCTTTTTAGTACTTATGTAAACAGTACTCCTAAACGGAAAGGAATGAAAAATCTGTCAATCTAATACTATTTCTCTACTAATGCTTTCTCTAAGTTTGTTTGCAGGTTGCACTTCATAAAGTAAAGTTACAGGCCATAACCAAGAACTTGTTTTTAAAACACACATGATGGTACCCGTGGGGGTTGGTTTTGGGGTTTTTTTTTTGTTGTTTTTTAAACAAGAAAAGTCAAATTTGGATGGGATATCTTTTTCTCCCCCCCGCCTCCTTTGTGAGTGAGACAGAGTCACCCTAAGCTTGGTGCTTACCTGGAATTCAAAATCTGTGATCCAAATGATCAGTGTCCTTAAGGGTTAAGCAATCCTTTTCCTCCCCTCACTTTTATCACTTAAGGACTGTTCTGAGTGGCTCTTTATCTCTGGTACTTGCGTACTGAGTCCTGCTTGCTACAGAAGGGTTCGCTACCTTCTCTTCAACACAACTAAATGGAATCTCAGGATTTCACTTCTCTTGCAAGACTGCCAGACGGTGAATGGTAGTGGGGCAAAAATGGCCTTTAATCATGATGAAGGAGCTTTTAATATTGTAGCATGTTACAGGAAAATGAAAAGTTTTTAAATCTTGGAATAATTTTTGTGCTTGACAGATGGGAATAGCTGGAACAGCGTAATGCTTATCTGCTCATGCAATTTTCCTACAGTTGTTCACAGGGTATTTAGGATTAGATTTATTCATTGAACTGCTGGCTAATGTTTGTTGTGGTCTGCTACTTTAATGATATAAAACATGGAAAAACAATACCTGAAAACTAATACTCAGTTCAGGAAATGAAGATGGTTGCTTGGGACTCCTCTGTTTATTTAAAAACAAACCCAAAATGCTTTCTGCTAATGCATGATTTGCTTATTTTTTTATATAGGTAGAATTTTAACCTTCCAGTAGAATTTTAGCCTTCCATTTGTTTGTCTATGTATCATTCTTTTTTTGTTTGGTTTTTTTAAAGGTACCAGACTACTATGATATTATCAAAAAACCTATTGCCTTAAATATAATCCGTGAAAAAGTGAATAAATGTGAATATAAGTTAGCATGTAAGTATTATTTATTGAAAGAGGTAATGGACCCTGTTCTCTCTCTAAAATAAATTCTTATCCTAAAATAGAGCTGTGTCAGAGGATTAGAAAGCTGAAGTTGTGTTTGGTTTGGGGTTTTGTGGTGGGTTTTGGTTTTTTTTCTTTTTTTCTTTAAGAGCATTTACTAATATTTTTAAAATAAGATTTGTTGAACATAGTTCTACTACCAAAATACATGATGTACAGGTAGATAAGAAATGAGCAGCCGACAGGCTGCTGGTTATTTCTCAAGCCTTTGATGTCAGTGAGTGACACTGAATTATTTAGAAAACGTACTGTTGTTACTGCTTGATTTGTATTTATTGATAATCAGAGAAATTTAAGAATGTTTACATGGCACTTCACTAATATAATGATAGAAACTTGACACATGTAAAGACATTTTTGTGGTGCAACTCTGTGTAGGATCACTGTACTAATTCAGTGGTGTCATCCTACTTTATCATACTGTGCTCTGATGACTTGGGACACACTAAATTAATTTATTTACTTTTTATTTACTAGCGGAATTCATTGAAGACATTGAGCTGATGTTTTCGAACTGCTTTGAATACAACCCTCGCAACACAAGTGAAGCAAAAGCTGGAACTAGACTTCAAGCTTTCTTCCACATTCAGGCTCAAAAGCTTGGACTTCCGATCACATCTGGTAATGTGGACCACGCCGCTCCCGCGGCAAAGAAGTCACGAATCTAACCTCTGCCTTCCAAAGGATTTTTTGAGGGAATCTGTTCATTAAAATGAAATGTTAAATCACACAGTCGTCATACCTGTATAAAGCAATAACAACTGTTTAACCACCTTGAAGTGTGGCCTGCACTATATTCTCAATGTAATATTAAGCACTCAGGAGAACGTAGGAAAGATTACCTTTGCTACAGTTTTATTCAGTGTCTAATAATTTTGATAGATGTACTGGATACAGTACTGGTTTACAGAGGTTTTGTACATTTTTAATACATTCATGTGTCCAAATATCTTCCAGAAGTACATTTTTTTTTTTCCTGCACCAAATGACCTTGTTTCATCCTCTAGATTTTGTAGGAGCTGTGGTATTGAGGGCTTTATCAACTCAGATAAAATCTTCTGCTGTAGCACAGTTGAAGAAACTGTGTGTATGTTTAAAACTTGTTTGAGCGTATCTTCTCAACACTACACATGAATGAGTACAATTGCATATCTTTAAAGTACTGTACCAGTGCTGGCTGGAGGTATTCAGTCTGAGTTTATTAAGTAGATATTTATTTAGCATTCAAAGTAATTTGTGAATTTGTTTTGTATTTATAAAATTTGTACTTGGGGATTAAAAACAAAAAAAAAAAAAAAAAAGAGAGTTCCATAACTTTTAAAATTTTTTTCTGGTCCTTTTTTTTTTTTTTTTTTTTTTGTTTTGTTTATTCCCCTCTAACTTGATGATCAATCAGTAAATACCTTCCCCTGTCCCTGGCAGTTCTTCTAGCAATGAGTAAATTTACAGGACTGTACTATAAGTTTCTACGTACAACTTTGGAAGTGTACAAATAAAATGACACATTTTTCAAAGTATTTTGAGCTTCTGGCATTTCCTTTTGAGTTAAACTGCTACACCATCTTCCCCAGTCATTTACTAGGTCAAGTTGCTGGAGAGAACATAGCAGAATTTGCTTTCAATACGAGTATACCACCCAGCATTTTTGGCAGCTGCAGCCAGTGTGATACCTGGTCTCTTGAGTGATGCAAATGTTCATCAGTATGTAGGGACTAACGCAAGAAGTATGTGTATAAGTTGTATGGTTCTTTAATTAGGATCTTTATTCTAACAGTGTAAAACCTCATAGCTTTGTTTAGCTGACCAGCAGCTTCTTTAAACTATCCTTACTATCCTTCATAGTTTCACTTTCAGTATTTATTAATTTAAATTTATTAAACTCAGTTTGAGTCAGTAGCTTTAAAACCCTTTTAAAACCAGTTTTGCCCACCTGGAGGTGTGCCATACTCTGAGAAAACAGCATGGAGCAGAAATTTGGGGGTAGGAGCGAAGAGGGTAGGAAAAACTGAAACATGAGGTTTGCTGCTGCAGCAACTTTTCTCCCTGTTTGCGCTAGCTTATGTTGTAGCATTAAGACCTGTATATGCTACAGACCTGAACAATTAATTGCTCTGTACTTGCGGGTTTTCTTTGCTGCTGTAGTGCTTACCTTGCCTTAGAGGTGGCAAGAACGGGCATTCTCTTGAGCCTAGGGAATGGATGGTGATAGATAGGAGACTGATGAGTTTGAAGTGTAGGATTTGGATTTTTTTCTTTAATAATAAAAAAGTCTAAAACTGAGAACAGTGGGGGATATTGTTTAGCTATGTCTGTCAATACTTCAGTGTTTCTATGCAAGCTTGTCCTTGTTCAGAGCTGACATCTCTCTCCTGTCAAGGTCAAGGATGCATTTCTTGTTCCCACCACAAAGAATGCTAAATACTGAAAAGAATGCGAGCAGCAGAAGACTTCTTTGCAGGGTGTAGTTTGCACTTGATACCCCTGCATCTGTCTAGTCCCAAGAGGATGTGAACATCCTGACTAGCAGGTTGCACAAACAGTTGTGCAAGTTCTTGTTCACATGAATAGTCCCCATTGATTTAAACGTGAATACTTTTGGGGCTGGGGGCACAGTGAGCTGAACAAGTCTATCTGTGGCAGATGCAATTTAAATTGTTACTGTCCCCAACCTACTCCCAGCTGTTCATTCCTATCACTCTTTCTCCAAGGTTATTTCCTTCAATAGCTTCCTCTCAGAAACACAGCTATAACTTTGAGTTTGGGTCGAGCAGGTGGGAACAGTTTAACCCAAATCTCTGCTTGTGATGGTGGTGTTGGTATGCTTGTGCTATGAGTTACCAATTTGTCATTAGGTTTGCAAGCCGAAGGCCTCAGTTAAACATGCTGAAGGTGAAATACAGAAAAGTGCCTGCTTCTCCTTTGAGCAGCTGTGCTTAAAATACTCATGTATGCTGCATGTGCAATGCAGATCTGACTGTCCTTGGCTTTAGTGGTGCTCACAGGGCATGAACCAAGCCCTCTGCTCCTGGCAGGAGACCGAGTTGGTACTTTTATTGCAGCTTTTTCGAACTGCAGCTATGCTTTTTCTGAGTTATGTCAAGACGTCTTTTTCTGGCTGTTTATTTCCCCCACGCACACCCCTTTGGAAAAAGGGAAATTGCTTCATATCTCCCTCCTTGTCTTAAGGGGCCAAGATATTCATGCTCTTTCTCCACCTGCCCCCCAAAACAAACCCATGTCTTACTGCGATCAGCGATCCCATGTGGTGTTAGCACTAGCATAAGGGACGTGCAGTATCTGCAGGCGGCTCCAAGCTGAAGTTTCACAAAGGTGCAGAAATGGATAAGGTCAACGGCTTCATCTTGGATCCAGAGGGCCTGACTAATCAGCTTGCACCAGACTCTTCAGGAAAACAGGCACTAGGCTTCCTTGAGCTCCAAGTCCAGCGTCTGTCCTCCAAGCAGCATTTTGCCAAGATCCAATAGTGATCCCTTTCTTGGTAGCTCAGATATATCTTAGCCGTGGCAGGTACCCAGACCCAGCTATACCAGCTGTTTTTCCTGCTGTGCAAATCCTGCCCCTTTCATGCAAGAATTACTGAGTAACCACTCTAGGCAATTTCTTCTGATGCTTTTTGTATATAACTCTTTCATAACCGTGGGGCCAGTTCCTTTGGAGGAATTGGGCTCCAACCCAAAGGACTCTCTCTTTCAGGAAATCTCAGCATTTCCTCAAAGACAACTTGCTCAGCTCCTGGCCACCACAGACTGTCAAAAGATTCAGAAGACAAATCCCTACAGCGGCTGCTCTTACTGGAAGCTGCCCTTCCTACCCAAGCTGGACGAGCTCAGAAGGAGAAGGCCTGTTCAAATGCAAGGATGTAGCCTTGTGTGGTGGTTGCAGTCAAGCTGATGCTGCTGGCTGTTCATGCTTAGGTGTCAGCTGGCAGCACCAAGGTAATGAAGTTGTTGTGCCAGGTCCCTTCACCTGTATTAGGAGGCAGGTGTTCACCTTGACTGGCATATCCAGTGTCAAATTCGCCTGCTGGAAGTTTAACTTCTGGAAACCTTTAAGGATGCTGGAAAGCTTGAGCTGCTTTGGTCTGGCAGACTGTGTGACAGATGTGAGCCAGCACTCTTCATTTGTGAAGGGTTTGGGCTGGGGCCACCACCCCCTGCTCTTGTGTGGAGGGTGTAGTTTTCAGTTTCAGAGAGAGCACATAAATGTTAGTATTAATAGTAAAGGACGGTGACCGTAGCATAATCTTAGCAAATATGGGCATTAGAAACCAGCAAGAAGCAGCCGAAAACCAGCCTGAAGTTGTAGTTATAGGGAGGCAGAGGTTGCCGGACCCTGAACAGCCCAACTTGATGCAGCCATCTGCCCCCCAACCAGCCACCTCTGAAACTATCATCGTCCAGAAGCGGAGATTCTGCTATGGATGTGCGCAGGCAGCAGATCCCTGGGGACACCAGACCACACCAGAGTCCTGCCCAACATCATGGTACTGCTGGACTGGTAATCTAGTACATTAGGATTTAGGAGATTACTTGGATGCTTTACGATTTTTGAATTATTGATGTAACTACTGAATTAACCCTTACCCTGCAACAATCCTGTATCTTCTATCCATTTGTATTCAAATAAATAGCATCAAACACTGATCGCGTTGCCTCCAGTGTGGATCATTATCATAACTGATTGCAACAATTTCAGCTAACACTTCTTGAGGCTACCAAGCACTATGTCTACTCCGTAAGAGCCTTCTCACTCTAAAAAAATTGCCAGCGCGCAGATGACTTGCAGGTAGTTTTCTGTGCGGCATTCGGCTCGGTTGCTGTAACTCCAGGAGCTCTGTCCCCTGCACTGCTGAACTGTCACCTTGATCTTCACGACAGCGACTTCTTGGTCTCGTTCTGCAGAGGCGCTCCTCGTGCATTACCCAGCTTGCTGTAAGGGGTTATCCTGAGATTTCTCAGCCTGCTACCATCGGACCAACTGATGTCTTCTTCCTCCTGCCCTTCATCAGCAACCTATTTCCCTTAATTTGGTGCTTCCTTAAACAGCACTCTATTAAATCTTTGCCTTTAAGTGCTCAATTCTATGTATGTCCAGTATCAGGCCTGTATAACAACCCCTCTTGGAGAATCTCCAGTTACCACCGATAAAGTTTCCCATTTTGTGGTACTCAGGCTTTAAGATGTTTGGATTAAGGCAAATGTGAAAGGCAAAACGACTGTGCTGCAAAACACAAAAATTACAAAGACGGATAAGTAAAGCCATCACCTTGTTTCCCATCTGTTTCCTAACAGGGATGCTGAAGTAGCACCATCCCTAAAACATGTTTGTGTATTTGTGGATGTATGTGTGTATACTTGTGCAAAGTTTTGTATTTTTAACTGCTGTAAGCTACTGACTATTAAAATAAAGTTTGGCATTCATGAACATACTTCTGTGTCTTTAAAAGGTACATCTCCAGGGAAAGTGCTGGTAAAACTGTGATTTACTCAGACCATGAGAGGTGCTGGGAGCAAAGCCCAGCTTCCTCCGGCCTCCCCCTGCTCCCAGCAGCACCCACTGGTCCGAGCTTCCGTGACAATGGGCGGCTGGGTCTGCGTTTAAACTTGGTTTTACTTTCTAAGTAATCAAATAAATCCAGTCTGCTGTTGGTGAAACGCTCCACCCTCGGCCATGCACCAGCACCTGCATTCTGGCAAACGGATGCTTTTCCAAACCAATGCTTTTTAATATTTGGAGTGCATTAGAATGCCTAAATACCAATATGAACTACACCTGAAATGTTGTCAGTGGCAGAAGGCCACAGGCTGCATATGTTTTCCAAAAAGTGCGCCGAGGCTGACTTTGGGTTTGTTTCTCTACCATAATATATCGATTTCCTGGGTTTGTAGCGCTTCTTTTCTGGAAAATTGCTGAAACTGATTTTAAATGAGCTTTTTCTAGGTGCAACTCCATCTTTAAAATTTCTTAGGTATGAAAGAAGAAGGGGGTGAAAAAAAAAAAAGAAGTTTTCTGGGCCTCCGAACCCAGGAGCGTAGCAGCCGTCGCCTTGCGAGAGGCTGTGGGTATCGCAGGAGGCTGGCCGGAAGCGGGGAAGGCAGCAAGCACCCGCGCGCTGCCTGCGCCCTCCCCGCTGCTCGCAGGGTACATCCAGCTGTTCAGGTCACTCGCTTTTGGTGATAGAAATGTTTGATTGCGCCAAGTTTCCTACAAGGATGTTAACATGACAGCACGCTCTCCAAAGCGCTGGCCGCTGCCCACAGAAGATCAGCTTTCGCTTATTCTTCTCCACAGTCGCTCACCTTTCCTTTCTTACATTTGCTTCAAAGAACCACGAAAGAAAGCGTCTTTATTCCAGTAACAGAGTGCCACTGCGCTAGCATCGTGCCGCAGCGCAGAGTTATTCTGGCGCTGCGTACAGCCTGATTCAACAGTGCCGTGTGGAGGAGCTGAAAACGGCACGCTTGCGCTACGGTGTCCCTTCTAACAAGGTTGTCTCGGAGAGGATATTCCCACTCTGCTACAGTAATACAGAGTCCAACCTGAGCTCTGTCGATTTGCTCTGCTCAGTTTACCAATTTATTTAGGCTTTATACAGCTATTTCCTAGATTAACAGTCCTATGAGAACGTATAGAATAATCTATGCGCTTTCCTGTTTTTCTTCTCCAAGCGCCTTACAGATGAAATTAGTTCGGAGAGGGAAGGACTGTGAAGCGACGGGTTGTGCTGTGGCTTGGCTGCTGTGAATCACGCGTTTGAAATGGCAGAAACGTGAGCCAGGATGCTGAAACATTTGGGGTTTGGACGGCAGCTCTGCGTTTGATTCTGGGCAGCGTGGGGATTTGCCTGCGGGATCAGGGCTTCATCGCTGCCTTTGGCGAGCATTCCTGGGCAGATCCCACCATCGGAGTCACATGCTGGGCTCCGCAGTCCTGGCAGCGCTCGAGAGCGCTGCTGGCACCGGAGGACGCTTTCGCACTGACCCACAGGTCCCGCGATCCAGCAACGGTTATAAATATTCCTGTGCCCCAGTCATCCTAAAGCCCATCCTCAACCACCAGAAAGTGATCTCAACTCATGTATTTAGCATGTTAGGCTTAGCTAATGTTTTATTTTTAGATTGCTATCTGAAAAACTTAGTAGTTTTAAAAGGCAAGATCAACTTTTTAAGCAACATACTTTGTGAGGGGGCTCTGCAATGCTCTAGTAGGTTTAATTTGTGCATCTTTTGTTTCCATAGTTGTCCATCTTTCAAGAGGTTTCTTAGAACCAGTCCTTGGGTTCAACCTTCATCAAACAGAATTTCCTTCCATTCAGATGCACCGCTGCAAACTGAGTCCTAGGACTGTCTGGAGCAATTTTAATTGTATGAAAACTTCAGAACCGAAAGTGTCTGTCCTCCTTTTGGTCTGGCCTTTGCGACTTCCAATCTAAACAGGCCGTGTGAATTAATCTCCCCTGTCTTGGCACTTTTGCGATGGCTTCCTCCATCTCCTGGACAGGATTTGATCCTTTCCTGGTGACTATTTTTTGTATCGCAAAGATGTCTCCTTAAATCAGACCTACGATGCCACAGAAGTGCTGATCGTGATTAGAAACAGCCCGTTTTCCAAGGACCTTATTCCAACGCGATGACATAACCCCAGTAGGAGGGGAAGCACGGAGCGATGAAGGTTAGTAGCAGAACCAGGCCAGGGCTGCAAGACTTGGGATTAGTGCCCAGAATCTGTGTGCAATCTGTGTACAGTGCTGCTTTGCACTTGTCCAGCCACAGGAAAACATGGATTCCTTGTCCCATCAGCAACCCTGGCTGTCTCCGGGGGCCCGCTTCTTGGGGGCTCTTCTGTAAAGAAGAGCGTAACAAAGCTGAATCATTATATTCCTTACGTGCCAGCCAGCCCCAGCATCTCGAAGGTGAGATTATCCAGAAGGGAAAGAGCTTTCTGAAATCACCGCCACCTTTTCCTGGAGGTGCACCAGTTTAAATTGTGTCATCTGCTGAGCTGTCTGACTGCATCCTAACTTTTGGCAGTCGTCCTCCTGCGAACCAGGCTGAAGCCGTTCGAGAAATCGCCCCTTCCAGCTGTCCTGCTCCTCTGCTGCGAGGAGGTGCTGCTCTGTGGTTGAACAAGTTTTCAGAACAAGATGAAGCCACTGTTAGGATTGTTGTAGACGTGGACTTCATTTTGGTCACACCGCTGTTGTCCCTACTCCTTCTTTGTGTAAGTTTTAGTATATTTATGTACTAAATTTTACATCCTGCGAGCAAGCGAAGAGCCAACTGTTGAGCCTCAGCACAGAGGAAGAAAACAGACCACATTTTTATCTCCATTCTGATTTTAAAAAAGAAACAAAAAAAATTCTGCTTCTGTGCTGTGGCAAATTGAAAACCTAGTATAAGAGGCAGCAGAATTTGACTTCCTAAGCTTGGAGGGAGAAACTTGGCCACTGCCAGCATAAGGACTATCAGTCAATTTGTAAGACATGGGAGAAAGAGCAAAAATTGCTGGATGCTGCTGAGGCACGTGCACGGCAAACGGACATTGCAGCAGTCAGAGATGCACGGCTCGAGCGAGGCGTACGACAGTGCTGAACAGCCACTGGCATAACAGACAGCTTTCTTCTGGTGGCAAAGGCAGGGAATTTTTGCCGTAAACTTCAAGAGGTTGGCGAGGGGTGAAATTGCTATTGAAGAAGCACCTCCTGGGACCACCGCGTTGATGAACATCCCCGCTAACCTTAGGTACCCCAGTTTTATAGCTCCGCTAGAAATTCCTGACAGAAACCAGCAAAACTATTAACGGCATCTCCTCTGTGTTACTCATACGCGTGTCCTTGAATAGTGCCGGGAAGGAGCGTGAGGGTGTTGGATGTGAGTGGATGCCGTGGGCTGAGGGAAAGGCGCTTAAACAGGAGCTCCCAGGCGCGACTTCCCGTGCGTTACCCTCCTCTGTGCAGCAGCTCCTCTGCTGCAGGCACAGAGAGCGAGAATAACGCATTTCAAACTAAAAGCGGCGTACTTCAGCTGAGAACAAGCTGGCGGCACCAGAAAACATTTTGGTTTTTCTTCATACTGTTTTCACAGCTGGCATGCTTTTAGCGTGAGAGATTGTCACTTTTAGGGGACTCTGCCATAAGCTCCTTTTGTAAGAAAAAGTTACATATATGAAACAAGAACACAAAGGGAATGGATTATCCAGAAGAGGTTTCTGCAGGTGACCGATAAATCTAGCAAATTACGCCATTGCTTTTTGGCTGCTTGAAGAACATTTCTGGACTTCTCTTTTTGTTAATTAAATAACATTTAATTAAATAACAAATTAAATAAATAAATAAATAAATAAAAAATAATAAATAAATAAATAAATAAATAAATAAATAAAAAATTTAATTAAATAACAAAGTCTATTATCTTGTTTAATGTTACAGCCTATTCTTCCAAAGCACTCTGGCAGCTCTTCCCCTAATCCACTTACCAGGTCAGCTACATACGCCTGGTTTTCTAAAGGTCACTTTGGCTCCCTTCTTGCCGTTTCACTGTAATAAGCATTATTCTGCGACGCACAGCAACTACCGTGCTCCCAGAAAACGATGCTGCTTTTTACATTTCCTCTCTTTAGATAGGATTTACCATATTGCACCCGTGTCTGCTATACAGCCGGGGTTCTGCTTCACTGTATGTGCAGATATATGCATCCCTCTGACACACCAGTAGTTGGAGATAACGGCCAACATCAAACTCCTCGAACCCAGTGTTGTCAGAGGATGCTTACTGAGAAGGAAAGTCTGACTTTGCTGTTTGCTTGAAACAGAGGTTTCAAGAAAATAATTGTTCTGCCTGACCTACATTTCCTTCCTTAGGAGGAGGGATGGTCTGGGGTATAAAGACAGGGACGGGGATCCAAGCCCCCTGCCCTGCGCCTCGGCTTGCCACAGCCTGCCTGGATGACCCCGGGCAACCCATCGGACAGGATAAATAATACTCATCAGGCAGGGATACTTCATTAATAATTTTAATAAAGAGCTTTGAGACCTTGCAATAAAAATGCTACAAGGAGAAGTGGGAAAAAAAAAACCCTGTCTTTACCATGGAAGAGAAAGTTGTCTGGAAAAAAAAAGGGAGTAAATTGAATAATTGATATAGTCAGTGGCTGATCTTATAAATCCTTCCTTAGCTGAGGTTATGGTGTAAATTTACCTCAGCTGTGAACAAGAGGCAGCAAGAAGAGAGACTTGGGAAGAAACTGTTCCTGGGGAAAATGCATTTTGCAGGGCATACAGGAATTTATGAAGGCTAGCAGGGTAAATAGTAGTTACTTTTTCTAGTGCTATAAATGTGCAAACCTTTGTGAATGTGCTAATTACTTAAAAGTAACTTTTATCTTCTGTTTTTAGTAATAAGGCTAGGCAAAGCTTCCCTGTATTTTAGATTGCAGGGGAATTTTTTGGTTCTGCTTAGCCATTTTTCTGCCATTTAGGTTCCATGTTTTTCTCACAGGAAGAGTTTTTATTTCCTTTTTTGTTATGTATAAATACCATCCCTAAAATGATGTCATTACAAGACATAACATTTTAATTAAATCTCCCTTTTATTATCCGCTGACCAATGGCAGGCCTGTGGCTGCCCGGCGTTATGATTCACCGGCACGCGTGACTTACCAGCACGGCGCTGAGAGTCACAGCGGGGAGAGGGGGGAATTCCACCCTGCCCCGAAAAGCATCTGGCTGCCGCTCCTCGAGCATCCGCGCTGGCCGTGCCAGGCTTTACGCGGCCGCTGCTTCCTTCTGCCTCCCCTCTGCCCGCTCTCCTGGCATATGGCCGTAAGGTGACCTCGGCCAGGGAACGCGGACGGTTGGAGAGCTTTCCAAGGAAAAAAAAAAAAAGTTTTGGGACCACACTGGTGGAAGAGGCTGCTCAGAGCAGCAGAAGTGACCCTGCCAAGGAAGGTGGAGCTGGAGCGTCCCTTAGGGGGAAATCCAGTCTCCTGGCCCGCCAGCCGGGCTCGCTGGGGATCCCTGCTCCACGCCAGCCCACGCACCCTGCCCCTCGCTGCAGGCTCCCGGGATTAGCGCGCGTGGGAGACGCTGCAAGTCTTGCTAACTTGCAGCAAAATCGTGCTAGGATCCACCACTTGTAGTCAAATATATTTACCGTGCAATTTTTTACAAGAGATGTATCCGCAGCGTAAGGAAAGACATAAAAACTCAGCATTTGCCTTTCACTGGGGTTTTCTCTAATGCTCTCTTACATCACAAGAAGTTAGATTTTATCCGGCATTCTCTGCACTCCCACTGAAAATACAGAATTGTTGGAAGGAAACCAGACATTTTCCAGAGGTATGCAGGAGGGCAAAGGGGGAAAGGAAGTGCCCTGAGCAACAGGTCTCATAAAATGCAGTTTCCTAGGGATTTCTCTCTCTTGACTGATCGATTCTTTTTTTTTTTTTTTTTTTTTAAATGGAATGGTATCAAGACTTTCTGTTACTTCAGTGCACACCTACACAAGTTCCTCTGCTTTCCCTTTGTAGTCCTCTGCCTGAAGGTAATCTGGCTACTCCATAAGAAATCTGATGTCTCCTAGCAGAAACCAACAAGTTCCCAAGTTGAACTGGCAGGCATACAGCCCCACTTTCTTCTATCTCAAATGAATTATTTTATGAAACTTAGTTACTTAGTTAAGGATCTTAATTACTTTTGTGACCTCTATCCTTCTGTCAGATTTAACTCAAATAAGCTAACAAGTTAAAAAGTCACGGGGACAAGGACTAGCCCAAGTGAGAGAGGGGATGCCCGAGGAGGCCAAGCAGAGGCCTTGCTTCCACAGGAGATGAGGCTGAAATTGTAATGTTGAGTTCAGTGACGTTGACAGAGAAGCAAAGAGGATGCACAGGGTACAAACAGAAAGGACTATGATTTCAGAGAGCCTGAATGCATAAGTCAACTTAGTCTATTATAATCACTTTGCACTAATGAGCATCCAGGAGTTGAATCCAAACAAACAGTGCCTTCTGCTTCACGGTGAGTCATTTCTTCCGTCCATGGAGCGTGAGGGGAGGCTTGGAGGGCTTCCTCAGAGGCATGCGGTCCGCATAGGGTATCATTCACAAAGCTTTTAGTGCTGCTGCTGCTGGGCTCTCTGAATCATAGGGCTATTTCGGTGGTGCCTGGTGGGATGCAGGTCTTGTGGCACAAGGGTAGTGAAACTCAATGCTTCCTGAGCGCAGCGAGATGCCAAGGTGGGGAACCAGCTTTGTCTGAGCGTGCTCCAGCAATAAGATTTGCTTGGTCATTACTGCTCTTGGCTGGATACTGGCCATTTCTGTGGCCTCCACGGTCACCACTGGGCTCTATCACAAGTTCCTTCTCTGATCGCTGCAGTCACCGGGAGCCCATTGTTCATTTTCTTGAGAATGAGAAGCCCCTTTCCCTTTACCTGTGAGCTGTTTTTCACCCCTGAGAAATGCTCTCTGATTCTGGTAAACTCATTTCTTCCTCAGAGATTTCTATAAAGTCATAAAATACTCCTTCTTCAGCCCTTACTTCTTCTGTACTCTGACGACTACCAGGTACAGGTCAGTGACGTGCAGCAGCAGCCCCACGTGCCTGGGTGCCTCAGGTATGCACCTTGCAAGGTGACGAGAATAACAAGCCCTTCTGATTCATTATTCAGTTTCCATGGTAGTAAAGATGGAGGGTGAGTCATGCACAGTTTTGGAGTCGTCATCCCTGGAGCATCTACCTGGCCATGCAACTCTG
The DNA here is from genome assembly GCF_030463565.1 of Pelecanus crispus. NCBI lineage: Eukaryota > Metazoa > Chordata > Aves > Pelecaniformes > Pelecanidae > Pelecanus > Pelecanus crispus. The sequence continues at coordinate 45,033,863 of NC_134648.1, read as the reverse complement.
GAGCTGGTAACTCTTTCCTGGAGCATCCACCCGGCCGTGCAACTCTGGAGCTGGTAACTCTTTCTCCACTTTCATTTTGCAAGCCTGGGATGTGCAGCGCAGAGTGCACCATGTGGGTGCTGCAAGGGCACAAGATTAGGGCACTCATATGCAGCAGCTTCACGGTATTGTACAAGCGTTAGAAGAAGCCTGCTGGGCCCACGGCAGTGACTGTGGCCACTGGCACTGCAAGAGGTATTGCACACGTGCATGGCTACATCTCCTTACAAAGGTGAAGGAACCCACATGGTATTTGCCGCAGCAGCTTCCCAACATTGTGTATGGCTGCAAGGACGCAGACCTCCGTTTGGGACACTGACAAGGGCATGTGTCACACACAACATGCTGTGACACGCTGCAGTGTAATGAAGGCTGTTTTGGGATCCATTAAACCATCCCGACAATCAGGATCTGAAACCACATAAGTCCATCCCAGTCCGCCAAGCTCCACAAGAGCAGCAGACACCCAGAAACGAGGCATGGACTTATGTTGGTTTAAGCCCACCAGAAAACTGTGTCTTTAGTTAGCCGTTTTACGATTTCTGCTATTAATTCCCATAACACATTTTCACCTACCCTAACTACCTGTCTGATCAAAAAGCAGCATGTATTTTATTTGAAAACCGCGTTAGGTAATGGCTGACTCTTTAAATGCAATTATGCAATGAAGGTGCTCCTTCCTGGGTCCGACGCTGCTGGCACTGAACAGGCAGTAAGAGTAAACAAGTGGCCATGAGCTGGAAAAAAAGTTGAGTCTAACAGACTTGCTGTTTTCAGCCGAGTGGTGGTGGGGATTCCTGAATGCGTGGACGTACAGAGCTGAGGGGCAACATAGCTCCAGGTTAGTGACTTCAAGGCTGATGGGGCAAATTTTGAATCTTCATGAATGCAATTCAGTTTTGAATTCTGCGTACAGAGAGGGCAGGATGTAAATCAAAAAAAGAGGTTGGAAACATAGCGGCTCATCTGGTCAACATGGTGGCGTATAGTAATGGAGAAAGGGGAAAAAGTCCCACATACCTCACGCAGTGCAGTATGAATGTGTGTATATATATGTATGTACATATATACATGCGTGCATGCCGACAAACACTAGTTTGCTGGTTTCCACCAAGGTACTATCAGCAATTCAGGTGTTTTGGGGAGAGGCGGCTGACTGACCACAACACAGGCTGGCTGCTCCTACATACTGCTGGTCAAGATCCTGCATGTTTCGGATCTCTTGGAGTTCAGACACATGAGTTCGGGGAGCAGAGAGCCGCACAGTACTGACAATCCCCTTCTCCACTTGGATGGGCTAGAGATGAAACGCTCCGTGTTCGGTGTCCTGCGCCTGAAGCCCCGTCCAGCTCAGTACGGGCAAGCGGAACTCTCTGGGGAGGGTTATCCTTCCTTGTTTTCCTGCAAGTCATCTTCCTATCTTTTAATGCTGCGCCTTCCGCCTTACGTGTCGTGACCTGCCCCGTCGCCTGAGCAGCTCTCCCAAAACCACAGAAGGTGCCGTCTCTGCGCCAGGCCCCCCGGCCTTTCCCCCCAGAGAGCGCGGCAGCAGCACAGCTCCTGGTCAAGGCTGGACAAGGAGCCGCGGCACCCAGCAGCGGCAGAACGGCCCCCACGCCGCTTGCCAGGCCTGTGCAGACCGACGGACAGCGCCTGGCCGTTAAGGCTGAACGGGGGTGCGATGCCAAAATCGTGACTTCGGAGCAGCAGAAAAGAACCTTAGCAAAGGGGGCAGCGCTGGGCAGGAGGTGCAGGGCAGGGCCGGGAGCAGCAGCGGCCGGCTCCAGAAGGAGCCGTGCCGCCATCGTGGCCCGACCTGACGCGAGTGCCGGCTGCGTGTGCTCCACGCCAGGCCGAGGGGCTGCATCGCCTCCTGCGCGCCGGGGGAGGCCCGGGGCCGGGCACGGGGGGACGCCGGGGGCTGCGGGGCCGGGGCGCTGCCAGCCGCACCCGCGGGGCAGCGGCGGGAGGCGGCCGGGCCCCGCCGCCTCCGCGCCCGTCCCGTCCCGTCCCGTCGCGGCCCTGCCCCGCGGGGGGCGGCCCGGCGCGGCGCGGCCCGGCCCGGCCCGGCGGCACGTGGTGGCGGCGCGGCCCATGTGACCGGCCCTCCCCGGCCGCCGCGGCTCATCCCCCGCCCGGCCGGAGTCCCCGCCCGCCTCGCCCCCAGCGCAGCGCAGCGCAGCGCTCCGCTCTCCTGCCTGCAGCAGCCCCGCACCGCAGGCAGCCGCCGCCGCCGCCGCCCCGGGACCCGGCGCCATGGTAAGGGCGGCGCGGCGCGGCCGAGCGGGGAGGCCCGCGGCGGCGGCGGGGGCAGGGGCCGGGGCAGCGCGGCCCGGCGGGGCGCGGGGCTGGGCTGAGCAGGCCCGGCGCGGCGCGGCCCGGCCCCGCGGCCTCCGGCGGCCATTTTAGTCTAATTTTAGCCGGGTGCGGGGGGAAGGGGCGGTGGGAGCGGCGGCGGGGCCGGGGCCGGCGGTCGGGGCCGGCGGTCGGGGCCGGGCGGCGCGGCGCAGCGCAGCGCTCCCTGCGGCATCGGCCGGGCCTGCGAGTGCCGGGCCGTGCGTGTGAGGGGCGGGGGGCCGGCGGGCGCGGCGAGGGGAGGCTCCCGGCCGGCCCGGGCCTGAGGGGGGTCCCCGGCCGGCGGGGGAGGCCGGGCGCGATCGTCTGGAAGCGGCGGTGCCGCTGGGGCCGGAGCGAGGGTGGCCGAGAGCGGGGCTGGAGGACGCGGGGCGGCGGGACGCCCGTTCCCCGGGGGCGGTCGCCGTCCCCGCGAACAAAGCAGGGAAGGGGGGCAGGCGGGCTCCCTCGGGGACAAAGCCGGCGGCTCCCAGCGAGCCCTGCACCTGCCCTGCACCTTCCCGAGCAGCCCGCTCGGGCCGCGCCCGCCGCTTCCCATGCGATTGCTGGACCGAGAGCAGGGGCTGCGGTGGGTGCAGCTCGCTCGCTCGCAGCGGGGTTTGCTAAATGCTTTTCTTTTTGCCGTGAGCTCCCCGTTTGCCCTGTCAGTGTTTTGTTTCCTTGCCGGTTTAGGCTCGCGTTTTGAACGGCTTGCGAGCCTTACGGGGAGCTGTACGCATTGTGGCTGGTATTTTTGTTTGAAGGAAGAGCGGGCAAATAATACTTCTGCAGCAGTGCGAAGTAAAATTCAGGAGTTTTTAAAGCACGCTGTTGAAGCTGACACAATGCAGAAAACATTTCTGCTGCTTGTAGAGCCTTACATCACCCAACAAAATGAGAGTCATGACGGTGCTGGATGTGAGCTGCTGCTGTAGCATTTGTTCCGCTTAAAAAAAAAAACAACAAACCAACCCAAACCCCAAAGAAAACAGCAAACAAAAAACCCACCCCCCATCCCAACCCAAAACTACAAACTCCTCTCCTATGTTCGGTTCTCCCCTGCCACCTCCCCCCCAGCTCTTCTCCCCCGAAATAAGCCGGTAAGCACAATAAGGTAATGGAAAACTGCGTGAGTAGTACAGTTGTATGCCTGGTTGTATAAAACTGCTATCCAGAACCACAGCTGAAGATGCTGAGATCTGCAAGAAGAGAGTACAGAATTCACGCCTCCTTTATATCTTCTGCTCCAATCCTGCAAAGATTACTAAATTCATAGTGTGTTCAGGTTGAATATAGTATTTTTATTCTTACGGGGGCGCAGGCAGACTTCTTTATCTAGCACTGTGGGCTATCATTTTTTCTAGCGAGTGTTAATTTTTGCTGGTTAAATTATTCCTTTGATCTCATTTTACAGGCTTCTGGAGTAACAGTGAATGATGAAGTCATAAAGGTTTTTAACGACATGAAAGTAAGGAAATCTTCAACCCCAGAAGAGATTAAAAAAAGAAAGAAAGCCGTTCTCTTCTGTTTAAGTGATGACAAAAAACAAATAATCGTAGAGGAGTCAAAGCAGATACTGGTTGGTGACATTGGAGATACTGTAGAGGACCCCTATACAGCGTTTGTGAAGTTGCTACCTTTGAATGATTGCCGATACGCTTTGTATGATGCCACATATGAGACAAAGGAATCTAAGAAAGAAGACCTGGTATTTATATTCTGGTGTGTAAAAGCTTTGCGTGCTGTTAAAATTGAATATTCTGGAGTTAACACTGGATGCCTGAATAACTGTTCTGTTGCGGTTTCTTTCTTTCCTTTAAAGGGCTCCTGAAAGTGCACCTTTAAAAAGCAAGATGATCTACGCAAGCTCTAAAGATGCCATTAAAAAGAAATTTACAGGTACAGCCCTAAAAATGTTTCGCTCATTAATTATAATGCCGTTTAGATGTTGAGGTTCTCACGAGTACGTTGTTGTCCGTCTGTCTTTCAGGTATTAAACATGAGTGGCAAGTAAATGGTTTGGATGATATTAAGGACCGTTCAACACTTGGAGAGAAATTGGGAGGCAACGTGGTAGTTTCACTTGAAGGAAAACCCTTATAAAAAGACAGACAAGTGCCATCTGGATCTAAGGAGCTTCCATTTCTGCAGCTCGTTCAATTGGAATAGTATTAGTCTCCCCGTCCCCTTCCCTCCTCAAAAAATAAGTCCCTTCCCTAATGCCCCTGAAGGAGATGTCATTGTTAAGCAGTCTACCAGTGATTGCCATTAGACTGTTTAATCCTGGTAGTTTTATGTAGGATCCAAGGAATGCTTTCACGTCATACTCTTAGCCAAAACTGACGTCGCAGGCATTCCTTGCACCATGTACAATGAATGTGATAGTTAATGTGAATAGTCTAGCAGACAGCAAAGGGTAAGCTAATTGAATGCCTTGAAAGTATTGTCCACTGGTCGGATGGTAGACTCTCTACAGTATTACCTACAGTTGCACTTGATTGCAGTTCCATGAGGCTCTTGTGCATTCATACACCTCACCTGCCTTGACAAGCCTATTTTTGTGACATGGCAGCACACAACACTATGCATTTAAAGCACTTTTTTGTAGTATGTTTGACCCGCCCCCCCCCAAAGGAATGCCAATTAAGTTGCTGTAACTGTGTCATCAAATTATTGTAGTACCTCAGTTTCATTCCTGTTACATGCATATCTTTACAAATGAAGTAGCTGTTATGATGCCTTTTGTTTTCCATTGAATGTACACTACTGAACAGGAGTAGAAGTTATCTGTTTACCATGTGAGTCTTGAAACACTAAAGTTTTGTAAAACATCAGTCATGGTGGCAATTTCTGTATTAAAAAGAGCCTTAAATGGAACACTGTTTTTTGAGATCAAAAACTGGCCACGTTGCAATAAAACTTGTGGCTTATTACAGAATGTTGCCTTGTTTTCATTGGAAAATATAGTTTTTAAGTATGTTTAATTTAAGCATATTTCAAATAACTTAACTTCTGTGGAAAGTATTGTAAAGATAAACAATCGTTAAATAATGCAAGTTTTTCATTCCTAATCATGATTTAGGCACTGCTTTATAATACTTCGTGGCTCTGTTCTGATCATTTGATAAAGGACCTGATCCTAGTTTACCGTTAAAAGTAAAGAAGCTACCACTACTAGAGACCATTAGTTCCATGAAACACTTGTGTCAGAAACGTAAAAATACGAAGTAATTAACCACGCAGTGTGTTTCATACCTGAATGTTCTTAAAGTTCTACATGTCAGAGTAAAACCTTGCACGAAATCTTACAGCTCGCCGTCGTCTTCGGTAAGATGATGTGTAATGACAGTTATATGATACGCAAATATGAATCCGGTAAATACTTTTCGTTTCTTGAGTGTTGCAGTTAAGATGGGCTTGGTACAAGAAATAGCCTAAATGAACCGTTCTGCTTGTTAGCTTCTATGTAAATAGAACTGGAAAGTGTTTGCCACTACCGAGGCTTGCATCAGGGACATGCTTTGGCTGGGAGCCAAATAATGCTCTCCTTATAGAGAATTTGATCTGCTCTGTGTGAGCAATCCTCCGTTAGCCAGAGCTATTTATGGCAAACACATGCTTTTGTATCTTGTCATCATTATCCACAAATGGCAAAACTGGACATGATTCTCCTGGTATGCATAAAGGAGCGCTGTTAGGCAGCCACTTGCAGCTGAACTGTACATGCTGCTAGAAGGAATGCTCTTTATCGTTACCTTATTTTAAAAAGTTGGTAGAGTAGAACTGTGGAGCTTTTAAATACGGGCCCTTTATGTTCAGCCCATAGCCCTTTTTCAACAAGGAAGCAGATAATCAGTTGGTTTTTTTTTTTAATAGTTTAAATAATGTAGTGGTACTGTGTTTAGGCTCTCTTGTCCTGTAGAACTTTAAGACTTTGTTTCAGGCTTCTGGCTATCCCTATGACTTGCACACCTCATTGTGTTAGCTGTTCTATGTAGACTAAACTTTACTAGAATTTAACTAAAAAGGCATGATGACCACTGACTTACTAAGTGTATTAATGAGTCTTGGCTTTGTTCTACAAAACTCTCCTTTCAGGTACCTTTTAAGGTTGAGAAGTAACTGATGGTATGCATGTTGTCTAGCTAAAAAAAAAAAATCTTTTTATTCCTCAAGATAGTATCTTTATTTCTTGATTATTCACATTGTGTGCAAAGCCCAGTTTAATGTAAAGATCTACTTTGTGCTTTATGTTTGACTTGAGTTCAGTACAGAATAAGGAAATGATCTTTTAACTGATTTTCACAAGGTATAAATGGTTTCTTTAGAAAAAGCCAAAACTGAAAATGTTAAATTTTAATAAACTATTTGAATTCATTTTAGACAGTAAACTTTTTTAAGCAGTACTGTGTTTAAATTTATTGTTTGTCTCTGCTGCAGTCTGGAAAGATGTCTGTGGCTTCTAAGTTGAATATTAAAGGTTACTTTTTTTTTTTTTTTTTTTAAAACTAGGTTAGGTGTATATTCACTCAGTCCAAGTAGATACAAAATTAAAGCACAAAATGTATTTATGTAAGATTCTTACCAAAACAAGTTTTGGATCCAAAAGGATCAGCCTGCCTTCAGTTTGTTCTTGAAATGACTGACTGACTTGACTGATGCGAGGTCCAATTCAGATGGCTTGCTTTTAAAAAAAAAATAAAAAACAAAAAAACCAACAAAACAAACCCCAATAAAGTGCTACAGAACTGTTACTGTTTGAATTATAAAACAAATGAGAGACAGCTGGCATCTGTTCCAAAATGGTTTGTCAGCTGTTGTTTTCTGTCATTATGCAAAATGGTGAGGGCCTCATTGTGATAGAGAAGTGGAGGCAAATCCTCTCAAGTTGACTATCTTCTGTGTATTTCCGTGTAGACGTGACTTTTGGGTATCTTGGCTTCAGTTATTTTATTGATAAAGAAATGTTAAATAAAGTTTTCATGAGAGTAGCTTGTGCAGAAATGGCATTTTTCTTCTAAAAAAAAGATTTCAAAACCAGCAGTTGTTTTATTTGATTTGGTAAATCCTGGAAGAGGTATAGACGTACGGGTTTGATTTCTCTGAAAAGGGAAATCGGTCCAAGACCAGTGTGAGTAGGTGAGGTTTATGCTTGTGGCAATTTTAGAAATGCAAAGCTTAAATTATACGGACTTGAGTGTAAGAATCACTCCTAGTCAGATCATGAAATGGATTTTGCGTATGTTCAGTTAAAACCCAAAGTGTTTCTCCAAGTGGAAGAGTCGTCTTCTGCTGTACCGTTCCCTCAGAACGAGTGATGGAATACAGCAATTGCCACAATTTGATAGTTAAGTTTTACTCTCTTATGCCAATTCCAGTATCAACCAAATTTCCATGTCTGCCTATTTTTTATAAACTTCTGTAAGTTGCCCTTAGTTTGTGGTGGCGAGTTAATGATTGTAGAGTGAAAACACAGCACTAATGGTGGATGAAAGATCATCAATGTAGCACCTGTCTTTAAGTATTGAATTTCTTTGGAATATTTCTGATTTTGAAAACCTGGTATAAATAAAATTAATTTAAATGTCTTCAGATGTTGAGTATGTTTGTGTGCTAGGCAGCACCTACACTTACCACTTTGCTGTTGTCTTTGGATTGGGAGCAGCCCAGACACCGTGAAAGGAGAGATCACGGAGTAAATGCATGTAATGTGCATTTTTGTAATGGGTTTCCCCTACAGCCCATTCAGTTCAACACCCAGCTGTAGCAAAAGCCAGCACCGGTGGCTCTGGAGATAGATACAAAGAAGTTTTTAGTGGGTTGGTGCTGGATAACCTTTTTCCTGTGTTGGGTCCCAGCTCATATGTTCAGAAAATTAGGGGTTTTTTTAAAAGGTAGCAAAAAGTATATTTACACTGACAAGTCATTTTTAATACTCAGAAGAAAGTGAGCTGATGCAGTGTGGAAAAGGTGACTGTTACCTGTATTATAAAAAAACTCCCTTAACACGCTAAGTATGTTTAGAGAGGAGACATTGCTTTATTCTGCACAGGGTGCAAGGTGGAATACTTCCACAAATCACGCACACCGCTTAGTCAGACAAGTACAGTACTTACACAATTTGATGATACATATTCATTTTCTAAACTCTTCTTATCAGTAAGTAGCCTCTTATTAGTCTATATTTTCCTTGCTTTGATTTAAAGCTACCGTGTGATTTTAATTTACTGGAGGCTGGGGGGGTGGTCCTTTTAGTCTCCAATTGAGTGGGTGGTCACAATCTCCCCCTGCCATCTTTACTTTTCCCCTCGTTACTGTGACTTCTGATGACTTCATGTTTGTGGCATTCTTCTTATCCTGACAACCTTCCTTGTATCAGGATGTTTCCATCCTTGAAGTTCTTCTTTGTGGGTATAGTTGTTAGCAAGGCATGTGTCATTTCATTCTCTCCTGCCTTGAATATAATGCATACCGCAATTCTCATGTGTTAGTTTCTGTCCTTCAACTGTAAGCTCTTTTCTTAGTTACTAATTTGTCCTGTATTATTTCTATTCTATATAGATGAGTAAAATATATGCGCTTGAGGTAACAACTCCATGAATGATCAACAGATTATCCTTTTGGTATCAGTGGTATCTCTCCTGTTAATGTAAAGTTTCTTGGATCTAGGAACAGCTTAACTGGAAGAGAGTTAATTTTGTAAACAAAGCTGTCCAGAAACAGCTTCATTGGATTCTCCAGAGAAGATAGGCTTTTACACTGTGGAGTAACAATAGTTTTAGTGTTCACCTAACATAAGCTTTCTATGTGGCTGTAGGGGACATACATGAGAATACACATTCAAAATGAGTGAAAGGTCTCTTTATGAAATTAAGTATCTTCATACAAATTACTGCTTGGTTAAAAAAAGTTCTATTCTTACTATATTCATATTCAGTGCTTGACACCCTATTGAATTTGGGCATTTCCCTGCCTCATCTCCCATGATGTTCAACCTACAATAATCCCCATACATCTTACTATTCCTTGCATTGCCTATCCCTGCCATCTCCTAATCGTATCTGAAAAACATACAAAAGTGAAAAATTAAAGCCTTTCGTAGGAAATTCAAACAGGTAACACAATTTATGTTGTTTATTTGATGAGATGAGATAATTTTCTTTCTATATTGTAAGGCTTACAGCAAAAATGTGCTATTTGGAGGCACTGAAAGTAATTTTGGCATTGCCTTTTTAATACTATTTCTGTTGTCAGCTTTATGTCGTAGTTACTTAGAAAACTAATGATTGGAAAAGAAACTTGAAGGTGCTGCTGATTATTTTTAAAAGTTTCTAAATGTCAATTCGGATGATAAAATAAATATACCAACTTCAGTTTCCTGCTGTTAGCTTAATTTTTGTTCTTGTGTGAACAGGCTTAGGAATGTGTGTGTAGCTGTAATCATGCCTTCTCCTCTTCCACCTCTTTATTTTTAAAAACAGCTGTGTCACTGCAAATCCCTACCATCTGCCAACCATCTTCTGTAAAGCTTTACAGACAATCTCCACTTGTACCTTTCAGTATCTATTTTCCCCCCCTCTTGTTTGTGATTGTAGGGATTTAATTTAGAAAAACTAAATGCTCTAATATTATGCTCCTGAAAAGCTTTTCTATTATGCAGAAAGTTAAAAGCATCAGTTACTCTCTGGTGAGCACAGCTGCAGGGTATACATTGGCTTGAAAAAAGAGATGGGATTTTGAGAACCGGTTTAGAGAGCCTTATTTGTGTCTGCTTCCTCTTAGTGGCAGCACTGCTTTCATCTGTGACCTTCTATTAAGGCTAATGTGAGAGCTAAGCTTTTCTTCCATTTTAGCTGTTTCAACAGAAAATTGAATGTGCATGTAGCAAACAAGGTGCAGAGAAGCAGAGGAAGGTTTAGAAGAAGCAGTTTTTCAGAGAGACCTGTACATCTGAGGCGGGAAAAAAGGGGTTACAGCACAGGATTTGTTTGCTTTTATTTGCAGCATGAGCTTGCAACTGTAAAGACTGAGCTTATGTTATCTTTTGCTCTGCCTGAACATACCGATTCCACAGTCTCAACTGTCTCGATCCTTTTAAGCAATGAAATGTGAACGTACAGCTCTGTATTGGTGCAGTTTGTTTTACTCCTGTAAATACGAGGCCATGCTATAATGGGGCTTTTGGTTAGCGATATATAGGTGATGCACCTAAGCTGCATTTGAACAATCTTTTAAAAATGTGTATTTTTTTATTATACCAAACACAATAATTAAGCTGTTACATTGGGAGTGAGGATGATCTGGTGTACTTCTTAATTAGGTGACTGCAAGTGACAAATATAATTTATGGTCATCTTTTAGAGTCTTAGCCCTGTTATTTAAACGTGACTTAGAGATGAAAGACTTCCCGGTCCACAGAATTCATTGCCTGCATAAATTCTTTCAAGAAGCAGTAGCATAATTTTAGCTCTTCGTTGACTATGCTGGTGCAGAATCTGTCACCTGAAGGTTTTTATTCATCTGCATTGGTGAATTCTCTTTGTGGTGCTGCATTATTTCTCTGCATCCACACTTCAAAATCAGTTCCCAGAACTCTCCTTCCAAGTAACCAGAATTCCTAAACAATATTTATTCTGTGTGACTAAAGTAGAAAGGCATCTTGTAGAATGCCCATAGGAAACAAATGCATGGCATTAGCCTACGTGGCCACTGAACATGTTTGGCCCTGCGTGCCATCTCTGACTGTTGGGTTATTCTCATGAAAGCATCAGCCCCTTCGGGTTTGTGTGCAACAGCCCAACCCAGAAAATTTGTGGAAACAAAAAATAACGTCTTAATTTTTCTCAGATAAAGACTTTAACAAGCTGGCCGAATGCCTTGTTCGCTGGTAAGGCTGAGTGAAACAGCTATCAGGGTCACAGTGATAACCACTTTTTTAAAAGAATTTTTTTACCTGTTCTGACAGAAACACCTGGCTTTGATTCTAGCCAATTTTATAGATTTACTTTGACAGGTGCAATGGTTGGAAGTATCTTCAGGACAAGCTATATTTAGATATATAACCTTTCAACAATTCTGGTAGTTGCTTTGGTCTCATTATTTTAATTCAGTCACTTAAACGCCATTACAATTTTAACTGCCTAGAGTTCAGCATTGCCAATATAACGCTCACAACACAGCATAAATTATATTTAAAAGTCAACATCATCAAAATTAGTAATAATTTAAATCAATTTTATGTCTACAGCCTGGTCTTAGTTTTGTAAGGAGGATGACAACTCTCTTAAAAGTCAAGTGGTCTTCCAGTGAGCTCCTGACTGAACACCTGCCATAGATCTTGATGATAGGGCTGAAGAAGTGTTGGAGCATTCACATAGAGCAGGTTGCTTTGCTTTCTTGCATAGCTGGATAAATTTCCTACCCTGGGATACGTTGAGGTTACTGTGGCCTCAATGTCTAAAGCATTTCACCTCCTTTTTCATTCTGAATAGAACGGACAGACTGCAATTACAGCTTTTTCTTATGGTAATAAAGGCAACCATCTCAGCTATGAATTTTATTTTTTCCTGATTACCAGAACGGAGAAAAGAATGCTTCTCATAGCACTGTGCAGCATAAGGCCAAATACAGCACTAGAATTACATGCAGGCGTCATAATTGTTTTCAGCTATTGTGGCTGTTGTAGCAGGTACAAAACGTGATCTTGTCAAGCTTGAGTTGTGCATGTGTCTTTGTAGACTCCAGAAAAGAGCTGTGGTGAGAGTCCACAGCTATCTGGCTCTCTAGGTCTGTCCCTGCAACATCTGTGTAACATCACGAGGCTATGCCTACTGTAGAATCTCTTTCAGGAATCGTACATTGCTGTGCTACCCTACTTCAGAAGTCAGAGTGACTGGTAGCTCAAGACATCTTCAGGAACGCTAGGACTGCTGTTGCTCTAATAGTGAAAGACAAAGTTGAGATATTTCCAGTAATAGCTTTGTGCACACCAGATTCAAGAAGCATGTGGCTCTCTGTTTATCTGCAGTTATCCTGTGCACAAAGTAATAATGATACATAAAAATATATTTAACACCAATAGTAATTCAGAATCTTACTTTAATTTAACAGCTGGTTATTTTGAAAATAGTAAGGATAAGATTTTTCCAAAGGTTTACTAATTAATATCCAGGAAATGGAATAACATATTTTCATGTTTCTACTTTAGATATCATTTGCCCATGAAATTCCGGTCTTTCTGTTTTGTTGATTACTTGTTTTTGGTGTTCTCCCTTTCCCCACACTGCATCATGTTTCAGTCTAATATGGATTGGATTGCATTGTTAGCAAAGGAAGAGGAGGTATTATGTATATAAAACACACAGTTACTGTAGGAAAGAGTAAACTGTTTGCTTGACCCAGTTTCATGAAGCTGTTTCTTTCTACAGGGATGGGATCACAGTTAAGGAAAAGGGACGAATGGGTTTACTGAGAGTATTTAGGAGCACTCAGTGGGAATGAGATTATTACTCTAGTGCTTAATCCTGAAATAATCACAGACCATCTCATCAACCTTGCACCTGCATTTGAGAGAGATGAATATTCTAGCTGCTTTGTGATATTAGTCTGAGATCATTTTCCATTGTTACAAACATGGAGCTCTCCAGATAAATATAGAATAGAATATTTATACCTGTGATGAATGTTTTGATGTTTTCACATGTGCTATGTTTTTAAAAAGATGATTCATAACTAGGGGAAATGTAGTTCTCCAACATCTTTTATGGGGCTGAAAATTAAAGTGAAGGTTATAGAAGCAACCAGTTCACTTAATCTGTTTGGGGGAATTGCTATAATGTTATCAGGCTTGTTTTCCGTCTGTTGGACAGAGTGTGAAAGAGTGCATAGAAAGGGTGTTGTGGTGACATAGTACCTGTTATGACTGACGTTAAATGCATTTAATGGTAATGAAGCTACAAGTCATGCTGTATGCAAAAGGAATAAAAAATATTCTCAGATCAGAATTTGTCATTTTCATAGACAGTAACATTTTGTTCCCTTTGAACAGGCATAAGTGTCCTTCTGTGTCTTTGTTTCCTTAAAGAGGAAAATGACAAAATTGAGCCTTTCCCCTCTCTTTGACTTGCTTTCTGTGTCCCTTCTCCCCCAGAACATTTCCCCCCGCTCTGGCCTACATGCAGGAACGGCTCACCTGCTCCCTCTAATCCTCCCATTTATCTCAGTTACCTCAGTTTCACTTCCTCTCATCACCACCATTTTTGCTCCCTGCTAGCTCCAATTCTCCTCTGGTCCGTTTCCTTCATATTAGCAGTGTGCTTGAGTCTTTATCATAAACATAGAGCAAACAAGAAAAAAAAAAAACACAACCACTTTTGATCCATTTACCAGTTTCTCTTGTTAAAAATACATACCCTTATGAAGAAATTGTTCAAAGAGTAAACTTGGCTACAGTTCCAAAGTGGCAAACAGTTTGAAATAATCCCTCGAGATGTTTGAACAGTTCCATTCTGTCCATAGGATTTAACTCTGAAACCCAGACTCCATCATTTAGATGGGGAATTGCTGTGTTGGGTTTATTTTACGCTTTCCTCAGTGCCAAAAGCCTGAACTGTCCTTTTTCGCAACCATTAAAGCATCTGGTCTCAGCTGTTAACTTCCACAAAAGTGGTAAGTACTTACAGTGTGGGGAGATGCTACGGATGCATGAATTTATGGTATATTGAAAACAAAAGCTGTAGAAATAGTGTGAAATAAACTGTGTATCAACATAGAAACCTGAAAGTTAATTGCACGGCTCATTGGTTTACAGTCAAATGCACCGCTTCATAGTCCAATCAAGAAAAGCTCAGTATTATAAAATGAACAGAAAACTGCTACAAGGATTAAAGGCCATATTACAACGTTATGTGTTCAAAAAATAAAAAAAGGTTCAATAAATCATGAAGTAACCTTTTGTATCATCAGAAGTTATATTAATATAATATCTTTGAAAAGTTTTCATCTGCTTCTTTTTCTGAAACCTTGTATTATGCTTACTCATCTCCTTGGGCTTTTCTCTGCAGTCACAAGCACTAGAAACCGACAGCATTGCAGTAAGGATTTATTTCCTTTTCCTGCTCTTAAAAAGAAAAGAAAAAAGGTCTGATGAAGAGATATATGAAGTAGGGCCATCTGAGGGTGCTGTTCGACAACACAGTGAAGGCAATCTAATGACACGTGTGGGATGAGAGGGGGATTCCTGCAGAAGCTGGGCTGCGTGCTCCCCCTCTTTTCTACTGGTGCTTATACCTGCCTGACCAGGCAGTGAATTTAGGCATCTACACTTCTCACTTATTTTGGAAAGGGTATTTTTTTGCTTGTTTAGGAAGGCACAATGCCTGAAATATTTCAGATGTTTCTGAGAATTGCCTCCGTCTTGGTAGTTCAGTACATGGTATGCAGGGTATCTGTGGAGGAGCTAAACTTACCTTGTGTTCATGACAGCCACGGTGCTCCTGCACGTTGCTCTGTGCGTTTCCAGGTGATGCTGGGCTAGTGGATTACATACATCTTGTACAGTAAGGCCAGCTCTTCCCGGAAGAATTGGATGTTCTGTGTCCATATATTACACAGCAGATATGCATACTGGCAATATATTTAACATAGATCAGAAGCTTCGTATGTTTGGGTCTCTGGTAGGTAGTGAATGATTCTGACATAGTCATACGTGTCTCTGCTGGCAAATCTCAGGCAAAAATCTGGAAAACCCAATGATCACTTGCATCTCAGCTTCTTGTCATGTACATACTTTAAACCGTGTATTCTTCACTACTCTGACTCCTTTACATATATATAGCAGTGGAAAAATTCGGCCCCTCAAATCTCAGCTGCTGATAGTGCCGCACAAGACATGTAAAGGCATTTTAATGTTTAACTTAAGGTGAAACTTGTACACTACATCAGACATGTGCATGCCTGACTCCAGCTCCTGCTTCATCTCTTCACTCCTTTTAACAATGTTCTGGCCACCCTTCCCCCATGAAGATCCATGATATGAATTAACTGAATTCCTCAGATTCTGAAGTCCTGACTACAAGCTTTGCAGAGACTGGGAGTCCTGCCATGCCATAGTATTCCTAAGGGTGTAGGCAAGCATGCTCCATGTACAGCACGTCACAGAGCTTTGAATATCCAAGGGCCAGCACTTCTGGAGAATTTGGGTTTTACTTTGTTCCTTTAGTTAGTGAGACAAACTTTGTTTCCTCAACTCAGCTTTCTGTTAGCATTCCAGGTGAATTGTAGCTAGTGGTGTTTTGAGTGGAAAAGTAAATTATGAGTTTACTACAGACTAGTTAGAAAAAAAGAATAATAGGCAAAATAGCTCACCTGATATGTAATTGGAATTCAACTGGTGCATGCATGTGCTAAGTATATGTGAAGTTGTTTTTTTTTTGTCAGGATTGATGTAAACCAGGCATAATCAGGGATAGCTCCATTAAAAACAGTGGAAGTTAGAAATGCTTACTACAAGTTCATGAGTGTCTGGAGTCGTTAGAACAGTAAGGTGTGATGTTAATGGCAGCAGGGGAATGCTCTGGGTGTACAGTAGATGAAAACAAATATTTTACCGGCATTATGTGTATTTCAGAGCATGCATCACAGATTTGCAGCTTTAGACAACAAAGATCATATAGTCCAGACTGAAATGTGATGGGACTCAATATATGCAAGAAATGCAGGCACGATTCTTTTAATCAAAAGGTTATTTTAAATATGCATTATTAATTTAACCTAATAGCACTCACTTTTTAAATGCATGAAATGCAATGATAAATGCTGCTATCATGTGGCCATTTATATCTATGATGACCTTTTTGGATCAGCACCCATGTCTCCTTGTGTTCTGTATGTGCACAGAAGTGCACCTCGTTTTTGTGAATTTAAGTTCAGAAAACAGCATTGACATCAAGGCCCATTTGTAAGGCAGAAGCTGGGCTCTCCTGTCTGAGTCTCCCCAGCGGCCCAGCGTACTAGGGGTACTTTAAATGTGACTAGCACAAACTGACAGCACTGGATTCAGCACAAACATTGCATAGTCTTATTAATTAGAAAATGGGTGAGTCCCCTCCACTTTTTACACAAAACCATAAGAAAAACCACTAGAAAATCCACGCATTATGGAAGAAGCCTGAATTCACCTCTCTCTTGACTAGTTATGGTTCTAACTCACGTTAGTGCCCTAACCAGGACTGTGGACTCCAGTCTGTGTTTGGACTGCAGGTTAGGGGTTTCACTGGTATTCCTGTGTGCCAGCCTGGCCTGATGGCCAAGACTCATCCTTTGACGCTGCCAAGGTACAAACGTCACCCTCTCACGTGCTTTAACACACAGTCACCCTCACATTCAATGCAGCAGAACTTTACATCTTGAAGGGAACCGGCTACTGGTTAGGGTCTTGTTTGCCTGGTTTCTGCCTCCAGAACTGTACAAAAGTTTTGTATGAAGAAGTCACTAGTTAGTAATTAGGGAGCAGACATCTAGGAATCAGACATGGTGGGTGATGTCTGTATCATCATGGTGATGATGTATCATCACATCCAGCTCACTTTGCACTTTGTAAATTCAGCTCTTAGAGATTGTAACATGAACATCTCCACATCTAACACATGCCTCACTCATGTTATTTGTCTGTTTAGTACTTCTCTTTAATAAGCCTGGTGGGTTTTTTTGAAGAACCAGATTTGTTGTCAGAAGAATTCTTTATTTATTTTTATGACATAACATCACTGTGTGTTATTTACTTCCTCCAGAAATCATCTCTCAATCGCTGTCTTTGATCAGAGGTGAATGTGTTTTTCCCAGCCTAAGCTCCAATGATGAGATGCCAAGAAATATTTCCACACACTCACAGTCTGGGAAGCGAGAGAGGCGTCCCTGTAAGCTACTTCTATAAAAATCAATTCCTGCTGCAAATACAGCACTACCCATGTTGCCAGGGCTTGCAGAGTGGACTCACCAAACAGGTCAAAGCTATTTGTTCACTTCTTCCCACATGGGAATTGTTTGGTCTTGTGCACTGCTGAAGCGTAGGGATGCCACAGCCAAAGGAACACAGACTTCCCCTACCCATATTCTGCCCATGTGATGTTCCACAGCACCTGAAACGTCTGCAAGTCTGATTACAGAGCTCCAAACCTGCAGTAAGCAGATACGGTACAGGTCAGGACTCCACGCTGTGCATGTGAAAGTTTGCACATCATTTTTCTATGCAAATCTGGCTGACAGGGAATGGACAACCTGATGCCACCCAATGGGGCTTTCATTCCAACCACTTGCTATTACCAGCCATCAAGCCATATAGCCCCCACCCCCCCCCTTTTTTCCCCAAATTTAGCAAGTTCACCTTAAAATTAGTTAATTTTTTTCTTTCTACTACTACAATGGAGATGATATTCTAGAATCCTGCTGTGATGTTTTGCAGCCTTATTTTAATTCCAGCCTAAATATATTCTTGGGCATTTTATTTTGTACCTGTATTGCTCTTTCCTTTGAATAGCCTTCCCTTTCCCCTTTGTTATCCCTTGATGTTATATTCTCTTCTTTTATTTGTTTACACCAAGATACTTCTGGTAAGATAGTCTTCTTCATCCCCTTAATTGTCCTAGCAGCACCTCTTCGTACCTGTTCCAGTTTGAATCTATCTTTCCTGAATATGTTTGACCAGGCCTTGTCACTACATGTTATGAAGATATTAATGCCTTCCTTTCTCTGCATCACAGGATCCTACGCCTTCTTCCATTAAAGTCTGATATATATCATGTGACTGATACATTTATTTCTTTCTCCTCCTCTGCTCTTCCCTCATGCTTACAGAAATTTCTTTTGGCCCCTAAGATCATCACTTTGCATTATTCACTACAAAATTCCACCCGATTTCTGTTACTGCAGTCCTCAAGGTCATGAAGGTCTTCCTGCATGATACTCCAGTCCTCTTCTGTAGCAGTAGTACCTTCCAGTTTTGTGTTGTCAGCAGATTTCACTAGCTCATTTACTTCCTATTTTATGTGCCAAGGTCATTAATGAGAAGATTAAATAAGATTGGGCCCAGAGTGAATCATTAATAATTCCCCTTTCTCCTGACAGCAGAGTCCTCTTCAGTCAGTTTCTTATATGCTTTACAGTTCATATGTTAGTCTTGATTTTCATCTTAATTAATGTTACACAAAATACATTCAGGAGTCCAGCAAGATCAGGTCTAGTGTCTATCTCTGTAAGGAACAGGCAATCATTTTATCAAATAAATATATCAAACAAGTCTAGAATAATTTATCAATGATAAATGGGTATTTTTATCCCACTTCCATATCCCTCTTTATCTTTTATTATGTTTCCCTTCCAAATGTGTCATAAAATCCTGATCATTATTCAGCTCAGACATACATACTTTGGCAGCTACCCAGTTCACTTACTCCCTTTCTTAGACTTAAAGTTAAGAGATTGGTATCTCACTTTCATTGTTAATAAATTAAGCCCCAAATATTTGGTACTTCATTCAAAATAAAAATGCTAAGAATTAGAACAAATTAAGTGATCTTCTAATATTCTACAAATAATTATAAAATAGTGTCTCAGAAATGTACAAAAGAGGGGAAATATGAAAACAATGAAACAGCTATAAACTTTATTGTGGGTGGCCTTCACAAATTCTGTAAGCATCATTTAGCCAACTTCCAACTATGGAGCATGCTGTTATCTTACTGTGGAGCCCTACATGATAGCCTTGTTGCCCAATATGAATCAATAGCTGGCAGCACTTCAGACTAAGCTGTGACGTTGCACATCCTTAAAATAAATTTCAGCATTGATGTGTTTTAGATTCAGAACCAGATGTGAACTGCAGATGACCCAAAGAGGAGGAGGTTAGAAGAATTTCTAGAATGCTAGGAGGGGACTTGAGCTGAAAATGTGTAGATTTAACAAAGAGCCTTACTGAACCTGATTGAACCTTACTTGCTTTTGTTACTTGCTTTAGCTCATCACAAAGATTATGCATGTCACACACAATCACATCTCAAGCAGCCAAAGCATTTTATGATTCACGTGGAAGTCAGAGCCCTGTGTACCTTAGGGCATTGATTCAGAACTGTAGAGGGAAGAGCATCACTTAATGAATCACCAGTATGACACTTTTTGCTGTCCTTTCCTGTAAGCTCGTCCCACAGGTACCAACTATATGTAACTCAATTCTGTTGTGCTTGCAGGATTTGATACAGTGTTATTACCACTACAGCGCACTGGGGTGCTTTATGGAGCGGAAATTAATGTACATTCCAAGATAAAGTAGTCATGATTAAACAAAAGTCTTAGCTGTTGGTGGCTCAGAGCTGATTTTGTGACTGCATGACTGGGAGACAGGATTACATGAAGTCCAGAGTTAAGAAAGGTCAGCCCAGACTGGAGGGGGAATCCATTGCCAGGCCATATTACTGGAACTCCTTGGTCTTCAGTGCTACAGTTGGGTGATTATATGGAGGTGTAAAATAAGAGATACAGCAAAGAAAACCTTTTTCTATGAGATGTGAAAGGCAAAATTTAACCTAGAACTTTTATTTGGTGCATTTGCAATTGAGCTTTACACTGGTGCCTACCTTTGTCCTCAAGCACCGATTCTCTGGGTGGGGAGATTTCAAAGTGCGAATTCCAAGAATAGCATTGCCTTAAATGGTGGGAAATGAGCTGCATTGCAGGTTTGGTAAATCTGAAGGTTTTGTTCAGCCACTTAGTCATAGCTGCCCCCTCAAGTGAGAAATAACAAAAGGAATTTTTCTGAGAAGGTGGGACTAGAGGAAAATATAATTATCTGAAACTGTATGGGTCCTTTGTGTTTTATAAAAGAAGCAGAGGTAAAAGATTTCCCACTGTAGAGTATTTTCAAATGACTAGAGCCAATAAATTGTACATAATGATCTTGACTTCATGTAATCAGCAAAGCTCCATTGACTTTAATGGAAAAACATTGATTTGCACTAGCAGAAGAACTGAGTGGAAGGAGGTGCATTCCTGACTGTTTTGCTCATGTGGGTAATCTCCCTGAAATAATTCTCAAAAATAAAGGTTATTAAGGGTCTGCATTGCTTTTGTAGATCCATTCTGCAGGTCCTTATACGTTCAGTGCCAAAGCTTTCTTTAACAGCCCTAGTGCACAAAGTGCAAGGAACCCACTCCAGAAGAGGGTCTGAATTTATTCCTTTTTCTCAGGTGTGGATGAGGATGCCTCACCAGTCCTGAGGCACAGCTCGCTGTTCTGCTCCTGGTATGTGTTGCTTTGTGAACTTGTACAGTGTCTACCACAGGGGCAGAGAGCTAACAGGGAGGTCTGGGAACTCAGCAGCAATAAACAGGACACTGAACCCCCTGCCTTCTGCATGGAGTCAAACACTGCCCTCACAGAAGAATTTTGGGTGCCCATGTTATTCTGTCTATTAGCAGGATTTGGCCCTACATGTCACAGTTGCTGTGATAATTGTGGACACATCTGAACACAGCAGTTATGATAACACAGCTGACCTTCCCAAACACAAAGTAATGTTCCAGATTTGGTTTTGTACCTTGGGAAGGAGAAAGCTTGATCCCTGCAGGAAGACTGGAAGCATTTCCTAGGCTGGTTCCCATTCCTCAATTCCTGTTTGCAGAGCCACCCATGTGGCCCAGCATTCCCTTTGGCCATGTGTAAAATTCTCAGTGAGGCTGGTTCACCTGTTCACCATCAGATCCACCCACTCAGATGCAAAAATCCATAAGTCAAAAGGCACAGCTGTGGAAAAAGAAAAAATCAAAGTCAAAGTACCAGTGCTTTCCTTTTTTCCCTCCACCATACATTGACCAGCTGGGACAAAAAGCATCCATAACACTGCTCGGTTCTTCTCCGAAGACCTGATCCTGTAACAGTGCTCAGGTCTTCTCTGAAGAGATGATCCTGGACCTGCTCAGGGATATTACAAGTATCTCTCTTTCTGATCACCTGCAGTACAGGTCAGTGTCTCAAATACTGAACACTTCAGTTCCCTACATTGCAACACAAGGCTTGTTTGCTCTCACATACAGAATTACAGTTCTAATTTCTGCCTGCAAAGATACAGCCTCTCATAGTATCACATTATCTTTGCCTTGACCACGGGACTATTGCAACTCAGTAAAGTGCTAATGGAGATCCAAATGCTATTCCATTAGCTTTCATTCCAGATTATAGCCTGGCCTGGTCAACATCAGAAAGTTGAGCTGGCTAGAGGCCAATGGACAAGTGCTTTTGTTATTTGTAGCCATGCATGCTTTGTGCAGACCTCTGCGGTGATGCAAGCTATCCCATCTGAATTTGCACTGAGACAGGTTAAGTGTGTCTGCCCGATGGCACGTCTTGTCCATCAGTGAAAACCACCACACTACTCTAAAACACCATAGCAGGAGCCACACGAATTTTTCCTGGTGTGCCCACTGGGTTTTCACAGCAGGATGCTTTATTGTAATGTACCTGTGGGCTCATCTTCGCTGAAGTGCAGGTTGAAATAATCCATTAGTTATGCCACAAGAGGCTTCCTGATTGGTTTAAGCCAATCTAAAACTACACTGCTGCTGAAAAGCAGGATGCTACCCTTCATACTCTCCCTATGTTCCTATCGTGCTGGCTCAAGTGAGCTGGCTGGAAACTGATCCAGCAAGAAAAGCAGGTAAATTGGATCAGCCCCCTCACCTGCCTGCCCCTGGGGCTGCGCTGAGGGAGCACTGGGACAGCAGAGGGAGTAGGGGCACAGGGGCAGGCATGACTTCCCTTCCAGCAGGAGCATGGCCTTCGATGGGCTTAATCCAAACTGCGCTCTGTGGTTGTTTCACGTTCAGCATCTCCAGATCCAGGGAGACGGTGTGATGAACCAGACAGAAACGGCCTGTCTGGAAGCATGGGCTGCAGCTCAAGTGCTGGCGGTCACACTGTAGGAATCAGTTATTCAGTGCAGCTATTACGATCGCCCTGCACATCTTGGCTGTTTTGCAGTGAGCACCATCAGTCAAGTCAAGCTGTCTCAGGAGATGTTAACTCAAAAGCAGACAGCCGGAAGTAAAACTGCAGCAAAGCCTAACAGTGAGTGCTTTGTGTGGCTGCATCTTAACCCATGCCTCTTATTGCAACTGGCTATCCAACACAATTTAAAATTAACAAGCATCTGCATCTCCATAGCTGTTAAGTCAGGAAAAGAGAACCAAGAGGGTGATAGGCTTGGCCAGCCAGCGTCTACGTGGCCTGATTATTTTTTTTTTTCTGACTACCCCTCAAGTAAGTCCTAAGGTCTCTGGCTCTGAAGATACTGTATAGAAAGGAACACATTTGAATGCAGTGAATTTTTTTTTTTTTTTTGGCTGGACCACTGGGCAAGCAGGTATTTAAGACAGTGAATGAAACATAGGATGTGTCTTAGGGTGGCTGCTCCCATGCAACTGTGCTGTAATATGAGCGTCACAATAGATTCACCTGGAGATGGAAGCAGCTTTGGTTTTGAGTCAGACATTATCATGTTGGAAGAGCTGCCCCTGGCAATTAAATAATGCCCCAGCTGATTGTTGTTTTAATGATGGTTGATGACATCTATCAAACTCAGCTTTTTCTCTGGTAAACATATATCTGAAATAATGTGGGTTGGTTTTTTTTTTCTTGGCTTATATTTGATCATTTGGAATGAGACCCCTTTGGTCAGAAAGTCTTTAGGATGCTGGTCAGGTAATGCTCACCTGATATGGGTAGGAAGACAAAAGACACCTGGTTATTGTTTGGCAAGCTTGTGAATGTTGCCTCAAGCAGACCAGGGTAGTGGTTATCGCATTTTCTCATGCTGCAAGTGATGCTCTAATACTACTGGTATTCACAGGACGTGCTAGGAGACACCCAAGGTTTTCAGGGGAGAGCTCAGAAGAGTGTGGCTACCTGCCAGACATGGAAGAGGGCAACAATGAAATTCAAGTGAGCAAGAAGCCATTGAGAAGCACATTAGGAGAACAGAAGACTGAATGTAAGACTAAGAGTAAGAAGACACAAAATGGAATGGGCTGGGACTCACTACAGAGAGGACCTGAAGGCTTGGGAGTGAGGGGAGAGGTGTCATTTTGCGATGAGCTGGAGAGAACAGACAGTTGCCCTCAGGCAAGACCAAAGGAAATTGGGGCACGGAACGGGGTGGTCTGACAAAGAGAAAGGAAGAGACAGGTTGGAAGGGGAATGAGAGATTAGGAAGGAATAATGCTAAATATTAAAAAAAGAGGGGAAAATAACTGAAAAACAAACATATAAGTATTAGGAGAAAAGGAAGTGAGATAACAGGGAGCAAAAGACAAAGAATAATGACTAATAGCCCCCAACAATAGGTAGCTACTGAATTAGGCAGAAAGTGTCATTCAGTCTGTTCTGGCAAAATAAGCAACATTGTGCAGTCCTTCCTGATACCCATTATTGTACCAGTGACAAGACATGACAAGAGCTTCTTTGTCTGCCCCGCCTGGTGCTGCCCTGCTGGAGCAGAGCTGGCCTTTGAGGAATGACGTGTATGAGGTCAGTGTTAGCAAATCTGCTTTTTATCCTTTTTGGGCACACTTTCATCAACAAGGCCTTATCTATACTGAGGTTTTTTTCTGAATCTATTTTACTATTCCCTAGCCCTGACAGGAATCACTACTGTAAATGGCCTGCTGGTATTTTTACCTCAGACTCATCAACATCTGACGTGAAAAGAGTAATAAAACTGCTTCAGTCTTCCATAATGCTCCTACCATTGCAGCTACTGATTGATAGAGTTAAGACTCTACTGTGAGGCTGATACCGCAAAGCATTCCTATTGCCCTCCACAACCCGGGGACTGAACCAGGCGGCTCTAAAATTAAAAACCTGAGAAGCAATGTGGGAAAAGAATCTCCCTGGTTTCAGCTGTGATGTCAACAAAAAAGGTTTTTTGGTTTCTGTTATAATAATAAATTGTGTTACAATAATTTAAAAACTTCTGTGCCGGTACTTGATGCAAGTAAAACCTTTACTCTGGAGCAAAGGTGAGGCCAGAAATTCTGGCTTTCTCTTAAAGACAGACATATTAAGAATTGGGAAGAGTGATAAAAAAGGATTCTCTCAGAATATTCTCTGAAGTGCTCCATGCTTCAGCTGGTTTACAAAGGAGAAGGGACTGAAGTTTGGAAAAAGAGATAAGTTCAATGGCTTTAAATCCAGAGTAGGCAGCTGAAACGCTGATCAGTCTGTGATTTTATTTATAAACATTTCTATGCATCCCTGTGTGCCAGGAAAGGTGAGACCTTCTTCATAGGCTCTTTCCTAGACAATCCTGTAGGAGCTACAGGAAATGCAGTCTCCTTGTGCACCCATTTGCAATGAAGTATTTGTGTAGAGCAACGATTGCCTACAATGTATTAGAAATGTGATGATTAAGTTAATAACAGTATGCAATCCAAAGAAGGAAAAAAAACTTCAAAAGGTTCAGAGCTCAGAATAAGTGATTTTTACCTCTGTTTACTGGATAATATATTCTTCCCCTTACAGCTTCTTGGCATTAGTTCATGGCACTGCTGAAAAATGAGGCTTTAGATAGTTCAACTTTCTGTAGCAGTGTAGCTGTATACGGGCATTAAGTCATTCATGGCAGACAAAGACCAAATGTGTCTATAATGCCATGTAAATGAATTTTAAAAAGGCAAAAAGAAAAAAAATCTGATTCTTTCCTAGGGAAGAAGTGTGCTGAATTGCATTACAATATATATATGCATACGCATAGTCAGCATCTGGCACAAGGAGGCCAGGATTTTTAAAACTGCAGAGTGAGCCTTTTCAGGGTCCCTGCAGTCTGAATAGAGACCCACACATCCTTATTATTTGCATATGGCCCCATTATGCTTTGGCATTCACAGAAGTCTATTCCACACTGAGAAACAGATTTTTTTTTTCTGATGGAAATTATTATTCTTCAGAGTGGCTAGAAGTTACTAGGCACATACTGTACTAACCTATATTTCGCTTTCTTCTCTACAATATTATACATTCCCCCCTCTCCCCCCCCCCCCCCCCCCCCGTTCTTTCAATCCTACAGCTCACATCCTCTTTGTGTTCCTAAAGGAATATGACCAATTTGATAGTAATTTTTTTGCTGTAAAGTGATCTATCTCCATAACAGGTAAAAGGCCTCTATTGCTAACTGAGCTTTTTAGACTGGTTTTATAATATGATTTTGAAGCCTTTTTCTCCTTCAGCCTTAATCTTCTGAAAACATTACACTTAAAAGCTCTAGTTTTCCATAGAAATAAAAGGTAAATATTGATTAATCTTTTTTTAAATGTAATTATCCACTCTGCCACAAAAAAAGCCTTCCAATATAGCTTTAATGATATGGTTCCTTAATAGTTTCAGTTAGCAGCAGCAGAGAAAATTTAAATGAAGTACGTAGGGGAATAAAATATTTTCATCTCAAAGATGAAACGAAAGGAGGAATCAATCTGGCACTGAGATACAGGAAAGCTGGTCCTGATGACCACAGTTTGTCTGCAAGATGTTGTATTTGAGCTCCTCATGAACAATACGTGAGGTTGTTTGAAGGAAACTGAGAGTAATTAGGTTGCGAGAGGGAAGTCGAGAGACTTCTCAAATGAGAAAAGTGCATGAAGAATAGTTCCTCACGCTTTTTAAAAAATATGTATCAGCTAATGAAATACCAGAACTACAGCACTTGCATATATCAAACACTTGCATTCATTGAATCACTCCATGACTAGTCATACAGTACAGGCAGTACTATATGACATGACGCCATGGAGTGGAAAGCCTTCGGATCTCTGCAGTGATTCCCTAATAAAAGCCAAATATTTCATAAATTGTGTGGCTTCTAGGTTTCCAGGGGTATCACACTCAAACACAAAGGAAACGTTATTGGCTGGGTAAACCTCGGCCGAAAAGCATTCCTAAAAATATGTATATAGCACCATCTACTGACACTGTGAGTCTTTGCAGGGGAATGTTTTTAAAAAATCTGAAGACCTATGGGTTACAATAGTGCAGCAGTTTTCCCCTAATTGGCGCAGGATCGGTCCCTCTGTCTACTTACGGCTCTGTAAACTCGTAATAATGATGATCCTTGCCTCAAGAGCTTAGCAGCTAAAAATGAGACAAAATAAAACACGGTAGCCAAACAGAAAAAAAAATGAGGGGAAAAAAGGGAGGAAAAATGAGACAAAAAATGAGTAGCTGAGTGAGTCAGAGCATGTCCTGGAGCAAAAGTGACATGTTGTTGGTAAAGGGAATAATTTCTCAAGATGTCATTTGAGAGCCCCAAGACTTTCCTTTCTTCTGGCTCCAAACTCCTGCATCCTCCTCTGGGCCATCCATACAGCTCATCAGAATCAATGCAACTCACCGTCAAAACAGTTTTCCCTTCCTTTATCCCTCGTAATTTTTTTGCTGGTGAGACAGGTTGACTGGAGTCAGGGCCTGCTGAAGACCAGAGTTGGTGTAAAGTAGACAGCCAGCTGTGTGGAGAAGGAGGGGATGAACGTGATGGTACCAAAGGGCTGTCAGAATGCCTCAGCGACAATGTGTAATTTCATCCTTGCTGGGTTATGTTTAGTTCGTTGACCTGGTTTATTGTTGTTATGTAGACATGGAGGAGAGTGTGCAAACAGCCAAGATGGAAACGCCTTAGGTGGGGTGAGCTCAGCTGGCAAAGGAGACTGAATGTGATCCTGCAGCCTCAGAGCAGGCTAATTAAACTGAGCCTTGACAGAAGAGCACTGGGAAGAGGTAGTGCTGCTCTCCCACCAACTAGCTAGGATGTCCCCGTGGCATATATGATCTGTCTCTCAGCCGCTGAAGCAGAAACAGCGTGCAGCAAGCACTGCTCTGCCAGCAGGGAGGAGCGTGGGGACAAAAGTAGGGCAAGACATGGAACTGGGATAAGTTGATCAGGGCAGAATGAAAGATTAGTGTCATGGATTGCATTGGCACTTAGCAGTTTTGGTGTCGTTTGGTACAGAGCACCTTTAGAGCCACAGTACTGCTGTTGTTTTTGACTATGTCCCTCCAGAGCCTCTGTGCCATCCAAAACATGACTGAACTGCTCCCAGAGCCACACTGGAAAGCCACATAACCTTATTTATTGTACATGCACCTGAGACAGTCATCCTGCTGGATTCATGCCAGTCAGCTGGAATACTTAGCTGTTCCCTGGAAGAGGGAATTGTCTCCTTATTACTTGTAAAGCCTTTTCTCAACTCTTTGGCTTGGGTTCTTTGGTCCTACCAAAATGTATTAACAATAAATAATAAACTTTTTTTTTAAAAAAAAAGCTCATTCTGTCACTGATTTTAGGTTTTCCAGAAAAATAGATGTTTGCTAGGTGGAGTGGTAGTACGGTACTGAGCCCAGACTGCACAGAACAGGATGCTAACGCATGCAGGTGAATCCCTGAGAAATCAGTTTCCTCTGTGACTTTGTCTTTACCCCTTCAGCATGACAAGGCTGGTGTTTAAAAAGAGGTCACATACTCTTTCTCAGTATTTTGTAAAATATTTTTACTCCTCTTGACCTGAGTAGTAAATCAGCACTTTGGGTGATATTGCATGCGTCTGTATCAAGGCAGAAACAGACAGCGTACATGAAAATTGTTTAACAACCTTTTTTTTAAAATGATTTACAAAGAGCATATTCAAAGGCCTCTTTCCAGAGCCGTACTAAGAGCAATTTCCAAGAGAATTTCCATTTCCGAATTCCAAAGCACACTTCTAAGCAGTACAGAGCTCAGCAAACTTTCTCTTCACTTATCTTGAGGTTGCATGAGTAGCGTTTCTCAAGGTGTAGTTTTCCTGAGCGGCTTAGTCCCGCCTAAATCCACGGTGCTGCTGTGGCAAGTGGTGGTCCTGTCCCACTAGTCCTTGTGTAACACTGTGGGCTTGGCTGGATTACGGAGCCGACTCAGATGGAAACCAACCATTTGTTGCAGGATTAATCTGCAGCTGGATCACTGCCCTCATCTGCCTGCCTGTGTGCCCACGGGAGTGCTGATGCCCACACCTGCCACCATCTCTCAGCAACGGCACACGCTTAGATGGGCTCAGGCCGATCACAAAACCCCGCTCTGAGGCCGTTTCTTGGCTGTTCTAGCTCCGATTCACAGAAAAATGCAGTCCTGGGCATGGACTCCCTGCCCTCCACGCTTATATTCGGTTTAGCCTGCGGATGCTGATGTTTTCCACTCTCATCAGACAAAGGGGAATTTAAGGGCTCAATTTCTTGGTCTGAATGAAAGGCAGTCGTCAGTCACGTAACTGCCCATAAATCAAAGGTGTTATTATAAACTGCTTGATTTCTGGCACTAATTGCATCGTCTGCTTCACACACACACACGTATGAAAACGCATGTGGCGACGGGCTGGTGCCGCGAAGCCCACCTCTCAGAAATGACGGAAAGGAGAGCAGGACAGCATGGAAGCGGTTACGATGAAAGGTCAGGGATGGCAGCAGCGTTCTGCCCGTTACGGACGTTGCCAGAATTTCGCACGCTCGCCGCCAGCGTGCCGAGCATTCGAGCTTCGTACGCGTGAACAAAGCCACCCTCGCTTCTGCAAAACGGCGCACGGCAAGCCTTCGCCATCGGAGCGGGGGTGCGCTTCGGACGCCAGGGCCTCGCAGCTCGCCAGACCCACCGGGCCAGCCGCGCACGGCAAGCGTTCGCCATCGGAGCGGGGGTGCGCTTCGGACGCCAGGGCCTCGCAGCTCGCCAGACCCACCGGGCCAGCCGCGCACCCACGGAGCGGAGGGGAAAACCCAGGCGGCTGCCGGACACGGCCGCAGCCGCAGCCACAGCCCCGGCCGGGGGCGGCTGCCCTCCTCTCCCCCCGCCGCGGAGCGCCCCGTCCCGCCCCCCCCGCAGCCACCGGGCCTCCCCGCGGCGGGCGAAGGCCGCCGCCCGGGCTCCCCGCCCGCCCGCCCCCTCGGGCCTCGCGCCCTCCCCTCAACGGCCGCCGAGCGCGCGCTGCCGGGGGCGGGGCGGGCCCGGCGCGCGCGGCCCGCGCCCGCCGCTCCCTCGCGAGAGGTGCAGCCGGCCGCCGCCGGCACCGCCCCGCGCGCCCCGCCCCGCCCCGCCCCCGCGCGCCGCAGCCCCGCCTCGGCCCTGGGCTCCGGGCGGGCCGGCGGGCGCGGAGCGCTGCGAGCAGCCATGATGGTGGGTCTCGGGGCGGCCGCGGTGCCGGGGCGGGGCGGGGCGGGCGCCTGCGGCCGGGTCGCTAACCTGTGCGCTTTGTCTCCCCCCCACCCCTCCCTGCGGCCGGCCGTGCCCCTCCGCGTCCCCCCGGCCCGCTCCGCCTCCTCTTCGCCCCCAGCAGGAAGGCTCGGACGACGGCCCAGATTTCCTCTCGGAGGAGGACCGAGGTGTAAGTGCCGCGGGGAGGCGTTAGGGACCCCAGGGGCTGGGCGGGGGCGGGCAGGGCTGGCCCCCTGCCCCGGGGGGCCCTCCCTCTGCTTGCCTGGCCCGAGCCCCCCGCCGGGGGTACCGGGGGGGGGGTGGAGGCGGGATGCCGGGGGGCGGCGGGCAATTAGGGTCCGGGGTGTTTGTCCGCCGGGGTCTGCTAACGTGGAAGTAGCGCAGCCGTCCCTCCGAAATGAAGTCTGTGTGTGCCTGTGTTTTGCCCTGGGTTTTCCATTGTTCTGTCACCCAAGTTTTGGAAGGGCAGTTTCTTTCATGCTTTTCTTGGAATAGCTGGAGAGGGGGTCGCGTGTGTCGCTAGAGACCCGTGCTCTCCCCCTGCGCCCTTCCCCGCTCTGGTGCCGGCCGCCCGCACACGCCCGGATTGTGCTGTGGTCCTGACCAGGTTGACCAGCCTGGTGGAGAGCCCCAGGTTCCATCTTTAATTGTGAGCCAGGGCCTAGGTGAAATAGCCCTGCCCTCTCTTCAGGCCCCAGAGGTTCTTCCATAGATAACTATGGGACATTTACATTGCGGGTGCGCGCTACGTAATAAACTCTTTATTGCAAAGAAGTTCTGCTGTTGGGACAGGATGCCGTGATTATGTTTCTTACAGAGAAAACCTTTTTCTCTGCCCTGCTGTTTCTGGCCTTCATTTCTCTTCTGACTGCTGCATCCATCTTTCTTTAATTTGCCTGCCTCACTTAAACAACAAATCAGCTAATCTAGTGTAAGTTACTCAGACCGATTACCCCTGTCAGTTAGTATCTAGAGAAAGACTGAGCGAGGTAGGAAAGCAGCTTCTGGGTTGCTTAGGTTGCCTTGGCTATTGCTGGTTATTAAAGTGGCTACATCCAGTATATTAATAAAAATACAAAATCTGAAAAAACACTGTGTTGGTATACCCTTTTATCATGCATGCCATACTCAAGTGTCAAATACAACGTTCAATAAATGCTAAGTGACTTTTGACTGTATGCATGTGTAGGAATTTAGTGCATTTTATGTTCCAATTTATGACCAGAAATTAAAAAAAGGAATTCTAGTATTGTATTAGGCCAATTCTGGCCACTGGAGAGCTCTTGCCTTTAATTACACAGCTACTTTAGTAAGAATACTGGATTAGAAAGAGACAAGGTGGAAATTGTTGTCCTTTGAGTGCCTTCAGAACAAGGACTGAAGAACTTGGTAATCATGGAGTTGTATTTTACCTAGGTTGTCCCTGGTATTTAGGAACAGATGTTGAAGTGCACAGTTAAGTTGTCTTTATCTGAAGATGAGGGTACAAGACAACAATGCAGATCTGACCCCGTGTGAAACTTGTTTGGCTGTTAGTTTTCCCTCTAAGGCTACAGGTAGTCAGAGTTCACAAGGTAATTTGAAAGCCTTAAGAAATCTCTTAGGCTTGTTTGTGCTCTCGGACAACTTACATCATCTCAGTTGGCCAAGTGCAGTCCTTTTCCCCCTCCCACCTCCCCCATCTTCATCCAACACTGAGGAATTAAACCAGAACAGTGTCCTTCTCCTTTTCCTATTTTTTTAGGGTTCTTATTTTCAGTCACTCTGGGTTTTTAACTTTTTCACTGCTGTGTAAATCCTTGCAGTTAAAACACAGGTTATCTTCATTACTTTCATTGTGATATAGAAAATCTAATCAAAAGCAATACTGGCAGTCTGTTCATGAATGGATTTGCTGTGCTTTAATCTTCAAAACTTTTTTTTTTTCCCCTTAGGAGCAGTAGTAAAAATAAAACAGCTTTTCATAAAGTGTTTCCCTGGTTCGGATTTGTTGCCTTCCTCTGTTCGTGATTGGAAGATGAGTAGGTCAAGCCTTCATTTGAAAGCATGGATGGCAACTTCTAGTTAGAGTAACTGAGCTTTTAGTTTTGAAAATCAGTGCTCTTTGCTCTCTAGAATTTGGATAAGGCTATGACAACTGTACATTTAACTCTTCAGAATCACGTTGGTCAGCTACAGTTGTGTTAAGTTTAACGTGGGGGTGATGGGATGAAAAGAGAGCTGGAAACAATGGTGATGCCACAAACCCCAGTAATTTTTCAAACAATTGTGTTATACCATATGGAGCCTTTTCTGCAAAATTGTAAAACAGCCCTGAGAATCATCTTTGAGAAAGCAGCAGTGGGTGGTCTGTAGAAGGAACTTATTGTAAATGGTCTGCATAAAATGAACTTGCAGGAATTGCTTTTCTAAATCTCCGTTAGGAAGATGCTATTGAGTTCACTTGGAGTAACTCTGTTCCTGCTGGGGTTTTTTGTGGTCTCTCTAATGTAAACAATACATGCTTTGAAGGGTGGTGTAGTATTGCTCTGCTGGTACTGTCTTGTGTATTTTATATCTATACAAACTTTAGCCGACTTGGCTAGTGCTCTTGTCCACTCATTTAGGGGAAATGAGCTATCCCTTAGAACAGGTCTGCTAGAAAATGCTGTGATGACACTTTGTAATCTTTTGTTGTAAAAGTATGGTTTGTTTCCCTTGCTCTGTCTATTTATCTGCCTGTAACGAACCCGCTGAAGGAAGGGTCCTTTAACATTTTTGAAAGAGCTTAGAGTATAGAAGCTACTGTTGTTAAAGGATGACATTACCTAGGTATGTAAGGTTTGGTTGTTTCCCTTGTCTCTACCAGCTTCATTCCGTTATCATTTGAAGTATAACTGATCCTTGAGCAAGAGCTAAAGTGCTAAATCCTCTCCTTGCATTGTGTTCTCTTTTAGTACTGTAATGTCGCTTAGCCCTGGTTTTGGCTTCTGATGTTTTCTAGACCCTTTGAATAAAACAGAGACTTTCTGGGTTTAGCATAGGAAACTGTAAAGCAGCTAAATTAAGTTAGCTTTTGTTTTGCAAGTTGTCCAGCATGGGTGCAGAGAACGCATCTAAGCGTAAAATTATTGTGCTATGGTGTATGTATTACATTGAGGGGAAGGGGGGCAAGATACAAAGGGACTATATCCCACCTCCATTTTTTCCAGAATGTAAGGTTCTTACATTTCATTTTTCATCCAAATTGGACTTTTCATCCAAATCAAGTTTGTAGTATTTCTTTTTTTCATCTTCTACTCCCTTCATGACTAGAAAACCATCCATTGGTGGCGGTTTTCTTTTGGAAGTAGTGACAAAGAGATTGCTTAAGTTTGTTTTGTGATGTTGGTTGTTTGTGAATTTAATTCCCAGTAATGCAACATGAACCATTGTGTCACATGAATACATGTAAAGTCCTTCAACTTTCTGATTGTCTTTGACACCTTTCATAAATGCTTCATTACCGTTGCAGATGAAAATGTTCTCTGTTGGCAGTCAGGCTACACAGCATAATTTAACATATGATTAAACTCTTCAAGACCCTTACAAACTTAACTTGGTATAAATCAAACAAATAGTCCTCTACAGCTGTATGTCATGAGTGAAGTTGTCATGTTTAGGTAGTTCTTAATTTTCTCAGCACAGATAAGCATTTTGTTTCTAAAGTTGTGAACGATGCATATGGCCAGGTTGCGCTGCACTCAAGACTGCATATGCACTAGTGACAAACTTGAACAGCTGTTATACTGAATCTTAGAACTTTGTGTTGTACCGCTTTTTAAAAAAGGAGGGGAAAAAGCATTTTAGTATAAATTTTTGTGACCTGTGAAAGACTACAAAAATACCATTTGGATAATCCAGATTATTTGCCGAGATTACTCTGTTTGTTAATGTATTCTGGGGGACTGGCAAAAAACAGATAGTACCCCAGACAGGTTAACCACTAAAAACTTTTTTACAAGCTGAAAAATGTGGTGTCATGACATAAGGCAGACATTGGTATGTCAGATTATATTTTTCTTTCCTAAATTAGATGTTAAGCACATTGGAAACTCAGTAGGAACTAGGAGATTCTGCCTCTGAGAAGTGATCTGCAATGGATCGTTGCATGATAATAGGCCTTTGTGTGAGGCAGTGACCCCCTAAACCTTGGGAAAACAAAACAAAAAGCGATGCCTGAATCACATGTGTGAATATGTTACTGTGCGGTGGTTTTAATGATTTCCAACTTTGTTGTAAGGAAAAGCTATTACTATTTGTGTAATAGCTATTGAAGTCTTATATAAATTTTGCTAGCCTAGCAGAATATGCTAGACTGTATGATTTTGGTTTACTTTAATACACTAATTCTAAGATATATTAGTCTGGTTGCTGCTACATAAGCAGCAGAGTTGTCCGTGCATTGAGGTTAACAAGAAAACTGGAGTGGGAGCTGACCACTGTGATTTAAGATGAGGATTAAGATAACTGGTGGAAAACAAGATGTGGCAGTTGATGCTTCTCTCCTAGTGCTGTTCCAGTGCCTTGCAGTGTTATCTTCAAAATCTGCTCATGTGTAACCTTTGTGCTGTGTGTTGCTGATACTTAAAGTGTTTTTGTATTTGAGTATGGACTTCAAAATGCAGTCCTGAAAAGTTTTGCAGGGAAAAAGTGTATCTTTGTATGGCAAAGCATTTTTATACCATAGAATGTGATATTTCTAGAAAAAAAAAAGCAGCATTGAAGAAAACACAGTGTCTCGATAAAAGGTAAGCCTCATGAGCATGATGTTGAAATATTTTTTGACAATGAGATTGGAGAAGATTTCAGAGTCAGTCTTACTACTTGTAAAAATATTCTGAATGTCTGTTTGTCATGATTAAATTGTCATGGGACAAATTGCTCTAGAACAACAAGGGTGCAGGGACTCAAATTTCCAGTTGGGGCCTAGGAGACATTATAGTTTCGCCAAGTACTGTTGAAGGTTTTGGTCCAGTTACTGCCAAACGTTATGGTGCTCAGATAATCTTCCAATTTTTCTATATTTTATCATTGTCTCATTTTCTTTTCAGTGTGACTTTGGAATTATTTTGTGAGAGAGTTCAGGTTTCATGTCTTGTGGGAAAAAAATACGCGTATTCCTTGCACTTTTGCCATTTCTCATGCTGATTTTGAAGAGATTGAAATCTTGAGTTTGGGGGTTTTTTTGGGGTGGGTTTTTTTTTTTCCTTCCCAGAAAAATATTTCCAAGGAGACTTACCTCTGTGAAGTTCAGCATATTGGGGTTTTTTATGCTTATTCAGTATATCACGGGAAATGTTAAACAAAAGAAAAGTGTAAGAATGTGAGTAAACCAGGTCTTTAATAGCTCTTGCTCCTTTAAAATATAGGACTACTTTTCTCCTTAAAAGTACCTTTCCAACTGTTAGTACCTTTATAATTACCTTTAGAAGTACATTGACTTACAGCAGGTTGTTGATTCAGGGAAGCAGGGGAGAATGAACAGAAAAAAACTATTGTACTTGCTGCTGTCTGTAAACGTGCTTTGTCTTGACCATCTCAGTTACTAGCAAGTTAACCATACACAGAAATGACAATAGTGCACCAACAAGGAGTATGGTAAAGGAAATTATTTGTATGGTCATGTGTGCCATAAGGAGTACTACTGGAATTTCTTTTTCTGCTGGAAATAATCTTTTAATGTTGGGTTTTTTAGTAATCTGTCTTCAGACTTTTAAGGATGTTCAGCCTTGCAAGATCAGGGTTCTTCTCAAGGGAGGAATAAGGAAAATAGAATTAACTTTTTTTTTAAAAAAAAATTTAAGCTAAATATATTTTTCTTTGTTTAGCTTAGAGCAATAAATGTAGATCTCCAGACTGATGCTGCTCTGCAAGTGGATATCTCGGATGCACTCAGTGAGAGGGACAAAGTGAAATTCACTGTCCATACAAAGGTAAAAGCCTGGGTTTGTACATGGAACATTTTCTTAATTATATAGAAAAGAAATTTTGCTTAAACTGTTTATTGAAAGCAGTGTAACGCAATCCAAAGGAAATGAGAAAGTATCATTATCTCATGTTTAAGAGACTGTGTAGCTGCAGTGCTTAAGAAGATGGCTAAAAAGTTAAGAAGTTAAAAAACTGTTTAGAAAAAAGTGACATTCAGATTTCTGTACTGATGTGTTGTCATGCCATTCCCATGCTTATTAATTTGCCTGTTTGGAGGTAGAATCTTTAATATACCTCAATCTTCCTCAGTGTAGTTTTTTATTAGATTAGCCATAGTTTCGGATTCTAAAAATACAGAATCGTAGAATCGTTTAGGTTGGAAAAGACCTTTAAGATCATCCAGTCCAACCATTAACCTAACACTACCAAGTCCACCACTAAACCAATTAAGGGTAGAGTAGTAATTTCATGTTTCCTGGCTTGGTGGCTGGGTTATTTTTTAATGAAAGTAAAAACTAGGAATCACTAAGGTTGGAAAGGACCTCTAAGATCAGCAGTCCAACCATCAATCCAGCACCACCATGTCCACTAAACCGTGTCCCAAAGTGCCACATCTACCCATTTTTTGAACACAAACGGGTAGATGTGGCACTTTGGGACATGGTTTAGTTCCATATTTCATAATGGAATTACATTTAAGAACCATTTTGGAATTACATTTAAGAACCATTTTGGAATTACATTCAAGAATTGTTTTGAGTTACTGTTTTTTTTATGGCTTGTCGTCTGTTTTTAGATTTGAATGTTTATTGATCGCAGAATCACAGAATAGTTGAGGTTAAATAAAATTTCTGGAGATCATTTAGTCCCATCTCCTCCCTCACTCCCACCATTAAATCAAGGCAAACCAGAGCACATTGCTCAGGACTTATCTGTTTGAGTTTTGAATATCTCCAAGGGCGGAGACTGCACAACCTCTTCAGGCAACCCATTCCAATTGATTACTGCACTAATTAAGATGGGGGTTATTATTGCTGTATGAACTTTTTTTTTGGTCAGATCCTTACTTGGATTATTGGATTATTTTTACAGGGATTTTTTTTTGTTGTTCCTTCAAGGTATTTTTCATATAGTAATGAAAAACATTTTGTTTTCTTGTTTTTTTTGGTGTGTAGTTTTGGTTTTTTCCCCCATAATTCTTCCTCCTTTTCCCCTTCTAGAGTTCCTTACCAAATTTCAAACAAAATGAATTTTCTGTTGTCCGGCAACATGAAGAGTTTATTTGGCTTCATGATTCTTTTGTTGAGAATGAGGACTATGCTGGCTATATCGTGAGTATTACAGTTCTTTCTGTTTATGTGCAATATTTTCTGTGGACAGTATCAAAAGTACTTGTGACTGCTTTCAAATGCAGTGGAAATGGCAGATGTTCATTCCTTCTAAAATCAGATCAGATGCTCTGATACTTCATTTTATGCACTTACACAAGATTAATTGTTGAAGCAACCTTGGAGGAAAGTTACTGTAGTTGTCATACTTTCTTGCCTTTCACTCCTAAGGAGTGAGTAGTTTAATCTGTATCCAAGTGTATTTTTAGTCCACCATGTTAGAAGTGTGGGAAATAGGTGAACTGTATAACTTGGTGGTATTGTTTTTGCAAGCTAATGTTTAACTTAGTTACAAGTTTCATGTTGCCTTAGTTTTAGATGGAATGGCAGAATGCAGTAACTGAGCTCTAGTAATTAGGCTTTTCCAGTTTTCATTATGAAGATCAGAATCATTTTACCATAAATCAGTTGGAGGGGAAAAATAAAAAATGCAAATACCATCTAGAACTACAGAAAAAATTAATACACAACTTATGTTTTGAAGTTTATTTCAGGCCTCCGGGGAACAGAGGTCCCAAAATAGTCACCTTAGGATACTGCCTATTAAAAATGGGTGCTGCTGTTCATACTTTAATTACAAATAGGAATATTTGTCATCTTTTTGTGAAAGTTAGGTATTCATTTTGTGTTTGGGGGGCTGTCTACTGATTCAGAAGGTAAATATCTATTTCTAATTGGCTAGTGGGTATATTATGATGAATATAATCTGTGATGTGTCATACCATTCTTGAGCTAGTCTCTTTTTAGTCAGAAAAGCTATTTGAAGTGACTAGACCTTCAGTGTGGTAATAACTAGTTTCAGACAGTTGGCTGCATAGATGCTGGATTTTTCTTTTTTTAATGCATTAATGTAATGGACAATTATCGGTGAACTAAAATTTAAGCACAGTTGAGCTTTGTTCTGTGTCCCTTTACTGATAGCAATTCAGGACTAGTTTGACTGTGGTGTTTTCTCTTTCAATGTTCATGTGCTATAGTACAAGATTAACCAAGAGACTTGTTTACTGTGTGCTTTGTTATTTCAACAGATATATCTTTAATGTCAACAGTGCTGCAAGAAAGAACTAGTGCCTGCAAACAATATGGAATGGGGTTTTTTTTTTGTTTAAAGTTTGGGGGAGTTATAAACGGATGGTGTGAAAGCAATTGTGGAATTCTTTTTTCTTTAAACAAGAAACAATTCTTACCAAATAAGCTAAACCAAAACTAATTATAAAATAATTATTTCAAGTTTTAATTAATTGTATTGGGAAAGCTTGGTATTATTTGGTTTCTGTTGTAATTCAACTACCGAAGCCATTAGTTAATTCTTTAGTAATCTTCAAGGACACTTGGCCAAAATTGGTGTAGTAATGCAGCATGTCCAACTCATGAATGAGAGAATTTATCCATAAATGCTGTAATGAATGATGAAAGAGAGTGCCATATATTAAAAAGCTGCAGGCAATTTACAGTTCCTGTACTGAATGGATGTTGTTTGACTGAGATGATGAGCAATTTTTAAAAATTTGATTCAATTCCAGATTCCACCAGCACCACCCAGGCCTGACTTTGATGCCTCAAGGGAGAAATTGCAGAAACTTGGAGAAGGGGAAGGATCAATGACTAAAGAAGAATTCACCAAGATGAAACAAGAACTGGAGGCGTATGTAGACTTGATTGCTACTTTTTTCTTTTGGTTTTTTTATCCCTTTATTTTTTTTAATGCTGTTTGTTGCCCTTTGTTTCTGATTTCACTGTAATGGTTCTCTGTGAGATACAGGCTTGAGAATCCAGTTGCTACATAACCAGGGTTATCTTAGTGATCATGATCAGAGCCATTAGGAAAATTGTAGAAATAATTTCATGGAAGATCTTCTGAAACAGGAAAAAAAACAGCTTGTTCTTGAGCATTCTTTTATAAGGAAAAAAATAGTTAGATCCTTTTCTTCACAGAACACCTGCAAAGGGAGGAGGTAACCTCTATCTTGTTTAGTTCTGCTGTTCCACATTTTGTAAGCATAATGGAACTTTAAGGTTTATACACGTAGTGTTTGAACTCAGTATTTTTGCATGTGGTTGGTACTGTAAATATAGATGCCAACCTTCTGTTCCCCAAGAAATACGGAGATTAGTAGAAAATACTTTTTTTGACACTCCCTTTTTTTGCACAAGGAGAATATGCTTCCTGAAAATAGTATTTTTCCTTACTGTGAATTTAATGTGTATCAAAATATCTGCTCTAAGGCTTTTTGTTCGATATTGATTTACACAGTGAAGTTTCTCCTTGCTTCATCCATTTTCCTTATCATGCATTCACTTCTTTGATCTTTTTCCTGTCATTGGTTTCAGTTTTCAAGTGTATATTTACGCTGCTTCTAGACTGCTTCTATCAAGAGCTCTGAATTGGCAAGAAAAGTACACAGAACTCTTAGAACTGCTGCTTTCTCTCCGAACTCCAGCTGCTGTGAGCAAATGTCTTAAAAAGCTCTGTATTAGTGTTACGTACAACATAATTTATAGCAGAGTAGATATACACTTCATATGCAGAAAACTGGAAATTAGCAAAACACTATAGATTTTAAAGAATCTGTGGTTTTCCAGCGGCCCTGATCATGA
Source organism: Pelecanus crispus (assembly GCF_030463565.1). Classification (NCBI taxonomy): domain Eukaryota; kingdom Metazoa; phylum Chordata; class Aves; order Pelecaniformes; family Pelecanidae; genus Pelecanus; species Pelecanus crispus. The sequence continues at coordinate 44,994,289 of NC_134648.1, read as the reverse complement.
TTCTCTTGTGGTCTGGTTAGGGGTTGGATAACACAGAAAACTTTGGGTTTCTTCTACTGCCACCTCCATCCTCTGCATCCTCCTTTTTTGTCTTCACTGAATGACTACTCTCTCTGAGATCAAACATCTCCCAACACTGGCCCTGCCGGTTTGCTGGTATGTAAATCTTAACCTCCTTGCACATAGTGGAAGGAAAAGTGTTGATGATCATTTCACCATTTGACCTCAGAATGTGGAAAAGAGCCCCTTCCTCATTTCTAGGCAAGTTACATCTTATTCATTGAATTTGCAAAGCAAAATGGATTCTAGCAAACTTGTATTGATAAGAATGCCTTCCTCTTAATTAAATCACTAATGAGTAATCACTTTAAAGTTGAGTTGGCTGAACTGGGCAGCTACATGATTGTCATGGTTAAACATGATTTTTTTCATTGTACCTACCAAATGCAGCACTTGATTTCACTTTTAGAACCACTATGAAGCAAGACTTCCACATAAGCTTCAGCCCCAAAAGGCTGGGTGCTTTAACATGGAATAAAAGACTGCTATCTAAAGAGCTAACAAAACTACATGACCATTTGCATAAGTAAGGAGGGTGCAAATAGGCAAGGGGATGGAGATGGGGAGGAAGGAATTTGCACATCAGCTACATAGTGCCTAGTGACTGTAGTCTGTATCGCAATTTCTTGATTTTTGGGGAGTTGGGGAAAGGACCATTAAATGAGGTTACACTTTCAGCAAACCAGTCTGTGTTAGCTAGCCTTAAAAATTAGAATGTATCAGTTGAGTCTTCATTAAAAGTCTCTCTGTAATTTGTTAGGGCTTCAAATTCCCCCCTAGTATTAACATTGTACTATTTATTTATGTGTATATCAAATATTGGAGTGATAAACTCTACTATATCAGCTTATAATTTTGTATTCTTACTGAGGATCTCTTAAAGCTGCTCACTAGGCTTATCTCAAACTTAATTGCTTCATGTGAAATTCTTATGTCTGTCTTGTTTCTTGTTTTCAGTGAATATCTGGCAATATTCAAGAAGACGGTTGCAATGCATGAAGTGTTTTTGTGTCGCGTGGCAGCGCATCCTATTTTGAGAAAGGATTTAAATTTCCATGTATTCTTGGAATATAATCAGGATGTGAGTATTGAAAACTGAATTGCTGGCGAGAGAAATCAAGATGTACTTTTATGGTAGGATGGAAAATTGATTAAGAGGGCTTTACCTCCTGCAGCAAATTGCATCAATTCTCTCATACCAGACATATTTGTATTGTAAAAGTTAGAAAGTCATTTAGTCTGTAGGAGTTAATTTTGCTGCCAGCTGGGGAACCAAGTGCACTATGTGCTGTAGTCTATTAATGGGAATCCACTATGTTTTGGATTAAAATGATTAGCTTTTGGTGGTGATTTCAACATGACGTTACACTTGTCCACTCTTTGACTGAAATTTTTTTTTTTTTTTGGTGAGGAAGAATGATGCAACAAAGAACACTGATTTTTAGGATTTAGAACTATGGTTTAAATTCTGTTACTAACAAAACTAGGGAGGATTTCTAATGAAATGTTCTGATAAGTAAAGCCTCTTTGTTAATAATGTACGTGAAAATTTGGTTAATTTTTTTTCTAGGTATTGGACTAGTGTGGCTATCCACATATTACATACAGAGTTGCTATCTAATTTTGAGTTAATGGAGAAGACTTGCTGGATTCACAGTAACTCTTTGGTGTTGGAGTTAGTGGTTGCTTATATTCTGCAAACATTTCTTAGTTGCTTTTTAAAATTGCAGAAATCAGCATTGAATGTTGAAGAACACATTACAAAGATTGGCTCGACTGAGTGTACATGCTTAACTTCAAAACATGTTAACAGAGGATGCTTTTGTTGCTTGATGTAGAAATGCTTACCGGTCAGGAACTTGGTTTTACCGAAATCAAGCAAATTTAGATGGACTGGAAGAGTGTGAGGAGGCTGAAACCAACATTATCCTCAGTGCAGTGAGGGGTAAATGTTTCTGTAGTTTCTGAAAGTCAATGATCTGCCATTCTACACTTAAAAGAGCAAAACCTGGTTATGTTAGGTTAACTCAACAGCTATACTGTGCGTGATAAATACTGTATTATTGATAACTGAAATGTACCCCTTGTACATTTGGCATTATCTGTAGGTGCTAGAATGTTGCTGGTGGTTTTTTTGGTTGGTTTTTTTTTTTTTTTTTTGGTGTCATCCCCTGCCGGAATAGTATTTTAGGTGATAAAGAACAGCCTAGTAAATGAGGTAGTCCGTCATTCTGGGTGCATGGTGCCCTGTCCCCATTAATGCAGAGTATAAGACTAAGCAGAGCGCAGGAGTAGCAAATGGTGGTATGTAGTTCTATATTTTTTTTTTAAAGCTTCTGTTGCCTCCAGAAAATGAACTAACTTGATAATTGAATTTGTTTTTCAGTTGAGTGTTCGTGGGAAAAATAAGAAAGAGAAACTTGAAGACTTCTTCAAAAATATGGTTAAATCAGCAGATGGTGTCATTGTTTCAGGAGTAAAGGTGATTACTGCTTAACATAGAAAAATTTAAAATGTATGAACGTTGTTGTCCCCTTTTTTAATGAAGCAGAATTTTACATAGCTACAAAAAAGGGATTTCTGTAGCGATGTCTAACAAGAATTAGAGGCAGAGTATGGGAAGGAACCTGTGGCCCTGGATGCAAGATAACCGAAAGCTATCTGTTCCTTCTGTGAAACAAGAGCTTTCAGTACTCTTTCCCCTGTTTTATGAAATTAAGCATTTTTTTAATGCATAGATAATTGATAATCTTGGTTTTTGTTCTGGCCTGTCATTTTATATAGTGGGAAGGTGCACTAGCTTTGACAACTGCTGCAGCTCAGAAATTACTAACACAGTGTGAATTTTACCAGCCTTGTAACATCCTTCTACTGTTTCAAAGCTAAGAGCAGCAGGCAGTAGAGGTGATACTATTTTTCCCGGTAGATGCAAGAATGTAACTGAGACATTTTGATTTTTCCAAAAGTTGAAAGATTGGTTTTATAAAAAGCATAAATTCTGCAGAAGATGATTTTGATCTCCTTTCTTTTTAGTGGTAACTTGGCATTTGCAAGCAAATTAGAGGAGCTAAAGTTCCTAGTTGTTGAGTTTTGAAACTGCTGGAAAGTGGATATAACCATGGATTAATTATGACTGGGAGAAAAATATGAAGTCCAAGTAACCAGCAGTTTTCATAAGCATATTTTTCAAAGCCCATGTTGTAGGCTATTCCATGGTATTGAGCATCTGTGCTATTTTAGAGGGTTTTTTTAAAATAAATGTAAAACAACCAACTCGAATTGTATACAGAAAATATTAAAATTTGCCTACATTTACCAACTTGAAAGAAATCTTTATCAAGATCAGTGTTCCTGAGCTAGGAGTTCATATTGTCTCTTCTGTGACTGCAGCATTTGTGCAACTGGGAGTCTTTCTTCCCCTCCCCTTTTTGTAGGTAGATGTCCTTTCATTAAGTACTTGACATTTATTCTATTTTTCTGTCACCAAAGTGGTAGTTAGTAGTGAAATTATTTCCTTCGCTTCAGGTTTAGTTATGTAGAATTTTAAGATGCTTGTTACAAATTCCTAATTCTTAATAAATTCTTAATAAAACTTCAGATCATGATGAAATAAGTGAAGAAGAAATCAGTTTACGTAAGTGCCATTTTAGACAATAAAAATAGATTGCATGTCATGTCACAGCAAGAGCAATATATGCAAATTTACTCTGCAATTGCTCTGTAGAGTGAGTGAAATCCTGTTTTTTAAATTGTTCTTGTTTTTTGTAGGATGTGGATGACTTCTTTGAACATGAAAGAACATTCCTTGTAGAATATCACAACCGAGTCAAAGATGCCTCTGCCAAATCTGATAAAATGACAAGATCACATAAAAGTGAGTTCTTTTTCCAGGGTGAAAATAGTACCAGTTGAAGTGTACAGAAGTGGTTCATGAAGAGCCGTAATTTTTAGTTTTGTTTTTGCATGCAAAAAGTTAATTAATTTCTCCAAGCATAGTCTTCGGATAGTCTAATGAAGTTTAATCTGACTTTCAAAGTTTAGCCTTTGCTGTAACAGACTGGATAGCTTAAGAACAGCCCTGATGCGACACTGAAGATACCTTGATTCTTCATGCTGTCCCTTTGAAGAAAAACACACTTTATGTAATAATATTTTAAGTCTGATTTTTAGTCTTTAAAGTGTAAAGGTGGGTAATATAGCAGTATATGTGATTTTACTCCTAATGAAGTTGCTCTTGACTGGATGAGCTTGCATTCATCAGAGTGCAATTTTTTGGCACACTAGGCATTGCATTACCTTGCTGAGCAGCAAACTCCTATGTGGACTGTTAGTTCTAGACTGGGAAGTCAGGTTTCCACCTTTCAGCCTTTTTGAATGGAGACTGGAATGTGTGCACTCAGTAGCTTGATTTGCAGGACCCCTTTTCTTACTGAGGTGAGGTTTTCCACTTAGCTATTGATTTCCCTTCCTGACCGGAGTGCTAGCTAATGTGATTTCTGGAAGCTCTAGATAGTTTTCTCAAGTGCAATGCATTTATGTGAGAAAATGGAAAATCTTTGGTTTAGGACCACTGTGTTTGGTTTATAGGATTACTGTGTTTTGAGAAGCTCGGAAAAAAATTGACCTTCATTGCCCTTGATTTTTAAGTTTTTGTGCCTAGATAAAATTGAACTACTAGATTCTATCTACTTTCTGGAAATTTGTGTCTGATTCACAGATTCTGTCTTCACTATCTACAGTAATACAGTTCACACAAAACCAGGCCACAAACCTTTTATGAGTCTCCATTGGTAGGGACTCGAAAGTGGATATTGAATGAGACATTAAACCAAGAATTTACTGAGCTCTTCAAACGCTTCTCTTGCTGTCGTATCAAGACTGAGTCTTTTGTAGCTTTACTATTTATGCTAAGAGATGGGGAGAGTCAGTTACGGCTTAATGAAGTACTAAGGGGCCCTGTGTCTTCATTCAGTTCCCACCTGAAGTGGTTCCTGGTGTTTTGTTTGCTTTCTTAAAATGAAAACGACTTCATTCATGGTAGTTTGGTGCCAAATATTAGTGAGCCTTTCACATTGGTTGTATTATTAGAAATGAGGTTGTAGAGGATCCGATTGGAAAGGATTGATCAAACTTATGACAAAGCTTCACTGGTTTTCAGACTCAAATCACCTGGGATGTTTATTGACAACTTTGATCAAACTGCAAATTGGGACAAATGGCACCTTTTGAAATTCCGGCTAGAGGAGTAGAGCAGTGACCTTGGAAGCCTGTTTTGGAAATGGGCAATCTGTAGTTTATGGGTAACTTATGACAGACAGACAGCTGCAAGGCTTGCAAAGATAGTGACTTCCTATTTCCAGCAGAAAATCTATTTTTCTGTTTCAATGGGAGTAATAGAAGGGGAGGTTAATGGCTTCCTAATACCATTCTTTACTGTAACCAACTGCACTGATGCCCTTGGGATGTATGGAGTAATGAATTGGGTGGAAGGTGACCCACTCAATCTGTTAAAACAAGGTTGTGTTACTTAAAAAAAAAATTCTGCTTAAAGGCATATAAACTTCAAAATTAACAAGGAAATATATTTTCCTGTTCATTGCTTGGATTTGTTAGCGTTTTCATCATCCATTGAGTTTATACTAAAAGCTCTTTAAAAAAGCCATCTGTGCAAAGATTTGATTTTTATGATTACTGTATAGCAGTACCTCACTAGTCAAATTACGCAGCCTTCTTTACAAACCCTGCTTCTAACTTCATTGTTTAAAATGCTTTAACACTAATGCTACATCAGCCAGTGACCGCTTGATGAGGTAAAGGTTTCCTGAAAATTTGGCGTGTGATAGAAAAGGTGTTGTGCATGTACCACTGTATTTCAGTAGTTTGGAGTTTGCATTCAATTTACTGCTTTCAAGCACACAGACTTACGCTTTGTTGTTGTTAGACTGTGAATTTTTTTTTTTCCCCCAAATAGCTTTAGATGTTAGGTTCAGATTTTAATTCAGACTTTAGCCATTGAGTTTGTACATCTTCCACCAAAATAAAACCTAAGAAAGTTGCACAATAAATTTACCCAGCAGGTGCTAATTGTATTAACTATTCCTAGATAAATTACAGACTTCATGATTTGGTGAGAGCGCCACGTTTATTGTGTGAAGTTGTCTTTCATAAGTGACATTATTGAGATTTTATTTCTGTTTTTGTGTTAAAGCATATTCCTTTTAGAAATACACCTACTCTTGAAGAAAGAGAGGAACCTAAAAATTTTCAGAAAGAAGAGGAATGAAATAGTAAAACAAGTGCTTGTTTGTTTTTCTAGATGTGGCGGATGACTATAATAGAATTGGTTCTTCATTATACGCATTAGGAACGCAGGACTCCACAGATATATGCAAGTAAGATGTTGTTAATAACTTCCGGGGGAATTTGCTAAGTAGCAGTCTTAACGGTGACCTGCTGAGATTGGTAGCTCTCTTGTGATGAGAAAACCAGAATTTATTATAGTTACATCACGTTAAGAGATTTTCCTCTCTAGTGTTTCATTTCTGTAACAGGCTGTTTTAATATTTTTGCTTTAACGTTTGTCTTGGAAAAAATATGCTCTTTTCTGCAGTTTGTAGAAAATTACACAGATGAAATGGAAAAGTCCTCACAGAATAAGAAAAAACCCCAACTCTTTCACCAGGTTTTTTTAATTGTTTTAAGTGCTTTGACATGTGCAGCAAGAACAGGTCTCAGTCTGAGTATACTGATTTTTGTGGGTGTTCCCTGTACCAACATCTTGAAAAGTAGTTTTGCTGTTCTGGCAATTTTACTGCCTTTAGGAAAAGAAAGGAATCTACAGAGATCCCTAAAACTTTGAAATAGAAGAGGGCCTCTATGTACAAATGTTTGTCCTTTAATCTTTCAGTGATTTGCTTGAATATGAAGTTTGGTGTAAATGAAAGTAAAATTTAGTTAACTAGCTTAAAGATGTTGATGCTTGTGAACATGTACACTTTTATTAGAGTTAGTGTGATGACAGATAGGAGATGAGTATGAAAGTTAACTTATTTTTATTAATTTACCTGAATTACAGTGATACACTTCCAAGTGTGGTGATAGCTTACATATTGATTATTTTGATTATAGTATTGAGATTTGATGTAGTCTATTAGGGTCTGTCAGGAATCATGGCTGTCTCCTGTCAAAATAGGATGATTTGACTGTAATTCCATCTGCTGTTACACTGAACTCTAGTATTGTCTCCTGTGATGATGTGCCACATTGTTGCTCAGCCTCCCTGAATTCAAAGTAGGGCATGTGTCATGTTTACTGTGTGAAGAAAAGTACATTCAAATTTGAGTGAAGGACACTTGATAATAGCGTAGGACTGTTAACCAGGGTGGTAATGTTTGGGGTTTAATTCAGAGAAGCATAAAGAATCCCTGAGGAGCTGGGCAATTATTCTTTAGTAAAAAACATCCATCCATTATGCTTTGTTTGTCCCTTACCTCTTCTTAAGTTGTACAATTCCCAGATGTTTGATGTGCTACAATACGAAACTATGTTCTCTGCGTTCGGTGAATTACAATTCTAAGCAGTGCCTTGGCAGTCTTTACTGCCAGACGCAAATTATATTTTGAGTTCTAGAAAGCAATTGGACTGTTCAGATTAATGTTGTAATATAAGCTGTTTCCTTTGTGCAGGTTCTTTCTGAAGGTATCAGAGTTATTTGACAAAACAAGGGTATGTACTATGAAGCCTTTTTAGATACATTCTTTGTGTACATCCTGGCAGTGCCAGGAGATCTTGTGTCAAGTAGACATTAATATGTGGATGTTTTATGGATGCTGCTATATGAAGCATTTAAGCAACATGTGGTAGGGAATGAAAAAGCATAAGATTTCAGTCATCTGTTTTGTAAAGTGATTGATCCTTAGGGGTCTTCAGTCTACTAAACATTTCTAGGCAGTCTTCCTTTCTTCTGTGTAATACACTAGTAAAGCTGCTGTTCCTCAAAAATGCTTAGAGGCCTTCCATACTTGTTACTGGGTATCACAGAACTTGTTATGGAAAAAAGAAATGAAGAAATGTAATCCTCAATACAAAAAATGGCGGTCATGCTGCTTTTTTCTGGAGCCACGATCTGTTTCCTGCAATTATTAGGCTCAGAAATACTATTGCTGATGCTCTTAACCAGATTTTCAAGTATCTTGTCTCTTTTGCCTTATTTGTTTGGCTTGGTAGAGCAGAAGATACATACCGTGTATTGGGAAAACTTTTGAATGAAAAATGTATGCATTTCCTAAACACAGTTATACCTGCATAAATACGTACTTTAAAGAAAACAAAGTTAATGGAATTACTTGCTTTGACCTAAAATGTTGCCTTTTAGAATTTTTTTTTTTAAATTAGGTTTAAAAAATGCACTTGCAGACTATTTCTAAATTCACAGAAATGTCTGTTTCAAATACAAAGAAGTAAGTTTATTGGGCTTTTGGACCATTTAATACATGCAGTCACACACCTAGTCTGCAAAGGTGCCTTAAAAATTTGTTTTTCTTTGATCTCAAAACACAACTTCTTGTGCAACTCTTTATTCCAGATAAGTTCTTGTTTCTCCACTGTTTTCTTAGTGTATGATACATATAATTGAAATTGGAAGAAAGCATTGTTTAAAATAGAAAGCTAGTTGTCAATTACTGCTTGCACAGTAGGTTATTGCTTATATTTTAATACAAAATTATATACTGCTTCTCGTGATGCATCTTTAAGTATTCTGTCACAAATACATGATCTTAGTTTTTGAAAAAGACAATCTGTCATGTACTGTTGTATATTTTTTGTTGTATTTACATCATACAAGTGAATACCCAAAATCCAGATGTTTTTAAATTGATGCTTTTACTTACTTTTTTTCCAGAAAATAGAGGCCCGGGTATCTGCTGATGAAGATCTTAAACTTTCTGATCTTCTGAAATATTACCTGAGGGAATCTCAAGCTGCTAAGGTGAATTTTATGGGTTTTTTTGTGCAGTGAAATAGTATTTCTTTTCTTTTTAAAAAAAAAAAAAAGAGAGATAAGGAAAGAGATATAAGGGACCATCTTGGGAAATACACAGCACATAGGTTAAAATGCTGCCACATCTAGCCTGCAATTTCTCCCTCAGCTGTAAAAACTGGATCTCTGTTGTATATAAGCAGTAACAATGCAGTTGCTGACTGTGGGACTGACTATTTGAAACTGCGTGATCCACTTACACTGTACGATTTGGCCCTGATAATTAGAAACAGTGTAAGAGCTGTTGGTGAATCGTTCATGTGTTTGCAGTGCATTTGCTGCTTGTAGACTGCAAGCAATTCTACTTCTTTTTAATATTCAACATGGATACTCCAGATGATCTGCAAGTGCTGATACAAAAACACATGGGCAAGATTTGATATTCTGTACCTACAGAAAATTTCATTCTTAGTGTTGTTTGATGTAAGATGATTAAGTAACATGACAGAATGACGAAGCATTTGACAGAAAATATGTGTTGTTAGATCACAGCAATAACTGTTGCACAAAAAAATGCTACTGCTGTTTCTTGGACCCGGTGTGTATTTCAAATACATTATCTAAATATAGTTGGTCTCTAATCTTAAGAAGCTGTGAAACTTCCCACGATTGCCCCTTCTTAGGCTTTTTGGAGTATCATCTAAGCCATCTGTTGCTAGCCTCTGTCAGACAAGATGCAGACCAAACAATATTAAATTGTGTGTCTGATCCAGTATGTGGATCCTATGACTTGCAGGATGAAGTAAAGTGAGTGCAAATAATTTAGTAAGAACTGAAATATAGCAAGAAGGACCAAAATTAATCTGATTTTTTTTTTTTTAATTATTTGGTATATACTAAAATCCTTGGGTAGATTCTTGTAAACTCTGTATGTCCGTTATGTTTTTTTTAATAGGATCTCCTGTATAGAAGATCTAGGTCACTAGTGGATTATGAAAATGCTAATAAGGCACTGGATAAAGCAAGAGCAAAAAATAAAGATGTGCTGCAAGCTGAAACTACTCAGCAAATATGCTGTCAGAAATTTGAGAAAATATCTGAATCGGCAAAACAAGGTATTTTGGTGGTCTTTGATCCTACATTACTACTTGAAAATTAACAGATCTTAGAGTATTATTATTGAGAATAGATTTTTGTTCTGTTTCTTAAGCTTAACTATTATCTTTTAACCAGTATTTACTTATTTTAGAAAGTTGAAATTATATTTTCCTTTGGCTCCTCATAGCTCCATTAGGCAGAGAAAATTATTTGTTAACCACTTTTTTTATATGAATATGATAGGATACAGAATGATAACTGCTAGCAGTAAAGGCAAACGTAATCTTTTAAACTATTGCTGGAATTCCTCTTTTGGTTTTATGCATTCTACTGTGAAGGCAGCAGTCTGTTGCAGAGATGATACTACATTAGAAAAGGGAGAGACCATGAAATGAGATTTCACTGAAGTTGCAGTGTTACAGTAGCTGTAGAGAAAAGGAACCTTACTTACATGTTGCCTTTTTCCTGGAAACTTACTTTCTTTTGTTTTTTGGGCTAAGATTGTTGTGAGTTGGTCGTCATCCGACTCATTTGGGGCAGATTTGTTCAAGGTTTAAAGAACCATGCTCTTTTGTTTTTATCATTTAAGAGTTATTTGACCCTGTAAATCTGGCTAATATTCCTATAAATGAGACGGTGGAGAATGAGTGATCCCATTAGCCACAAAGGTATATCCATAAAGCATACCTGCTTCCTCTGTTGTTCATGCTAGTTTTAGCTTAGTATCTTCCCTAGATACTTTTATATGTCAGCCTTCAAAAAATGTTGAATAAGATAATTAAATGTTTAAAAGCATCCACATTGCGGTCTTTTTTTTTTTTTTTTCAAAAGAGCTCTGTGTCCACAAAAGGTTAGCTAGAGATGAGGAACTGCAATGATCATTTGCTTTCATCCAACAATGTAGCAGTATCTGTGAGTCTGGAATGCGCTGAGTTTCTTGTTGCCTTCTCTACCCTTTATCTCTTCCATCCTGAAGGAAAGTCTGTTAACAGTTGAGGGACTAGCAACAATACTGTTAATGAATCCATTTTTACTTTCTGTAGAACTGATAGACTTTAAGACAAGAAGAGTTGCAGCATTCAGAAAAAATCTGGTGGAACTAGCAGAACTGGAATTAAAGCATGCTAAGGTAATTGTGATCCTTTTTGGCCTGTGTTTCAACTGATTTTAAATATTACATACTTAAACAACCAAAATAGCTACATTTGTTGTGTGACATGCACTTCATATTCAGGAAGGGGAATCTGAAGGTAAGCATCATCCAGAAAGGTGAACTTTCTTGAACAACAGGGGGCGGGGGGGAAAGTATAGGTAAAATATCTCTGAGGGACTGGTGTGCTTGAGGTACCTTTGGAAAACTCAGCTCCTTGAAGACAATTTTGGCTTCAGTTTGATGTTTCTCTAACTGTTTGATATTTATAGCTGCAGAGTTTGAATACCTGCCTATTTTTAAAACCTCATCTCACCGTTTTACTGTGAGATAGGAAGTGGTTTCTCCTGTTACCCAGATGTCGTGTGAGTTCAAAGTGTACAAAAATTCAGCTGTATTTCCCCTAAAGTCTTAAAACTTTTCATAATACTTGACACTATTCAGCCTTCCTACTCCTCTGTGTGTAACAGCTGTCTATATCCAGCCCTGAGTCTCCCGGGAATCCCCATGTTTGGTCATGAATGTACTGGTTACGGGTTTTAGTGAAATCAATAGTCCTAACAGTCATACTTGCAACAATTTTTATTGATTTACCATATCATGCTTTAGTTAGGGAATGAATCCACAGCGCTTCTGTCCTGCTTCAGTCATTGACATTTCATCATCTCTTGTAACTGACCCTTGCTGAATCCCTGTGTGCCTTGGAGTGGAATGCTTAAAAAACATCTCTAAGACTCACTTGTATTAACTCTGTGCAAGTCAAAATCTTGTAGTAATATTCTCTTGAGTTTTGACAGCTAATAACTGCAGAAGACGGGGAGAAAATGCTTAAGTTCTGTAGCTTTCAACTGAACAGATATGTGCTTCTTGGTGTCCTCAGTTTACCTGGAAGAGCTTGAATTTTTTTAGCTGTTCTTCATTTGTCACTGCAGCTTGTTTTTAAGATGTAGTTCTTCAGATAGTCTGTCTCAGTCTGTGACTTACCTTGTCTTAGTAAATTTACTAACAAGGAGTATATAAGGCTGTAATAGAAGCTTTGAACTGTAGTTTCGTTTTTGAAGGTGAATTCTTTTTTTTTTTTTTTTTTTTTGCTGACCCTTTTCACCTACTTTATCATGGAGCACTGTAAGATTCCCTAGACAGTTTTGAATATTTAACGCTTTGCAATATAAAAGGTCATTTTGACTAAGGGTGACAGTTCTTGAAATGTTAACAAACGTTGTGACTTGTGGAATGAAAGGATATTTTGTTTCTCGCTAGATTTGAGTTCTGTTTTTTCAAAGCCTGTGTCTTTTATTATTCAAAACAAGTTAGTACAGATGGATCAGTTTGGTTGCTGTGCTTTTATTTCTACAGATTCTGAGTTGGATTACTACAGAATTTACAAGCGCAATAGATCATATTTTTCAATTTTATATAATGGGAAATTTTCTTATTAATGCTATAACTAGCATATTTGAGGATAGGCTTATGGATATTTTTTTATTAGTCTGTACAGAGTATTGAAGGATGAAATGGTTTGGTGGAGACTTTCTGAGGTAGTTCCATAAAAGGAAGAAAGAAGATACGAAAAGCCTTGGGGTTTTTTTTGAGATAGTATTGTGCCCTGATGTGTGAAGAGCAATGTTAGGGGAATATGAAGGTTTCTCCTTGTCCTGGAGAAGATGTTTTTGTACTTGTGGCAATGCAAATCGTGAACAATGTTCCCATTTCAGGGAGGCTAGGTAGCCCTGGTTTTGGCTGGGCTAAGCTGGGGTGTTTGTAGACACCTAATTCCTCTTGCAGTAGAGCCAAAAGAGGGCTGGTAGAAGCAAAAAGAAAGCTGGTTTTTTTTTTAATGTAGGCAATAAATTAATGAAATCAGATCAAAAGCCCCCTGCTTTAAGGTTCTGGACAAAATTCTTTGCCTGATGCTACGGCAGTCCCTGTCTTCATGCTTTTGCAGCTACGGGAGGCAGGTGAAGTTCTAGCAGCCCCAAACTGGAAACTGCTTGGCTTGTCAATGGCCTGTGGAGCACAGCACTCCAAAACTTATGCAACATGACCTGTTATTCAAGTCTAAGTGCTCTTTCTGGCAAAAAAGCTAACCGGGCAGCAGGGGCTAGGGGCAACAGATCACACTGCTGCAGGCTTTTGCTACAAGTCTTCTCTTACGTTCTTTTTGCTGGAACAATAACGCCCAGACTAGATGTCATGCAGATGCATCTGTCTCTAAATCAGTCTAGACATGTGTCTTCTGGACTTGGAGTTGCCTGGCACAGAAGGCATGGAGGTGAAATCTGATGCAGCAGTGGGTGCTGGAACTCACCTGAGAGGCTGTCTTTGGGAGGAATTCAGCCACAGTGAAGGCAGCTGCATGACTTACTGTTAAAAGTTGTTTGTTCTGTGTGGAAAGAAAAACACAAATCCCAAAACACAGAGATTGCTGCACTGAAGAAGTCAGAATGACCAAACTATTGAGAGACGGTTCTGAGAGACAGCTCGCATTTCCTGAGCCGTATCAGGCTGTGGGGCTCTAGAAGCCTGGAGGGTGATAGGGAAATCAAGTTTTTAGTAAATCAAGGGCACTGTACAAATACTAAGCACACCCTCTCTGCCCAGTTATGTTTATACTACTTCCTTATAAAATACTTGTTTTAATCTGCTAATATCCTCTTATCCTTTCCTCGTTGCAGCTCAAGACTTTTGAAAAAGCTAAAAAATCAGACTGTGGGTTGAGATTGCTTTAAGTTGATGCAAGTGCAGATTCCTGCCAGGAAGGATGATGATGCATGACTGTTCCTTTCCCTTATGTTGGCAATTCCCTATTAGTGCACAGCTGCATAGTAAGATCAAGCTAAAAGTTGCTCTGGGTTTTTCTAAGCTTTACTTTCAGTCTTGTTTTCACAGCATCCCTTGTGTCAAAACGCATAGTTTTGACTGGGAGGGTCTTGAGAATGAGAGAGAGCTGCCGCCTTAGCAGCAGCATGTACCCTAGATTTACTTAAAAGTAGCTGCCAGACTGCAGCTTTAGATTCTGCTTGGTCTCTGACCTATACTAAACAGATTGATGTTTCTTTTTCTGTGGCCATTCTGGCTGACTATCCCTCTAGGGAGTGTTTAGCTTCTGTTTTGCTAGCTCTGTGTTTCTTCATGACTTCAGGCAGCTGTAGCTCATGTAAGACCTTATTAAGTGTTTGGGTATTTAGTGCAAAAGCTGCATTTAAACCTATTCAATATTTTAAACAGTTGGATTTTGAGGTGTTGCTGTGTTGGACTTCATGCCCAAGAAGGGAGGTTTGGTAGCTGGTGAAACTGCTAAGGTTATAATCATATACTTCAAGCATTTATAGCCTTGGCTGTACTTTTGTCTTTTGACAAATTAATTGTAACTGAGTAAGATAAGACACTTCCTTCAAATAAAAAAGAAAATTCTCAACATCTCTTTCCCAAATACTGATATATACACTCTTGCATCTATGGGTTTTTGTGGAAAGAGAATTCGTTGCATTCCTATCAACGGACATCTGTTTGGAACTGACAGAAGATGGGAGCAAACTCCAGTGCCTAAGGGATTTGGTTAAATGCTTTGTCAGTAATCCTTTCTTTCCTGAAAAGGATGTTTCTGTCACCATGGTTCTGCCAATAACTGTAGTATCTAGATCTTAGAGTCTGAGTTGGCAAGAAACACTTCTGAATCTGAATTTATAGAACTTTCTTGAGCTATTCTGATCTAAGTCAAGTATGTCAGATGTTGCCGCCAGAAAGAGTAATGGCTCACAGCCTCTATTGTCCCTGACTTACTGTAATTTAAATAAGGTTGTTCTTGTGAACTTTATAAATTTGATCTAATGAAAATGAATGATTTGCCTATTTGGAAAATTTCAGTAGATTGGCTGGCTAAGTCTGGAAACGACTGATGTATAAAGGATGTCTTGGTACCATCTTTTCTTTAGAGTACTGCACAGTGGCCTGTGAATTGCAAATATACTTCATACTGTGGATGGGCTGTAAAGAGATGGCCAAAAGATCACTGTCACGCTTTTGTTATAGGTAATATGCATGCAGTCTCAGTTATACTTCAGACTGAAGTATTCTGTTTAAAGACTGAAGACTTCAGACTGAAGTATTCGTTTTCATTCATTACAGCCAATAATCAGCTGTTCAGTAACAGAGACCTTAGATTTATGAATCCTGTATGCCGCAAAGATGGGCCACCAAGTCCCCATGCACCTCATGTATATTGAACGGTTCATATCACAGAATTACAAGCCTTTTAAATAGTTTCTGAGTGTCCTCTGCCAGTATAGGCATACAAGGACAAAAAGCTGTTGAAGCCATAACTGAAATCGCTGTCTTCTGGAGAAAACTGAAAAGGATTCAGTAGACACAACTGGGAATCTTCTACTTTGAAGTATTGAATTTAGTTAATTGCTTAATCTGGATTATGAGAACCTTAATGGGGGGATAGAATTACGATCTTTTACTTTTTTGGGCTGCGGGACAAGTGTCCTTCTGCCTGTCTACCACAGGTCACTTGGAATGCTTTCAACTGAAAAAGTAAGAATTACAGATTCTTTAGTACTTGTGTGGACTGTTTATCAAGGATGTGCAAATCACAGCTACTGGTACTGTTTGATTACATGCTTTTGTTTGAAGTTTTCTTTACAGGTTTCTTTTTGGATCAAAACAATTTTAGAAGGAAGCAGTTTCTCCCACGTTTATAACTGGGCATTTTATCTGAACCTGATAGGAATTACTCTTAACACTGTCAACAACCTAACATTGTTTCTTACACAGAGATTTCAGATTTGGGAGCAAATCTAGTACAGCTGTTTAATGGTGAATAACCAGTACTTTAAAGTGATCTAAGCACAAAACAGTGTAAATACTGTGAATACCAGGTTGGGTGGGTTTTTTTCTGGGAAGTAAATCCTGGCTTACTTGTCGATCACATTTGCTTAATTCACAATTTGAAGTGTCAGTTCTAGAAATTCATTCAGAAATCTGAAAGTCAACCTGTATGTTTTTATGGTAGAGTCAGAATGCTTTAAGTAGGATTTAAAACTGACCTACAAGTGTTTGAAAAGAAGGGCAGAACTTGGCCTTAGAGACAAAGCTTAGTTAATGTTCTGATAATCACTTCTGTAGCTCTGGCTCTAATGGCTAAACTCAACTTTGATGGCTAAATCACCTGGCTAAGTATGTAAATCAGTCTGTTGTCTTTCAAACAAGGCCTGTCCTTGAACAGAGCTATGAGCTTAGATGGCTGGTATGGCAAGGAGATACTGAGTCCTGTGAATTGGTTCACATTTCTTGAACTCGGTATTTGGTATAATATATGAATAATTCTGCTTTGGGAATAATATTCCAGTGACAGAGTAATGGTGATACTATATAAAAATGAAAACTTGGTAACTTTGAGCTTCATTGCTAAGAGAGTGCTCTGCAGTGAATAGTTTTTGTGGCCAGACTAGATCTTTAGTAAGAAACTTGTGAAGAAACATTGAAAGGGTACTAAATGCTTATTTTTGAATCTCAAGTCGGCTCCGTTTAGTTCCATGACACAGTGCTCCTACATTCAAAAAACTCTTTTAAGATGAAAGTTACTTACATAAATATTTCTACATAAGCTTAATACCTCTCTGTTCTCCTTTAGTGGTGTCATTGCTATTTAAAAAACATCTTTTTGCCATGAGTGTAAAAGAAAGTAGGGAAATGTGGTCATATTTTTCTTTATTTTTACAGGGTAACTTACAGCTGCTGCAGAGCTGCCTGGCAGTGTTAAATGGTGACACATAAGCTACGCTCCGTCCTCCCACTAACAAGGGCTGCCCTCCTCTGGATTTTGTTTTCATGACTTTAAAAGTAGGGATTTACAGTTCCCTGGAGAAAACATTTGACGAAGTGCGCATAAGCAAGCTCCTTCTTTCAAAAGAATTAAAACAAACACCTGAAAGTAGCTCCAGACTATATGAAGCAACAGCATTCTTGTTATACCTACATATTCATGTTTATTTAATCATTACATGCTTTCATTGTCCAGAAACCAAATGCTCTGTTTTTTGTGAAAATAGCCAATATAATTATGTTCATGTTATGAATACTATGATATGGCTGCCAATCTTATTTACCTTTGTAAGTAATTTCTGAAGCTCACCATTTGGAGCACACTGTTCAAATGGCCTAAATACTACCATTAGATATTTGAATATTGTTACTATAATGGCATTGTATACACTGTCTTAGTTTTTTTTCCATGTACTGATATCAAAAACTTAATCTTTTTTTCAATTGTGAACATTTCTTAGAAATTTTGGAGAACTTTGTGTAACCTTTATAACTATGATTTAAAAAGAAAAGCAAATGCATTAGTATGTTTGCCTTAACTTGTAGACTAATCCAATTATTGTAAAATAAACCATGGAATTGATTTTTCTAAAATTATGCAGACATTGTATCATCTGTAAGCTTAATATTTTCTAGTAAATCAGGTTAATTTAATTAGCCTTTTCTCTATTCATCCTGTAAAGCCATTCAGTAAGTATTGGATTGGTCTGATGCTAAATACTCGCCCAGTAATTTTTCTCTTGCATTCTCAGGTTTATCCATTTGCCTATCCGTTTGTCTGTGACTTTCCTATCAGTGTACTTAAATTGTTTTGAGCTTGGTGGCTGACTCTGCAATTTCTTTGGCAGAAATGCTTTTTAGAGAACTTTGTGGGTTTCTTTCCAGAAAGGGGAAATAAAGTGGCAAAGGGAGTTCAGAAAGTACATAAACTATCAATGAAAGGTAATACTGCCCCACTTTGATACAGAGAAGAAGCTTTGTTTCAGAATACAAAAAGTAAAGGTATACCCAATAAAGGAATACCTGAAAAGGATCTCATTCTGCTAACTGGACATAAAACTTAAGAGCTATGAATCCAGTTTTATTTGTTGTATTGCTTTGTCTCTTTTACTTGAACCATGAAACTTTTCCAAGAGGTGCTGTTCTGTTGTGTAATTTCAGGATGTCATAAAATTAGGCTTTAGTTTAAAATTGCTCTGCACAGTGGGATTGCTGCTTTATATGGGTATGTAGACCTTCAGCGGAGCAGCAGAATTTTGGGTGAACGGGACGTTTGGAGATGGAGATCAATGTAAGTCAATGTCTCTGTGATTACAGACTCCCTGTACTGCCGCACGGAGGTGTGTGTTTTGTTTTGGGTGGTTTTTTTCCTCAAATAGGGTGAATTGCACAGTGTAGTATACTTACCCTGCTGCCTTGCACATCAGAACATCTCAAAGGCAGAGAAGTTTTAGCTGAACATGCTGTTTGCGTTGTGCGTTGAGTTGCGTACGCATAGCCTCAGACTTTGGTTACCGGTGCCCAATGGCTATTAGCAACTCATCTGGTATATAGCTAGTATTTTCCAGCAATGGCTACTACAATAATACTGTGCTGTTCATCTTCCAGATATAACAGGTATAATTCCTAAGGAACTAATCTATAAATAGACTATAAGGGACAAAGATTACGCTGTACATACAGTTAACAAAATTGTAAATATTTTAAGTAGGATGTGGGAACAGTTTTTAGATTAGTCCTCGTTGTTCAGTGTTACTAGCTCATTAAATTTTTTTCAAGCCTCTTGGTATTGGGTGTGTCTCTTAACGCTCTAACCCCTGGCCGTGAAGAAAAATATTTAAAACGTGACCCGAGGACTCGCAGCTCCAAGGGGGAAAAAGGAAGAGCCCTGCCGGGCCGGGCGGGGGGGAGCGGGGGCCGCGGCTCTGCCGGGCTGGGCCCCCGCGGAGCTGCCCGGGAGCCGCTGGGGCCTGGCCGCGGGCCGAGCCGGGAGAGGGCGGCGGCTTCCCGGGCCGGGGCGGCTGGGGCTCGGCCGCCGGAAGCGGGCGGCGCGCCCGGAAGCGGATGAGCGGGCGGGGCGGGGCGGGGCTGGCTGCGGCGGCGGGGCAGCCATGAGCTGCCTGCGGGAGGAGGATGACCCGTACGTGGTGGAGGAGCCCAGCGACGAGGAGCGAGCGCTCAGCAGGTGCGGGAGAGCCCCCGCCGCGGGCGGGCCCGGGGCGGCCTGTCGCTGCCCCGCCGCGGGCGGGCCCGGGGCTGCGGCGCCCCTCCGCTCCCCGCTGTCGCCTGGCGTGCCCTGGCCGCAGCCGCGGAGGCGCGGCGGGGCCCGGCAGGCCCGGGTGCGGGGCTCCGCGGCCGGCGGTGCCCTGCGGTGCGCGGCGCGGCTCCCTCCCGGGCCGGGCGCTAGGCAGGGCCGCGGCCTGCCGCCCCGGGGCTGCAGGGGGGTCGCTTCGCGGCAGCCGCCGCGACTTTCTTCCTTGAACCTGGAGTATTCACATTTCTAAGCCTACAAAGGCCAGGGTGTAACAGATCCCTGCCCTTGCACCACGCCGCAGAGGCGTCGCGGCAGGCCACGGTCACTCAGCTGAAGCCCCGTTGCATTAAAACCAGAGTTTTAACGCCGACAAGCTGGTAAAAGATTTTAATACGTGCATTTCCCATATACACATGAATAAGTTTTACCCAGTGCACCCACACAGTTCAGATGTTCGTTCTCCAAATGACTTGGTCATTGTAAGCTGGTTTTCACAATTAGGTGTGTAATACTTAAATCTTTGTAGCTCAGAAGATGAGGTGGATGTCCTCTTACACGGCACTCCCGACCAGAAGCGGAAGCTGATACGGGAGTGCCTGACTGGCGAGAGCGAGTCTTCCAGTGACGATGAATTCCAAAAGGAGATGGAAGCGGAACTGAACACCACCATGAGGACTATGGAAGGCCAATGGAAATCACCAGAAATGGGTAAATCGCACTTAACACCTGCTTGCGTATGAAATCGTCATTAAGTGGTGTCCAGTTAAGGTGTGAAGTTAAGGTAGTATTCTGTGGCTAGAGGTATGTGTGGTGACAGTCGAGTGCTGTTTGAAGCCTACAGAAAATCTTACAATGGCCAATCGCTTCTGCAGAAATGGTCGCCAGGTGCCCCACTTCAGTGAACCCGTTTCATCTTTTCGAAGACTTGGATTTTGGTGTTTCTGAACTTGTCATTTCCTGCTTTAATATGATTTCTCTTTGTTGGCTCAGTCCCCTTTTTCCCAGTATCTCTATAACTTCTGGTTTAAGTTGTTCTTTCACATGTGTTTAGAAGTTTCTTGAGGAGGTTGCAGTGTCTTGTACTTTGTCTAGTGGCTCCGGCTGCTATCAGCATTTGGAGCCCTTTCTTGAAGAAAGGAGAAGCATGTGGTAGATTGAGATGCCAAATCAGTTTGGGGAAAAAGTCAGGAAAAATATTAAACTCCTTCTCCCTTACTTGCGCATAATTACACGTTACATCAAGTAGTAAAACTGTACTAAAGATATATGTGTTCTGGTGTTTGTGTGCTATGGGTGCAAGAGATGGATTGCTTTGGCATTTGAAGATCATCTGTTCTTTTTACCTATTACAAAACACCTAGTGAAGTGTTCTTAATTTCCTGGAGAATCAGCATAGTATTCACTTCAATGTAGGGACTTGACTCTGCATTGAGCCGGTTTAATAGTTTTATCTGTGTTAGTGGGCAGATCTGATCTGTAGGTTTTAGTTGTGCAATTGAGACAATGTGGCAATAGTTACACCACCACATCCATCCAGTGCAGAATAGGATTTTTGGTACGGACTGGCTGCGACAGATGTACTTGGCAATTCATCTATGTCTTTTTTGAACTTATGTGGCCCTGAAATTTTGGGGGATTTTTTCAGTGAATTTTATTGTAATCAAAGTTTGTAGAACAGTCTGCCACACCTGTATTTCTTTCGCATGACTGAAGATTTATGGAGTGTCTTGAGATTGTGTGGATTATATAGGGCAAAGGCATATTTGATGTGGTGTCCCGTGTGCACAGGGAGTGTAACTTTGGGGAAACTTCCCTTTCAACTGTACCTGAGGTTCATCTCCGAGGGAGTGAGCAGCTTTGCTCTGAGAGTGCATCTGTAAATGAAGTAACACAAGCGATGTGGATGATCAGGATGTGGGAATAAATTGGGAGAGCTGTTACTTAACAGACGCAGAGAAAGCGGAGCGGTTCTGGATAGAGTAACTTGAAAATGAAGGTTTGTTTTGGGCTGTATACTTGTTGTCCTTTTGGTGGGGTGTTCTTACCACTTCTCTCTCTAATTTCACACATAGGTACTTCCTCAAGTACTGGGCAGACTGGACCTGCCACCGCTTCGAAATACTATGATGACATTTACTTTGATTCTGACTCAGAGGATGAAGATAAGATAGGTAAATGGCTGCAGAGAGGAGAGAGGAGGACATCTTTACAGTGGCACTCTCTCAGATCCTGTAGAATCCTCTTGGGGGGGTCAAGCAGCTGTTCTGAAAGCGGCCTTTTGGGGGGAATTACCAGCCTATATCATCTCAATGTAGTTCCCGCAACTTTGTGATGTATCCCAATGTATGTAAGGTGCGTTAATGTTTTGGGGTGGTGCATTTGGAGGAGAGATGAGCTAGACCTTTATGTTTTAGTTTAGATTTATTGCAAGTATGGAAAAGGAAAACTGAAAAAATGATTATTTTGGTTATTTAAGCAGACCATCATCATATGTCTGATGGATGTAACATGCACTTGCACAAATCTTTCCAGTTACACAGGACGTCCGGAAAAACAGAAAGCATCAGCAACGTCAGATTCTTTCCAATGATGAACTGCTATATGACCCAGAAGAAGACAGTCGAGACCAAGAGTGGGTAGACTCACAGAGGAGGGGGTAAGAGACCATAAATATTTGAATTGTAGGATGCTTAACATAAAATGAAAAATTTAAATGAAAATAGTGAATAGGGAGAAAAAGCCTATGCTGTCAAGTCTATGTAATGAAAATGTAATTTTTTTTTAGAATTTACAGCATAGAAATTTAAAAGCCTGTAAAATTTTTATGAGTGTGTAATGGAAGTTGAG